>NC_091308.1:17142222-17154722 GCF_038502225.1 Cherax quadricarinatus
CTTGAACGCTGGTTCGAGCAGTGACCTTGTAACGCGGGTTTTCGACAGTTACCTTGTAACGCTGGTTACGAGCAGTGTACCTTGTAACGCTGGTTACGAGCAGTGTACCTTGTAACGCTCGTTACGAGCAGTGTACCTTGTAACGCTGGTTACGAGCAGTGTACCTTGTAACGCTGGGTACGAGCAGTGTACCTTGTAACGCTGGTTACGAGCAGTGTACCTTGTAACGCTGGTTACGAGCAGTGTACCTTGTAACGCTGGTTACTAGCAGTGTACCTTGTAACGCTGGTTACTAGCAGTGTACCTTGTAACGCTGGTTACTAACCTTGTAACACTGGTTACTAGCAGTGTACCTTGTAACACTGGTTACTAGCAGTGTACCTTGTAACACTGGTTACTAGCAGTGTCCTTGTAACACTGGTTACTAGCAGTGTACCTTGTAACACTGGTTACTAGCAGTGTACCTTGTAACACTGGTTACTAGCAGTGTACCTTGTAACACTGGTTACTAGCAGTGTACCTTGTAACACTGGTTACTAGCAGTGTACCTTGTAACACTGGTTACTAGCAGTGTACCTTGTAACACTGGTTACTAGCAGTGTACCTTGTAACACTGGTTACTAGCAGTGTACCTTGTAACACTGGTTACTAGCAGTGTACCTTGTAACACTGGTTACTAGCAGTGTACCTTGTAACACTGGTTACTAGCAGTGTACCTTGTAACACTGGTTACTAGCAGTGTACCTTGTAACACTGGTTACTAGCAGTGTACCTTGTAACACTGGTTACTAGCAGTGTACCTTGTAACACTGGTTACTAGCAGTGTACCTTGTAACACTGGTTACTAGCAGTGTACCTTGTAACACTGGTTACTAGCAGTGTACCTTGTAACACTGGTTACTAGCAGTGTACCTTGTAACACTGGTTACTAGCAGTGTACCTTGTAACACTGGTTACTAGCAGTGTACCTTGTAACACTGGTTACTAGCAGTGTACCTTGTAACACTGGTTACTAGCAGTGTACCTTGTAACAATGGTTACTAGCAGTGTACCTTGTAACAATGGTTACAAGCAGTGTACCTTGTTACACAATTCACACAGAAGGTACAATACCATGACTGGAACAAATCACACAGTCGGTACCTCTGTTAACTTTCCTCCGTCGGTACCACTGTGTTAACTTGCTTCTGTCGGTACCGCTGTGTTAACTTGCTTCTGTCGGTACCGCTGTGTTAGCTCGCCTCTTTTGGTATCGCTGTGTTGCCTCTGTTGTTACCGCTGTGTTAACTTGCCTCTGTTGGTACCGTTGTGTTGCCTCGGTTGGTACCGCTGTGTTAACTTGTCTTCAGGGATCTCTATGAGCTGTTGTAATTGTTAATATTTTGAGCTTCAGCAGTTGTTTAACATGCTGGGATGATGTCTTGTGTTGGAATATATACTACCCTTCTTTCTTCACTCTTACCCTCCCTTCTTCCTTCACTCTTACCCTCCCTTCTTCCTTCACTCTTACCCTCCCTTCTTCCTTCACTCTTACCCTCCCTTCTTACTTCACTCTTACCCTCCCTTCTTCCTTCACTCTTACCCTCCCTTCTTACTTCACTCTTACCCTCCCTTCTTCCTTCACTCTTACCCTCCCTTCTTACTTCACTCTTACCCTCCCTTCTTACTTCACTCTTACCCTCCCTTCTTACTTCACTCTTACCCTCCCTTCTTCCTTCACTCTTACCCTCCCTTCTTCCTTCACTCTTACCCTCCCTTCTTTCTTCACTCTTACCCTGCCTTCTTCCTTCACTCTTACCCTCCCTTCTTCCTTCACTCTTACCCTCCCTTCTTCCTTCACTCTTACCCTCCCTTCTTCCTTCACTCTTACCCTCCCTTCTTCCTTCACTCTTACCCTCCCTTCTTCCTTCACTCTTACCCTCCCTTCTTCCTTCACTCTTACCCTCCCTTCTTCCTTCACTCTTACCCTCCCTTCTTCCTTCACTCTTACCCTCCCTTCTTCCTTCACTCTTACCCTCCCTTCTTCCTTCACTCTTACCCTCCCTTCTTCCTTCACTCTTACCCTCCCTTCTTCCTTCACTCTTACCCTCCCTTCTTCCTTCACTCTTACCCTCCCTTCTTCCTTCACTCTTACCCTCTTCCTTCACTCTTACCCTCCCTTCCTTCCTTCACTCTTACCCTCCCCTTCTTCCTTCACTCTTACCCTCCCGCCTTCTTCCTTCACTCTTACCCTCCCTTCTTCCTTCACTCTTACCCTCCCTTCTTCCTTCACTCTTACCCTCCCTTCTTCCTTCACTCTTACCCTCCCTTCTTCCTTCACTCTTACCCTCCCTTCTTCTCTCACTCTTACCCTCCCTTCTTACCACTTCACTCTTACCCTCCCTTCTTCCTTCACTCTTACCCTCCCTTCTTCTTCACTCTTACCCTCCCTTCTTCCTTCACTCTTACCCTCCCTTCTCTTACCCTTCACTCTTACCCTCCCTTCTTACCTTCACTCTTACCCTCCCTTACTTCACTCTCACTCTTACCCTCCCTTCTTCCTTCACTCTTACCCTCCCTTCTTCCTTCACTCTTACCCTCCCTTCTTCCTTCACTCTTACCCTCCCTTCTTCATCACTCTTACCCTCCCTTCTTCCTTCACTCTTACCCTCCCTTCTTCCTTCACTCTTACCCTCCCTTCTTCCTTCACTCTTACCCTCCCTTCTTCCTTCACTCTTACCCTCCCTTCTTCCTTCACTCTTACCCTCCCTTCTTCCTTCACTCTTACCCTCCCTTCTTCCTTCACTCTTACCCTCCCGTCTTCCTTCACTCTTACCCTCCCTTCTTCCTTCACTCTTACCCTCCCTTCTTCCTTCACTCTTACCCTCCCTTCTTCCTTCACTCTTACCCTCCCCTCTTCCTTCACTCTTACCCTCCCTTCTTCCTTCACTCTTACCCTCCCTTCTTCCTTCACTCTTACCCTCCCTTCTTCCTTCACTCTTACCCTCCCTTCTTCCTTCACTCTTACCCTCCCTTCTTCCTTCACTCTTACCCTCCCTTCTTCATCACTCTTACCCTCCCTTCTTCACTCTTACCCTCCCTTCTTCCTTCACTCTTACCCTCCCTTCTTCCTTCACTCTTACCCTCCCTTCTTCACTCTTACCCCTCCCTTCTTCCCTTCACTCTTACCCTCCCTTCTTCCTTCACTCTTTCCCTCCCTTCTTACCTTCACTCTTACCCTCCCTTACTTCACTCTTACCCTCCCTTCTTCCTTCACTCTTTCCCCTCCCTTCTTCCTTCACTCTTACCCTTCCCTTCTTCCTTCACTCTTACCCTCCCTTCTTCCTTCACTCTTACCCTCCCTTCTTCCTTCACTCTTACCCTCCCTTCTTCCTTCACTCTTACCCTCCCGTCTTCCTTCACTCTTACCCTCCCGTCTTCCTTCACTCTTACCCTCCCTTCTTCCTTCACTCTTACCCTCCCTTCTTCCTTCACTCTTACCCTCCCTTCTTCCTTCACTCTTACCCTCCCTTCTTCCTTCACTCTTACCCTCCCTTCTTCCTTCACTCTTACCCTCCCTTCTTCCTTCACTCTTACCCTCCCTTCTTCCTTCACTCTTACCCTCCCTTCTTCCTTCACTCTTACCCTCCCTTCTTCCTTCACTCTTACCCTCCCTTCTTCATCACTCTTACCCTCCCTTCTTCATCACTCTTACCCTCCCGTCTTCCTTCACTCTTACCCTCCCTTCTTCCTTCACTCTTACCCTCCCTTCTTCCTTCACTCTTACCCTCCCTTCTTCCTTCACTCTTACCCTCCCTTCTTCCTTCACTCTTACCCTACGTTCTTCCTTCACTCTTACCCTCCCTTCTTCCTTCACTCTTACCCTCCCTTCTTCCTTCACTCTTACCCTCCCGTCTTCCTTCACTCTTACCCTCCCTTCTTCCTTCACTCTTACCCTCCCTTCTTCCTTCTTCACTCTTTCCCTCCCGTTCTTCATCACTCTTACCCTCCCTTCTTCATCACTCTTACCCTCCCTTCTTCCTTCACTCTTACCCTCCCTTCTTCCTTCACTCTTACCCTACGTTCTTCCTTCACTCTTACCCTCCCTTCTTCCTTCACTCTTACCCTCCCTTCTTCCTTCACTCTTACCCTCCCTTCTTCCTTCACTCTTACCCTCCCTTCTTCCTTCACTCTTTCCCTCCCTTCTTCATCACTCTTACCCTCCCTTCTTCATCACTCTTACCCTCCCTTCTTCATCACTCTTACCCTCCCTTCTTCCTTCACTCTTACCCTCCCTTCTTCCTTCACTCTTACCCTACGTTCTTCCTTCACTCTTACCCTACGTTCTTCCTTCACTCTTACCCTACGTTCTTCCTTCACTCTTACCCTCCCTTCTTCCTTCACTCTTACCCTACGTTCTTCCTTCACTCTTACCCTACGTTCTTCCTTCACTCTTACCCTACCTTCTTCCTTCACTCTTACCCTACCTTCTTCCTTCACTCTTACCCTACGTTCTTCCTTCACTCTTACCCTCCCTTCTTCCTTCACTCTTACCCTACGTTCTTCCTTCACTCTTACCCTACGTTCTTCCTTCACTCTTACCCTACCTTCTTCCTTCACTCTTACCCTACCTTCTTCCTTCACTCTTACCCTACGTTCTTCCTTCACTCTTACCCTACGTTCTTCCTTCACTCTTACCCTACCTTCTTCCTTCACTCTTACCCTCCCCTTCCTTTTTACCCTCCCTTCTTCCTTCACTCTTTCCCTCCCTTCTTCCTTCACTCTTACCCTCCCTTCTTCACTCTTACCCTCCCTTCTTCCTTCACTATTACCCTCCCTTCTTCCTTCACTATTACCCTCCCTTTTCCCTTCACTCTTACCCTCCCCTTCCTTTTTGCCACAAGACTGGTACCATGTTTGTAATGAGCTGGGAGAGGTTAAGAGAAAGATCCAAGTATCAGAGACAGTATCATAGATGCAAGTCCCTGGTGACGTCACACACACACACACACACACACACACACACACACACACACACACACACACTTGGCGTACACAACAGTGAGAACTCATAAATTGAAACCAAGTTCAAAATTAGGCAGACTGACATTTGAAAGAATTCTTTCAAAGACGTAATACGTACGTACGTACGTAGGTGTGTACGTAGTGAGCGTTGTCAGGAGTGAGGGCGTGGTGAGGGGAAGGAGCGTGTTCTGAGTATCGGAGGGGTGTCCCCTCAGATTACATTAGCATATCACTCCACCTCCACCTGAGCCCCAGGGACTGTGAGGGGAGTGCGTGATGGAGTGAGGGGACGGCTGGAGCAGTGGGGGGGGGAGGGGAAACAGTGGCTGTGGGAGTTAGGGATAGTAGGGATGTGAATGTGGAAGGAAACAGGGAAATGTAATAACGGAGAATTGCTTTAAGAGGAAGGAGAGTAATGCGGGAAGAGAGGAGATAAGAGAATGATGTAGGAAAGAAGAGCAAGCAGGGAAGAAGAGAGGGAGGATGAGAGCGATAACCTGCATTATATACTTATATAATGGGTCTTGGTTTCTCTTCTCCCTCCCTCCCCCCTTTCCCCCCTCCTCTACCTCCCTCCCTCCCTCCCTCCTTCCCCTCTCCTCTACTTCCCTCCCTCCTTCCCCTCTCCTCTACTTCCCTCCCTCCTTCCCCCTTTCCTCCCTCCCTCCTTTCCCCTCTCCCTCCTTTCCCCTCTCCCTCCTTTCCCCTCTCCCTCCTTTCCCCTCTCCCTCTTCCCCCTCCCTACTTCCCCCTCCCTACTTCCCCCTCCCTACTTCCCCCTCCCTACTTCCCCCCTCCCTACTTCCCCCTCCCTACTTCCCCCTCCCTACTTCCCCCCTCCCTACTTCCCCCCTCCCTACTTCCCCCTCCCTACTTCCCCCTCCCTACTTCCCCCCTCCCTCCCGCAGTTTCCCTTCCTCTCTTCACTTCTGTCTGTCCCTCCCTCTTCCCTTTCCCTGAGTCAGCATGGAGGGTTAGTTAAGGGTCCAGGACCCAGGGTTTGAGGGTTGTGATCCTTGGAATCATCCACAGGTAAACCACAGGTAATCTTCTTGTCATTTTCTCTGAGAATTCCTTCCTCCGTCTTTAACCTTACTATCTGCTGCTTTACTACAGCTTGCCTTGTTACGGGGCTTTCCGCTCATTTATTTTGCCGTTTACTCATATTTTTGTCATTTTTCTTTACAGTCCTCCGCTCCTCGGTTCACCCTTGCCTATTCGTTACTAATTATTGCTAAATTCCTTGTCTTTCTGTTGACTGTCTTAAGAGCTCTGTATTTTTTCAATGCACTTTTGACTTTCGTCTTCGCCTCTCTGTATATGTGGTTGACCATGGGCTGTGTTTTGCTTTTCCAGTTAACCTGTTAGGAATGTGTGGCCTCCTGGTTCATTTTTATTAAGTATTCTATCTGGTTAATTTACCATCTGTTGCCTTGCCTACATGGAATTCAGGTTGGAAACCTTTCATGCGCTTCTCTGGTTTCCCAGTTGTTGCTTCACTTCTCGCCAGTCCCACATCTACTCAGTATTCAGAGCTGAACACTGAGATTGTTGGCTCCTTGCGGCGCTTCATTTCTTCTTCATAAGAAGGGCCGTCTCAGGAAGTGTTGGAGGGAGGGTGTGAAGGAGGGTTTATGTAGTGGGAGCTTCAGCATTCCTCTTGTGTTTGAGCGTTTTACATAGGAGTGTGTGGAGATAAGTGGTTTTTATAATTTGACACACTGTTGGTGTGGGAATAAGGTAACATTAATGAAGAGATTCATGATGAAAACTGTTAGCCATACTTAATTAAATCATGGATGTGTGAAGTACAGTGCCTGCACTCTGAAGGATGAGTGGGGATACTGCAGTTCAGTACGTCGTTTGAATTCTTATATCTGAGGATTTTTGACAAGACGCCTATTGAATGAATGGTGGTGAATGTGAAGCTTCTTTTTGCCGGCCTTATCTATGTAGGAGACAGTGTTAAAAAATCAATATTAATACTGTGTAGTGTGGCTTGTTCATAGCTGCTTCTCATTCTTGTGGTACTTGTCCGCTGGCACATTAAATTTTCCATCTCCATTATTTGTGTGTGTGTGTGTGTGTGTGTGTGACACGCTGACAGTGTCATTGTCAATTCTCCAAATTTCTTTCTACGTGGTTGAACTTACCACCGACAGTGGCTTTGTTCTTGTTTCCTCGTTATGCTGATTTCTTCAATAAGAGTATTGTTATCCTCTTCATCGTGACACCTGTCCTAGAGTTTTGCTCTCAGTGCTGTCTTCTGTATTACTGTTTCTTATATGCAGTCTTTAATACGGATGAGGCGATACCGATATTCAATAGGCCTATACCGATACCGAATTATCAAAATTAACCAATGCCCACCGATATCAATACAGTGAAATGAGCCGATACTCGCCGATACCGACAGGTATTCCGGTGTTTTGACACTTCGCTTGTCTTTAATCTCTAGCTTCAAGTTTTATCTCTGAAATTTTAATTTTCCCCTGATTATATTTATAATTCCTGCTTCTCGTAGTATGTGGTACTTCTCGGGGAATATCATTCTGGTCTTTACTTACTTGTGTTTTGCCTGTATTGACAGTTGCCAGACTTGTATTCCTTCACTCATTTTTTTAATAAATATTTGTTTGAGATTCCTTTTTCATTTGTTTACCACAATGAATCTTCTGGTATGCTGTTTGTTAACAGTGATGTTGGTTGTCTAGTGCTAGATCATCATCCTGGTAGTTGTTGCTTGCGTGGCCATGGTTTAGTGTAATAACTGAGGGGGTTAGAAGTGTCTCGTGAGGGAGGTGTTTTGAAGAGGTGGAGGCATGAGTAGAAGTTAGTGGTGGGAAGACTACTGAGAGTAATTATGTGAGGGTTGGGAGACAGAAAGGTGCTGCAGCCCTGGAAGAGGAGTTGTGGTTGGGCTGGAAATAGTAATACATCTGAGGTGGGTTGAATTTTGTTTATTTGCGTGTGGAAGGGAATGGATACTTGTAATATGTGGACCTCTCAGAAGAAAGTTGAGATACGGTGGTTGGAATTGCCTGAAGAATTTGGGAGTGGGTTGGGTATAGATGAGGGGGGTAAAAGTCTTGGTTAAAAAGATGTTTGATTGGGATGTGTAAAAGCTGCAGGGGGGAGGGTCTGAGTTTGTGGTGTATTTATAAAGTTAGGAGTATACAGTGTGTAAAGAGAAGAGGAGTTTGGGGGCTTGGGAGTGGGGCGTGATTGCAGAGGCCGAGTCTCGGCTCCTGGCCCCACTTCTTTTGCTAGCCGCTACTGGTTCACTCCTGGCTTCGAAAGACTTTACTTCTTAAAACTGTGTAGGGATAATGCCTCTACCAATCCACCGCCCAATTCATTCTACTTCCTGACTAATCTGATGCTAAAGAAATACTTCCTAACACCCTAGCGACTTTTATGTTGTCAAATTCCGGATGTGCCCTCGTTGTCCTTTGTTCCCGCCTCATGAACAGTGTATCCCTTTCCATTCTATCAAATCATCTCAGTATTTTGTACTTTATCATATCACCTCAGGTCTTTCCTCTGTCGTCAGGTTTAACTCATTCAACCTCTAATCATAGCAAATACCTTTTAACTCTGGGACTATCCTTGTTGCTAACCTCTGCACTTTCTCCAGTTTCTCGACATGCTTGATCAGGTGTGGGTTCCACACTGGGGCTGCATACTCTAACATAGACCTGACATATGTCGTATACAGTGTGATGAACGACTCCTTACTTTGGCTCCTGAAAGCAAATCCTAGATTTACTGGACTAGTACGCTTGTTTGCTTCAATAATCATTTGATGGATATGCCCCTCAGGCGATATACTCGTTACAATGCTCACCCCGAGGTCCTCCTCCAATGAGGTTTGTAGCCTTTGCGGCCCTCTCCCCCCCCCGGGCCCTGTACTCCGTCTATGGTCCTCTTTGCCTATCACCAATCTTCATAACTTAGCACTTGTTGGTGTTGTATTATAACAGCCTCTTGTCATACCAGATCTGCAGCTGTCCGAGTCCATTTGAAGTCTTCCCTGGTTCTCGCCTCTTTGTATTGGTGAACAGGGATGCCTCTGACTATCCCTTCCTTCATGTCGTTCACGTATACAAGAAATAGTACCGGTTCTAGAACCGATTCTTGTGGAACCTCACTCGTTACATGTGCCCATTCTAACGCCTCTTCTCCGACACTCAATCATTGTTTTGTTTGTGTTAAACATTTCTTGATCCATTATAGTCGCTGCCCAGTTATTCCTGCTTGCTCTAGCTTTTGTCCCGGTTTTTGCGGCTTTATTACACTCCAAAAAATATGGAACGTACATTATCCATCTCTTTCTCTACCTCTCTTCCGTTAACTTGTCGCAGAACTCTAGTAGGCTTGTGTAACAGGGTTTACCATCTTGTTAGTTATGAGCTCATTTCTTTCTAGGTGCATCACCACTTTTCCAGTGACAATCTTTTCCATAACTTTGCATGTCAGTATCACTGGTCTGCAGTTTAACGATGCCTATCTATTCCCCAGTTTTTAAACATTTAATGTCTTCCACAACTCTGGCAGTTGCTCTGTGTCGATTGACTTGTTAGTGAGAAGGGTGACAACTGCAGAGACAGTGGATGGAGGGAAGCTGGGGAGGGAAAGTCCATGTATGCTGGTTATCTGTGACAGAATGGTAGGTGGAGGATGTAGAATAATGATGCAGGGATGGTGGTGGGGGACAGGTCCAGGCGGCTTGGCCGGCGGTGGTGCGGGACAGGTCCAGGCGGCTTGGCCGGCGGTGGTGGGGACAGGTCAGGCGGCTTGGTCGGCGGTGGTGGGGACAGGTCAGGCGGTTTGGCCGGCGGTGGTGGGGACAGGTCCAGGCGGCGCAGTCGGCGGTGGTGGGGACAGGTCAGGCGCTTGGCCGGCGGTGGTGGGGACAGGTCAGGCGGCGGTCGGCGGTGGTGGGGACAGGTCAGGCGGTTTGGCCGGCGGTGGTGGGGGACAGGTCAGGCAGGCTTGGCCGGCGGTGGTGGGGACAGGTCCAGGCGGCGGTCGGCGGTGGTGGGGACAGGTCAGGCGGCTTGGCCGGCGGTGGTGGGGGACAGGTCTGGGCGGCTTGGCCGGCGGTGGTGGGGACAGGTCAGGCGGCTTGGCCGGCGGTGGTGGGGGACAGGTCCAGGCGGCTTGGCCGGCGGTGGTGGGGGACAGGTCCAGGCGGCTTGGCCGGCGGTGGTGGGGGACAGGTCCAGGCGGCTTGGCCGGCGGTGGTGGGGGACAGGTCCAGGCGGCTTGGCCGGCGGTGATGGGAGGGGGGAAGTGTGATTTTATTGCTACTTGGGGAAATCCCATGGTAGGTTCCTTATTGGGGTCAACTTTCCTTATTCTCTACTCCTCTTATTTCTGCCCCCCCCCCAGTGTTTACTTCTTGTCTACAAACACTGCCTATTCCCCATAGTGTTTACCGCTTGTATAGAAACACTTCTTCCTACACTAACATCTACTCCAAGTGCACTGGTGCTCCTGGCCTCCTCTGGTGTCACTGGTGTTCCTGGCCTCCTCTGGTGTCACTGGTGTTCCTGGCCTCCTCTGGTGTCACTGGTGTTCCTGGCCTCCTCTGGTGTCACTGGTGTTCCTGGCCTCCTCTGGTGTCACTGGTGTTCCTGGCCTCCTCTGGTGTCACTGGTGTTCCTGGCCTCCTCTGGTGTCACTGGTGTTCCTGGCCTCGGCTGGTGTCGCTTGTGTTCCTGGCCTCGGCTGGTGCCACTGGTGTTCCTGGCCTCCTCTGGTGTCACTGGTGTTCCTGGCCTCCTCTGGTGTCACTGGTGTTCCTGGCCTCCTCTGGTGTCACTGGTGTTCCTGGCCTCCTCTGGTGTCACTGGTGTTCCTGGCCTCCTCTGGTGTCACTGGTGTTCCTGGCCTCGGCTGGTGTCGCTTGTGTTCCTGGCCTCGGCTGGTGTCGCTTGTGTTCCTGGCCTCGGCTGGTGTCACTGGTGTTCCTGGCCTCGGCTGGTGTCACTGGTGTTCCTGGCCTCCTCTGGTGTCACTGGTGTTCCTGGCCTCCTCTGGTGTCACTGGTGTTCCTGGCCTCCTCTGGTGTCACTGGTGTTCCTGGCCTCCTCTGGTGTCACTGGTGTTCCTGGCCTCGGCTGGTGTCGCTTGTGTTCCTGGCCTCGGCTGGTGTCGCTTGTGTTCCTGGCCTCGGCTGGTGTCACTGGTGTTCCTGGCCTCGGCTGGTGTCGCTTGTGTTCCTGGCCTCGGCTGGTGTCACTGGTGTTCCTGGCCTCGGCTGGTGTCACTGGTGTTCCTGGCCTCCTCTGGTGTCACTGGTGTTCCTGGCCTCCTCTGGTGTCACTGGTGTTCCTGGCCTCGGCTGGTGTCACTGGTGTTCCTGGCCTCGGCTGGTGTCGCTGGTGTTCCTGGCCTCGGCTGGTGTCACTGGTGTTCCTGGCCTCGGCTGGTGTCGCTGGTGTTCCTGGCCTCGGCTGGTGTCACTGGTGTTCCTGGCCTCCTCTGGTGTCACTGGTGTTCCTGGCCTCCTCTGGTGTCACTGGTGTTTCTGGCCTCTGGTGTCACTGGTGTTCCTGGCCTCGGCTGGTGTCGCTTGTGTTCCTGGCCTCGGCTGGTGTCACTGGTGTTCCTGGCCTCGGCTGGTGTCGCTGGTGTTCCTGGCCTCGGCTGGTGTCACTGGTGTTCCTGGCCTCGGCTGATGTCACTGGTGTTCCTGGCCTCGGCTGGTGTCGCTGGTGTTCCTGGCCTCGGCTGGTGTCACTGGTGTTCCTGGCCTCGGCTGGTGTTCCTGGCCTCGGCTGGTGTCGCTGGTGTTCCTGGCCTCGGCTGGTGTCGCTGGTGTTCCTGGCCTCGGCTGGTGTCACTGGTGTTCCTGGCCTCGGCTGGTGTCACTGGTGTTCCTGGCCTCGGCTGGTGTCGCTGGTGTTCCTGGCCTCGGCTGGTGTCACTGGTGTTCCTGGCCTCCTCTGGTGTCACTGGTGTTCCTGGCCTCCTCTGGTGTCACTGGTGTTTCTGGCCTCCTCTGGTGTCACTGGTGTTCCTGGCCTCGGCTGGTGTCGCTTGTGTTCCTGGCCTCGGCTGGTGCCACTGGTGTTCCTGGCCTCGGCTGGTGTCGCTGGTGTTCCTGGCCTCGGCTGGTGTTCCTGGCCTCGGCTGGTGTCACTGGTGTTCCTGGCCTCGGCTGGTGTTCCTGGCCTCGGCTGGTGTCACTGGTGTTCCTGGCCTCGGCTGGTGTCGCTGGTGTTCCTGGCCTCGGCTGGTGTCACTGGTGTTCCTGGCCTCGGCTGGTGTTCCTGGCCTCGGCTGGTGTCGCTGGTGTTTCTGGCCTCGGCTGGTGTCACTGGTGTTCCTGGCCTCGGCTGGTGTCACTGGTGTTCCTGGCCTCGGCTGGTGTTCCTGGCCTCGGCTGGTGTCGCTGGTGTTCCTGGCCTCGGCTGGTGTCACTGGTGTTCCTGGCCTCGGCTGGTGTTCCTGGCCTCGGCGGGCGTCGCTGGTGTTCCTGGCCTCGG
>NC_091308.1:17159722-17267222 GCF_038502225.1 Cherax quadricarinatus
GAGATGCTTCCATCCTCTCGTTATCAGTCATCCAGGGAGATACTACCATCCTCTCGTTATCAGTCATCCAGGGAGATACTACCATCCTCTCGTTATCAGTCATCCGGGGAGATACTACCATCCTCTCGTTATCAGTCATCCGGGGAGATACTACCATCCTCTTGTTATCAGTCATCCAGGGAGATACTACCATCCTCTCGTTATCAATCATCTGGGGAGATACTACCATCCTCTCGTTATCAGTCATCCGGGGAGATACTACCATCCTCTCGTTATCAGTCATCCGGGGAGATTCGTTATCAGTCATCCGGGGAGATACTACCATCCTCTCGTTATCAGTCATCCAGGGAGATACTACCATCCTCTCGTTATCAGTCATCCGGGGAGATACTACCATCCTCTCGTTATCAGTCATCCAGGGAGATACTACCATCCTCTCGTTATCAATCATCCGGGGAGATACTACCATCCTCTCGTTATCAGTCATCCGGGGAGATACTACCATCCTCTCGTTATCAGTCATCCGGGGAGATACTACCATCCTCTCGTTATCAGTCATCCAGGGAGATACTACCATCCTCTCGTTATCAGTCATCCAGGGAGATACTACCATCCTCTCGTTATCAGTCATCCGGGGAGATACTACCATCCTCTCGTTATCAGTCATCCAGGGAGATACTACCATCCTCTCGTTATCAGTCATCCAGGGAGATACTGCCATCCTCTCGTTATCTGCCATCCTCTCGTTATCAGTCATCCAGGGAGATACTGCCATCCTATCGTTATCAGTCATCCAGGGAGATGCTTCCATCCTCTCGTTATCAGTCTTCCAGGGAGATACTACCATCCTCTCGTTATCAGTCATCCAGGGAGATGCTTCCATCCTCTCGTTATCAGTCATCCAGGGAGATGCTTCCATCCTCTCGTTATCAGTCATCCAGGGAGATGCTTCCATCCTCTCGTTATCAGTCATCCAGGGAGATGCTTCCATCCTCTCGTTATCAGTCATCCAGGGAGATGCTTCCATCCTCTCGTTATCAGTCATCCAGGGAGATGCTTCCATCCTCTCGTTATCAGTCATCCAGGGAGATGCTTCCATCCTCTCGTTATCAGTCATCCAGGGAGATGCTTCCATCCTCTCGTTATCAGTCATCCAGGGAGATACTACCATCCTCTCGTTATCAATCCAGGGAGATACTACCATCCTCTCGTTATCAGTCATCCAGGGAGATACTACCATCCTCTCGTTATCAGTCATCCGGGGAGATACTACCATCCTCTCGTTATCAGTCATCCGGGGAGATACTACCATCCTCTCGTTATCAGTCATCCGGGGAGATACTACCATCCTCTCGTTATCAGTCATCCAGGGAGATGCTTCCATCCTCTCGTTATCAGTCATCCGGGGAGATACTACCATCCTCTCGTTATCAGTCATCCAGGGAGATGCTTCCATCCTCTCGTTATCAGTCATCCAGGGAGATACTACCATCCTCTCAATTGCGGACGAACTGGAAACCTGTTATTTTTTTTCATTTGGTAGGATGGCTCGTGTGTTGTCAGTCTCACGAACACGTCAGAGTTAAATTCAGTATATACTTGCCTTTACTGCTCGCGGGGAAGTTGATCCCCAGAGCTATTGACGGGTATCTCGAGGATACCTGTTGTGTCGAGTTGTTGGGTTTTGTCTCGTTCAGCTGCTGGCAACTCAGTCTTCCAGAGCAACACTTCCACTTCATCACTTGTTTTATTTGCTCCTCCTCCATTTCTTGCTTCATCTGGGGAAATGTCGCATTTGTTATTGTTCCTGTTACTGTTATCTCTGTGATTGCTTCTCCGTTAATCTCTCTTAATATTCACATTTTATTAAGTCACTTGTGTGTTTTATGATGGCATTGATGGTATAACCAGAGAGTAACCAAGCGGCGGTAGTGCTTTGTAAGACTTACCACTGTAGTCTACCTCTCTCTCCTTGAGTATGTTCTGCCTTTGTTACTCCCAAAAATATTATACCTTGTACCACTACCTGTGGTTTATCAGTCACGTGCCCCTATGTGGGGGATGTTAGGGGAGGATCTTCACACCATTGTGCGTCTCTCTTATATATATATATATATATATATATATATATATATATATATATATATATATATATATATATAGATATATATATATATATATATATAAATAATGTCGTGCCGAATAGGCAGAACTTGCGATCTTGGCTTAAATAGCAACGCTCATCTTGCCATATAGGACAAGTGAAAATTTGTGTATGCAATAATTTCGCCAAAATCATTCTGAACCTAACGAAAAAAAAAATATTTTACTGCGTTTTAGTATTAAATTATTGTAAACAAATCTAAAACATATTTAGTTAGGTTAGGCTAAAATAAATTGTTCTTGTTATAATAAGGTTAGGTAAGTTTTCTAAGATTCTTTTTGTGCAAAATTGAAAAATTTTACATTATCATTAATGAAAAAAATATATCTTTAAACGTATAAGAGAAAATTTTAGAAAGGACTTAATTTTAAATGACACGATATATATATATATATATATATATATATATATATATATATATATATATATATATATATATATATATATATGAGATTGATAGAAAAGACTCTTAAGACAGCTTCATAGAATATTTATCTCTATAATTCAACTTTTCGATGATAAATCCATCAGTCTTCAGAAGTGATATTCTGGAACATGACATAATGATACATAAACATATTACATAATCGAAAATGCCGAGGCATATTAGCAAAGGATGAATTTTTGTAAAAACTGGATAAAGCAGTAAGTAGTTAAGTGGTCCCTGAATCAGGTAATTACTCTTTTAGGGCAAAGGGAAACATTGACTACTAACAAGAAACTGAGCTCACAATGAGTGGTTAAGTTGATTATTTCAGGGTAAATAAAGTCAGTTGCAGAATATTACTTCGTTCACGTTTAAATTGTTTAACGTGTAAGTTCTCTCAAATTCTTAAATCAAATGTGTTATGTACTGTAGGTGTAACTTTAGTTATCTGGACTAAGTGCGTTGATTATGAGATTCAAAATGAATTGGGAGTCGAGTGCGATGGTCTGATCCAAGGTGTCGCACTAATGTATATGTTAATGCTCTACCTTCACAAGCACTACTATTAAAATTGTGAAAAAAATACTTTATATCTATTACTGTTTAACACAGACGTCCTACACGAGGACCCATAAATCTGAAATGTTCACCAACGTAAAGGGGTTTACAGAAATTTATTAAAATTCAGTATATTGGTAACTAGGTTTTAGTAATTTTGAACATTGTTTCTTAATACACGTATTAAAATGAAAATTTAATATAGACAATATCTTTTGGCACTGTAATTAAAAATGTATGTTATTGATATATACTCACCCATATCGGGCTCCTCTGACCGTTACTGTCACGTGACTTCACTTGAAGAGCCACCCGGCTGCCGGCTGGACCATAGACCAATCTGGTGATATCTGACTTGGATAGGAAGCGAACGTGTGGGCGACCAGGCTTCACCTTGTTCCGCCAGTATACCATGACAGATCAAGCATTTCATGTCATTGCTACTCAACATCACTCTGTAATAATATATATATATATATATATATATATATATATATATATATATATATATATATATATATATATATATAATAAATATATATATATATATATATATATATATATATATATATATATATATATATATATATATATATATATATATATATATGTGTGTGGAGAGAGGTTAAGGGGGAGGTTATAGGTAGTTTCTGGCAGTGATTAAGTTTTTGGTATGGGTGGTGATGCTGGGATGTGGTGGGTGGGGGTGTTATGGAAATGTCAGTGATGGTGGGGGAAAGAGTGGGGTGTGTGAGTGATGATTGGGGAAAGAGTGAGTCTTCTATATTTAGTATTTCTCTCAATGTACGACATGTTGGCCTCCTCCTTGACCTACCTGTCTGACCAGCCAGGGCCTCCTACCTGGCTTCCTGCCTTGCCTGTGAGGCCTCCTTCCTAGCATATTTGAAACTAGGATGCGGGGAGGGGTGGGGGAGAAAAGGGGTTGGAGAAAAGTAGGAAAACCGGGTGAATAGGAAGAAGGAAGGGAAGAAAACGGTTGGAGAGGAAGGTGCTGGTGTGGAGGGGTGGGGTGGGGGTGCCTGTAAAAAATGTTCATGAGGTGTGTCAGACAGGTGCCGTGTGTACTCGCCTAGTTGTGGTTGCAGGGGTCGAGTCACAACTCCTGTGTGCGTGCTTGCGTGCGTGCGTGTACGCTCGCGCGAGTGAGAGAAACTGTCAGGTGTGGGGTAGGGGACCGGTGTTGGGACATACGCTCAGGTGTGAACATGCTTGGACAAGTAGTGTCGAAGCTGGGACTTGTGTATACAGAGGGAATCATGCAGGTATGTACTGGTGCAGGGAGGGCCAAGCAGGTGTGTACCGGTGTAAGGAGGCCTGGTCTGGGTGAGGGGATGGTGTTAGTCCCGGGCAGGTGTGAGGTTGAATACTGTGGCAGGTGTTGTAGGAGGGGCCTGGAAGACTTTGGCAGGTGTGGGATGAGGCTGGAGGGGCAGGTGTGGGAGGGGGGTTTGAGGGACAGGTGTCGGAGGGGGCCGAAGGGGCATGTGTGGGAGGGGGCTGGAGGGACAGGTGTGGGAGGGGGCTGGGGGGACAGGTGTGAGGGGGAGCTGGAGGGACAGGTGTGGGAGTGGGCTGGAGGGACAGGGATGGGAGGGGCAGGTGTGGGAGGGGGCTGGAGGGGCAGGTGTGGGAGGGGGGCTGGAGGGGCAGGCGTGAGAGGGGGCTGGAGGGGCAGGTGTGGGAGGGGGCTGGAGGGGCAGGTGTGGGAGGGGGCTGGAGGGGAAGGTGTGGGAGGGGGGCTGGAGGGGCAGGTGTGGGAGGGGGGCTGGAGGGGCAGGTGTTGGGGGTAGCAGTACTAATAAAATATTCACCAGGAATTCATTGATCCACAGCACCTTCATACACCTCCAGCCAGCCGCCTCCAGCGTGGGCGGTGCCTGTGGGCGTGGGTACCCCTAGTGGCCTTGGGCGGTGCCTGTGGGCGTGGGTACCCCTAGTGGCCTTGGGCGGTGCTTGTGGGCGTGGGTACCCCTAGTGGCCGTGGGCGGTGCCTGTGGGCGTGGGTACCCCTAGTGGCCGTGGGCGGTGCCTGTGGGCGGTGGTGTTGGCGTGACCACCCCTGGTAAGACTGGGAAGGCCTAACCCCGCCCACTAGGTGGCGGGAGGTGCCGGAAGTGCCAGGGGAGGGCAGGTGTACTGGCAGGCCGCCAGGTGTTACTCAGTCACCTGGGTCACCTAACTTCTCACCTGAAAATCTCCCCTCCCTCCCTACTACCGTCAGCCCTCCCTCCCTCCCTACTACCGTCAGCCCTCCCTCGCTACTACCGTCAGCCCTCCCTCCCTCGCTACTACCGTCAGCCCTCCCTCCCTCGCTACTACCGTCAGCCCTCCCTCCCTCGCTACTACCGTCAGCCCTCCCTCCCTCGCTACTACCGTCAGCCCTCCCTCCCTCCCTCGCTACTACCGTCAGCCCTCCCTCCCTCGCTACTACTCAGCCCTACTACCGTCAGCCCTCCCTCCCTCGCTACTACCGTCAGCCCTCCCTCCCTCGCTACTACCGTCAGCCCTCCCTCGCTACTACCGTCAGCCCTCCCTCGCTACCCTCAGCCCTCCCTACTACCGTCAGGGCGCCCTCCCTCCCTACTACCGTCAGCCCTCCCTCGCTACTACCGTCAGCCCCCCCTACTACCTCGATCCCTCCCTCCCTACTTCCGTCAGCCCTCCCTCGATTCCTTCCTCCCTCGATCCCTCCCTCCCTCGCTACTACCGTCAGCCCTCCCTACTACCGTCAGCCCTCCCTCGATCCCTCCTCCCTCTCTACTACCGTCAGCCCTCCCTCCCTCGATCCCTCCCTACTGCCGTCAGCCCTCCCTCCCTCGATCCCTCCCTACTGCCGTCAGCCCTCCCTCCCTCGACCCCTCCCTCCCTCCCTACTGCCGTCAACCCTCCCTCCCTCCCTACAACCGTCAGCCCTCCATACTGCCGTCAATCCTCCCCCTACCTCCCTACTACCGTCAATCCTCCCTACCTTCCTCCCTACTACCGTCAATCCTCCCCCTCCCTTCTACCGTCAGTCCTCCCCCTCCCCTTTCTACCGCCAGTCCTCCCCCTCCCTTCTACCGTCAGTCCTCCCCCTCCCTACTACCGTCAATCCTCCCCCACCCCAAGAGTCACCCGCTTCAACCTAACAGCCACCATCCTCCTTTTTCCCCAACAACCATTCTCCTCCCCAACAATCACCCCAACAATCACTCCTCCCCAACCACACTACTCCTGAAGCAATCTCAACACTGCCGAATAGTCTCCTCCCCAATAATCGTTCTCCTCCCCAATAATCGTTCTCCTCCCCAACAATCTCCCTAACAACCACCCTCTTCCCTTTCCTCCCCAGCAATCAATCTCCCCAACAATCACTCCTCTCCATCAGTCAATCTCCTCCCGAACAGCCACACTCCTCTCCATCAGTCACTCTCCCCAACAATCGCTCTCCCAACAACCACTCTCCCAACAACCACTCTCCTCCCCAATCACCACTCACCTCTCCCCAACACTACTCCCCGACAGTCACTCCCCCAGCAGTCAATCTTCCAGCAATCATTCCTCCCCAACAGTCTCCTCCCCAACAATCTCCCTAACAGCCACTCTCCTCCCCAACACACCCCAACAATCATTCTTCCCAGCAATCACTCTTCTCCCCCAACCACTCTCCTCCCCAGCAGTCACTCCAATCACTCTCCCCAACAATATAGCTCTCCCTCAATCCCTCTCCCCAACAGTCTCTCCCCAGCAATCACTCCACTTTCCCCAACAATAACTCTTCTCAGTCGCTCTCCTTCCCCAACAATCACTCACCTTCCCCCAGCAATTCTGTCCCAACTACTCTTCCCTTAAGCACACTTTTCACCAACACTCTCCGCCCCAGCAATCACTCTTCTTCCTCAACAATCTTCCCAACAATCACTCTCCTTCCTCCAACCACTTCCAAAAAAAAAAAAATCACTCCCCTCTCTCAAAGCCTCCCTATTTCCCTTTCCGTCCCACACCCCCACCCCCTCCTCTCACCCCCGCCCCACCTCTCACCCCCCCCCCACCTCCCACCTCTCACCCCCCACCCCACCTCTCCTCATCACCGTCCTTGCATTTGTTTAACCTAATACCTGCAAGGTTATAAGACGCAGTAAAGCATGGGAGGAGAGAAGCTGGAAGTATGCGAGTGAAGGACCTGGGGGTAAATATAACACCGAGCATATCTCCAGAATTACACACAAACAGTATAACTTAAGCTTCATATGCAAGATTAGCAAACCTTCGAATAGTATTCAGGAACCTGAACAAAGGCTCCTTCAGAAATTTGTATGCTCCGTACGTTAGGCCAGTCATTGAGTACGCGGCACCAGCATGGAGCCCACGCCAGGTCAGTCTCGTGAAGAAGCTCGGACTAGTACCACAAGTTTAAGGAAATGGCCTTGTCGACTTTCGTGGAGAGGACGACGAAGAGATACATAATTATGACGTAAAATAATATTTGAGAATTGATTGGACAGATTTTTTAATTAAGAGGATCAGAATCAAGGGGACACAGGTGGAAGCTTAGACACAGGTGAGTCGTAGGGATGTAAGGAAGTATTTCTTTAGTCTCATGATGGTTGAAAAGTGGAATGACTTGGAGGAGGCAGTGGTGGAGGGAAACTCGGTACACAGTTTCAAGAAGAGATATGTTTAGGCCCAAGAGGCCAAGCTCAACTCTCTCTCTCCTGCTCAACCTCACCTCTCCCGCTCAACCTCACCTCTCCCGCTCAACCTCACCTCTCCCTCCCCCCCGCTCAACCCCACCTCTCCTTTCTCGCCCATTGTGTACAGCTAGCAGAAGGCGTGGCACTGTTAAAGGGATGAGGGGGGAGAAAGGCAACATGCTGTGAGGGGGGGAGGGGTAGAGCCGAGGCACTGAGGGGAGGGGCAGAGGCGAGGCACTGAGGGGAGGGTAGAGGCGAGGCACTGAGGGCAGGGAAGTGGCTTAGCACTCTGGCAGAGTGTGGGGGGAAGAGGCGTGGCACTGTGGGGGGAGAGGGTGGGGAAAGGTGGCATTGGGAGGGAGGTTGGGGAAGAGATGACACTGTGGGGAGAGTGGAAAAGGTGTGGCACTGTCGGGCAGAAGGTGGGAAAGTAAGAGGTGTGGCAGTGTGGAGGAGAGAAAATAGAGGGAGCCTTAACTAATCTCTATACCAAGTGTCTTGACACACTCGGTATACCAAGTTTCTTGACACACTCGGTATACCAAGTGTCTTGACACAATACTTTCTTGACACACTCGGTATACCAAGTTTTGGCACACTCGGTGAGTGTCTCGACACTCGGTATACCAAGTGTTTTGACGCACGCGGTTACCAAGTGTCAGACACTCGGTATCTTGAGACACTCAGTATACCAAGTGTCTTGAGACACTCGGTATACCAAGTGTCGACACACTCGTATACCAAGTGTCTTGACACACTCGGTATACCAAGTGTCTTGACACACTCGGTATACCAAGTGTCTTGACACACTCGGTATACCAAGTGTCTTGACACACTCGGTGTGTCTTGACACACTCGGTATACCAAGTGTCTTGACACACTCGGTATACCAAGTGTCTTGACACACTCGGTATAACACGTGTCTTGACACACTCTGTATACCAAGTGTCTTGACACACTCGGTATACCAAGTCTCTTGACACACTCGGTATACCAAGTGTCTCGACACTCGGTATACCAAGTGTCTCGACACACTCGGTATACCAAGTGTCTCGACACTCGGTATACCAAGTGTCTTGACACTCGGTATACCAAGTGTCTCGACACTAGGTATACCAAGTGTTTTGACACTAGGTATACCAAGTGTCTCGACACTCGGTATACCAAGTGTCTCGACACTAGGTATACCAAGTGTTTTGACACACTCGGTATACCAAGTGTCTCGACACTAGGTATACCAAGTGTTTTGACACACTCGGTATACCAAGTGTCTCGACACTAGGTATACCAAGTGTTTTGACATACTGGGTATACCAAGTGTCTCGACACTCGGTATACCAAGTGTCTCGACACACTCGGTATACCAAGTGTCTTGACACACTCGGTATACCAAGTGTCTCGACACTAGGTATACCAAGTGTCTTGACACACTGGGTATACCAAGTGTCAAGAAAGCAGAGTTGTCGTGGGTAGTTCCCCGGGTAACTACCTGGCAGTAGCTCCCCGGGTAACTACCTGGCAGTAGCTCCCCGGGTAACTACCTGGCAGTAGCTCCCCGGGTAACTACCTGGCAGTAGCTCCCCGGGTAACTACCTGGCCGTAGCTACTACTGGCAGTAGGGTAACTACCCAGTAGCTCCCCGGATAACTACCTGGCAGTAGCTCCCCGGGTAACTACCTGGCAGTAGCTCCCCGGGTAACTACCTGGCAGTAGCTCCCCGGGTAACTACCTGGCAGTAGCTCCCCGGGTAACTACCTGGCAGTAACTCCCGGGTAACTACCTGGCAGTAGCTCCCCGGGTAACTACCTGGCAGTAGCTCCCCGGGTAACTACCTGGCAGTAGCTCCCCGGGTAACTACCTGGCAGTAGCTCCCCGGGTAACTACCTGGCAGTAGCTCCCCGGGTAACTACCTGGCAGTAGCTCCCCGGGTAACTACCTGGCAGTAGCTCCCCGGGTAACTACCTGGCAGTAGCTCCCCGGGTAACTACCTGGGTAACTACCTGGCAGTAGCTCCCCGGGTAACTACCTGGCAGTAGCTCCCCCGGGTAGGCAGTAGCTCCCCGGGTAACTACCTGGCAGTAGCTCCCCGGGTAACTACCTGGCAGTATAGCTCCCCGGGTAACTACCTGGCAGTAGCTCCCCGGGTAACTACCTGGCAGTAGCTCCCCGGGTAACTACCTGGCAGTAGCTCCCCGGGTAACTACCTGGCAGTAGCTCCCCGGGTAACTACCTGGCAGTAGCTCCCCGGGTAACTACCTGGCAGTAGCTCCCCGGGTAACTACCTGGCAGTAGCTCCCCGGGTAATTACCTGGCAGTAGTTCCCCGGGTAACTACCTGGCAGTAGCTCCCCGGGTAACTACCTGGCAGTAGTTCCCCGGGTAACTACCTGGCAACCTAACTCAGTTATTATTTATTATCATTTGGATATAAAGAGTTACAGTAATTTAGGTCTTAATATTGATGCTTTTTATAATTTGCTAAAAATACAGCGTTTAAAATACTGTATTCTTATTGTATAAACTAATATTGTGCAGCATAATTTACATATAAATAAAACATTAATGAATACTAGATCAGTTGTTAAAAGTGAATTTGTATATATAAACTATAAACAAAAAGTAGAATATTTCAAGCCAGAGTAGAAGATGCATTCCTTATTAACGAATAAACATGTTTAGTAATCTGTAGTGTACAGTGTAACGTGTAATGTTTTAACAAATTTTTATTATACAACAGTTTGAAATAGATACATTACAAATTTCTAACCCACAAGTATATATTTTTTTAACATCAGCGCTTCTGTATACTTTCCTTGTTATCTTTTGTCTGCAATTTTATATCTGCCTTTGTCATCGTGACCTTGTGTTGACACCTTCATTACCACCACCACCACCACACTGCCTGTCATCGTGACCTTGTGTTGACACCTTCATTACCACCACCACCACCACACTGCCTGTCATCGTGACCTTGTGTTGACACCTTCATTACCACCACCACCACCACACTGCCTGTCATCGTGGCCTTGTGTTGACACCTTCATTACCACCACCACCACCACACTGCCTGTCATCGTGACCTTGTGTTGACACCTTCATTACCACCACCACCACCACACTGCGCCTGTCATCGATGACGTACAGTGTTCTGACATATTCATTACCACCACCACCACCACGCACTTGTCGTCGTTTTGTTTGACACCTTCGTTACCGCCACCACCGCCACGCTGCGCCAATCATTGTTGTTGTGTTTGACACCTTCGTTACTGCCATCCGCCGCCGCACCAACGCGCCAATCGTCATTGGCGTGCGACGCATTCGTGCCGCCACCGCCGCCACGCGCGCAATCGTCGATGTTGATGGTTGACGCATTCGTTACCACCGCCACCACAGCGGGTCATCGTGACCTTGTGTTGACACCTTCATTACCACCACCACCACCACACTGCCTGTCATCGTGGCCTTGTGTTGTACCTTCATTACCACCACCACCACACAGCGGGTCATCGTGACGTAATGTTGACACCTTCATTACCACCACCACCACCACACTGCCTGTCATCGTGGCGTGTTGACACCTTCATTACCACCACCACCACCACACTGCCTGTCATCGGCGTGACCTTGTGGTGACACCTTCATTGCCGCCGCCATACCGCGCTGTCATCGATGACCTTGTGTTGGCTTCACCTTCGATACCACCACCACCACCACACTGCCTGTCCGTCGTGGCGCGGTGTTGACGCCTTCATTACCACCACCACCATATATCGTCGTTGGCGCAATGTTCTTCCCTTCGTACCACCACCACCACCACACTGCCTGTCATCGGCGGCGCGTGTTGTTGCCTTCGTTACCTGACCACCACCACGCTGCCTGTCGTCAGCGGTGTGTTGAGCACCTTCATTACCTGCACCACCACGCACCGCGCAATGCATCCGTGATGTGTTGACACCTTCATTACCACCACCACCACCACACTGCCTGTCATCGTGGCCTTGTGTTGACACCTTCATTACCACCACCACCACCACACTGCCTGTCATCGTGACCTTGTGTTGACACCTTCATTACCACCACCACCACCACACTGCCTGTCATCGTGGCCTTGTGTTGACACCTTCATTACCACCACCACCACCACACTGCCTGTCATCGTGACCTTGTGTTGACACCTTCATTACCACCACCACCACCACACTGCCTGTCATCGTGGCCTTGTGTTGACACCTTCATTACCACCATCACCACCACACTGCCTGTCATCGTGGCCTTGTGTTGACACCTTCATTACCACCACCACCGCCACGCAACGCAATCATCTGTTATTGATTTGACGCCCTTCGTTGCCACACCACCACGCACTGCGCCAATCATCGTGGCGCGTGGTTGACCACCTTCAGTACCTGCCACGCCGCCGCGCGCCGCGCCAATCGTCGTGGGCCCGTGTTGACCGCCTTCGCCACCGCCACCCACCCGCCACACTGCCACTGTCGTCATTGGCGCGTGTTTGACGCCTTCGCGCCACCACCACCACCACCCCTGCACCTGTCATCGTGTGTGTGTTGACGCATTCATTACCACCACTACTGCCTGTCATCGATGTGTTACGACCTTCATTACTACCACCACCACCACACATATGTCATCGTGACGTGTTGACACCTTCATTACCACCTGCACCCACACTGCCTGTCATCATTGACGTAATGTTGACAAACCATTACCACCGCCACCACCACGCTGCTGTCATCATTGGCCTTGTGTTGACGCAGCTATTACCACCACTGCCCACACTGCCTGTCATCAGTGACGAATGTTGACGCATCATTACCGCCGCACCACACTGCCTGTCATCGTGGCTGTGTTGACACCTTCATTACCACCACCACTGCCTGTCATCGTGACGCGATGATTTGACACCTTCATTACTGCCACCACCACCACGCTGCCTGTCATCGTGACCTTGGTAATTGCGAGCGCAGCTATGCCGCACCCGCCACCACGGCAGGTCATCAGTGACCTTGTGTTGACAACTTCATACCACCACCACACTGCCTGTACTCACCTAGTTGTACTCACCTAGTTGAGGTTGCAGGGGTCGAGTCCGAGCTCCTGGCCCCGCCTCTTCACTGATCGCTACTAGGTCACTCCTGAGCCGTAGCTTATCATACCTCTGCTTAAAACTATGTATGGATCCTGCCTCCACCACATCGCTTCCCAAACTATTCCACTTACTGACTACTCTGTGGCTGACGAAATCTTCCTAACATCCCTGTGATTCATCTGTGTCTTCAGCTTCCAACTGTGTCCCTTGTTACTGTGTCCAATCTCTGGAACATCCTGTCTTTGTCCACCTTGTCAATTCCTCTCAGTATTTTGTATGTCGTTATCATGTCCCCTATCTCTCCTGTCCTCCAGTGTCGTCAGGTTGATTTCCCTTAACCTCTCCTCGTAGGACATACCTCTTAGCTCTGGGACTAGTCTTGTTGCAAACCTTTGCACTTTCTCTAGTTTCTTCACGTGCTTGGCTAGGTGGGTTCCAAACTGGTGCGCATACTCCAATATGGGCCTAACATACACGGTGTACAGGGTCCTGAATGATTCCTTATTAAGATGTCGGAATGCTGTTCTGAGGTTTGCTAGGCGCCCATATGCTGCAGCAGTTATTTGCTTGATGTGCGCTTCAGGAGATGTGCCTGGTGTTATACTCACCCCAAGATCTTTTCCTTGAGTGAGGTTGTAGTCTCTGACCCCCTAGACTGTACTCCGTCTGCGGCCTTCTTTGCCCTTCCCCAATCTTCATGACTTTGCACTTGGTGGGATTGAACTCCAGGAGCCAATTGCTGGACCAGGTCTGCAGCCTGTCCAGATCCCTTTGTAGTTCTGCCTGGTCTTCGATCGAGTGAATTCTTCTCATCAACTTCACGTCATCTGCAAACAGGACACCTCAGAGTCTATTCCTTCCGTCATGTCGTTCACAAATACCAGAAACAGCACTGGTCCTAGGACTGACCTGCGGACCCCACTGGTCACAGGTGCCACTCTGACACTCGCCACGTACTCATGACTCGCTGCTGTCTTCCGATCAAGTATTCCTGATCCATTGTAGTGCCTTGTGTTGACACCTTCATTACCACCACCACCACCACACTGCCTGTCATCGTGACCTTGTGTTGACACCTTCATTACGACCACCACCACCACACTGCCTGTCATCGTGACCTTGTGTTGACACCTTCATTACCACCACCACCACACAGCCTGTCATCGTGACCTTGTGTTGACACCTTCATTACCACCACCACCACCACCACACTGCCTGTCATCGTGACCTTGTGTTGACACCTTCATTACCACCACCACCACCACCACCACACTGCCTGTCATCGTGACCTTGTGTTGACACCTTCATTACCACCACCACCACACAGCCTGTCATCGTGACCTTGTGTTGACACCTTCATTACCACCACCACCACACTGCCTGTCATTGTGACCTTGTGTTGACACCTTCATTACCACCACCACCACACTGCCTGTCATTGTGACCTTGTGGTGACACCTTCATTACCACCACCACCACACAGCCTGTCATCGTGACCTTGTGTTGACACCTTCATTACCACCACCACACACTGCCTGTCATCGTGACCTTGTGTTGACACCTTCATTACCACCACCACCACCACACTGCCTGTCATCGTGACCTTGTGTTGACACCTTCATTACCACCACACTGCCTGTCATCGTGACCTTGTGTTGACACCTTCATTACCACCACCACACAGCAGGTCATCGTGACCTTGTGTTGACACCTTCATTACCACCACGACACTGCCTGTCATCGTGACCTTGTGTTGACACCTTCAGTACCACCACCACACTGCCTGTACTCACCTAATTATACTCACCTAATTATACTCACCTAATTGTGGTTGCAGGGGTCGAGACTCAGCTCCTGGCCCCGCCTCTTCACTGATCGCTACTGGGTCCTCTCCCTCTCTGTTTCCTGAGCTTTGTCATACCTCTTCTTAAAACTATGTATGGTTCCTGCCTCCACTACTTCACTTGCTAGGCTATTCCACTTCCTGACGACTCTGACTGAAGAAATACTTCCTAACGTCCCTGTGACTCGTCTGAGTTTTCAGCTTCCAGTTGTGACCCCTTGTTTCTGTGTCCCCTCTCAGGAACATCCTATCTCTGTCCACCTTGTCTATTCCCCGCAGTATCTTGTATGTCATTATCATGTCTCCCCTGACCCTTCTGTCCTCCAGTGTCGTCAGTCCGATTTCCCTCAACCTTTCCTCTTACGACATTTCCCTGAGCTCTGGGACTAGCCTATTTCAAACCTTTGTACTTTCTCTAACTTCTTGACGTGCTTGACCAGGTGTGGGCTCCAGACTGGTGCTGCATACTCCAGTATGGGCCTAACATACACAGTGTACAGTGTCTTGAACGATTCCTTATTAAGGTATCGGAACGCTATTCTCAGGTCTGCCAAGCGCCCGTATGCTGCAGCAGTTATTTGGTTGATGTGTGCCTCCGGTAACGTGCTCGGTGTTATGGTCACCCTAAGGTCTTTCTCCCTGAGTGAGGTCTGTAGTCTTTGTCCACCTAGCCTATACTCTGTCTGCGGTATTCTTTGGCCCTCCCCAATCTTCATGACTTTGCATTTGGCAGGGTTGAATTCGAGAAGCCAGTTTCTGGACCACATGTCCAGCCTGTCCAGGTCTCTTTGCAGTCCTGCCTCATCCTCATTCGATTTAATTCTTCTCATCAACTTCACATCATCTGCGAATAGGGACACTTCAGAGTCTATTCCTTCCATCATGTCGTTCGCATATATCAAAAATAGCACTGGTCCTAGAAGTGACCCCTGTGGGACCCCGCTCGTCACCGTGTCATCGTGACCTTGTGTTGACACCATTACCACCACACACTGCCTGTCATCGTGACCTTGTGTTGACACCTTCATTACCACCACCACACAGCAGGTCATCGTGACCTTGTGTTGACACCTTCATTACCACCACCACCACCACCACCACACTGCCTGTCATCGTGACCTTGTGTTGACACCTTCATTACCACCACCACACAGCAGGTCATCGTGACCTTGTGTTGAGACCTTCATTACCACCACCACACACTGCCTGTCATCGTGACCTTGTGTTGACACGTTCATTACCACCACCACACACTGCCTGCCATCGTGGCCTTGTGTTGACACCTTCATTACCACCACCACACACTGCCTGTCATCGTGACCTTGTGTTGACACCTTCATTACCACCACCACCACCACCACCACACTGCCTGTCATCGTGACCTTGTGTTGACACCTTCATTACCACCACCACACAGCAGGTCATCGTGACCTTGTGTTGACACCTTCATTACCACCACCACCACACTGCCTGTCATCGTGACCTTGTGTTGACACCTTCATTACCACCACCACCACACTGCCTGTCATCGTGACCTTGTGTTGACACCTTCATTACCACCACCACACAGCAGGTCATCGTGACCTTGTGTTGACACCTTCATTACCACCACCACACACTGCCTGTCATCGTGACCTTGTGTTGACACCTTCATTACCACTACACACTGCCTGTCATCGTGACCTTGTGTTGACACCTTCATTACCACTACACACTGCCTGTCATCGTGACCTTGTGTTGACACCTTCATTACACACTGCCTAACTGCTCCCTTCTGCGCAAAGGATTTGGTGTATTGATTTAATTAACAAGTCTCAGGATGAATGTTTTCACTCTGGATTTTATCATCATATCTGCGTCATGTCTCAGCATGCAGTGTGTATATTGTGCAGTGTGTATATTGTGCAGTGGGCTTATTGTTGGAACTAGTTTTAATTTGTATGGATTTACTTGGATTTTTAACATTTATATGACACGTCCTGACATGTTATATGATTTGTAGATGGTAACATCAGTATTGTTTTAATTATAATGAGAGACATTAATATTGTTCTAACAAACATTATACAGAGGAAATATTAACAGTACAGTAGAGTGTCCGGTATAGAAGACATCAGAGAGTACAGTACACAACTGTACACTGCTCTGTATTGCGTTACACAAACATTTGATTTAACTCATGTTGTAATAAAAGTAATTTTGCCAATTTGTAAAAGTAAGTTAAAACAGTAATATATAAGAGAATTATATTAAGTAAAAAAATACTTTTCTGATTTTTTTTTTTTTGTAAAACGTTATTTTTTATTAAAAAGTCCGGGAGGACTGCGTTAAAAAATCACCTATCTTGATACACCCGCTATAATACAGAGTGGAAATCTGCGCACTTCGCACTATTAAATACTTCATTGTTTCTCTCAGAAAGAATCTACTTTTTTCCATTTATTTCTTAGATTTTCTGGCCCGGTGGGCCCTACAGACTGGAAGCAATTTATACAGGGTTCACCAGGGCGTGTGCTTGACTTCAACAGGAATCGTCACTTTGAGATCTGTCTACAGATGATGGGAGACACACCTCTCACCCATAGCCATTTGTTGGCAGTGCTCCTGTAACACCTCAGTGTAGTTTGTGACGTGCCGTTGACTGTGAATCATATTTTAAGTTTGCCCTCAGCTTAGGCCTTTCCGTAGTAAGGATTTTTATAATTAACCGAGGTTTCTGTAGGGATCTCGGTGAACATTTAGGAGAGTCAATTGACTCTCTTAAATGACTCTGGGGGGTTTAATTGATGCTGATTATTTTTACTTGGTATAATAGCATTTGTGTAGAGTGTTCGTTGCTTTTACTGTTTGTTGATTATATGTTTTTTTTTGTGTGTGAAGACTGAGTGACGTGTGAGGTCAAAGTGGTCCGTAAATATTACAGTACTTTAAAACGTTGAAATTATTACTGTAGCTTCAGTAGGATAATGTTTAATGTTAACTCGGTGAAGCCATCACTGGGGGCCCAGTAGTGACGTTTAATGTAAAACTATCACTGGAGGTCCACACTAAACGTAACTATCAATTAAAACCTTACTTCATGGCTTCTGAAGATTATTTCATCCAAAATTTTCATTTAGAATTTAACGCCTGATACGATCGGTTTCAAATTTCCCCACGGGTTTTGTGTAACTCGGGGAAGGTTCGTGCAGCTGTTGACATGTATAAGTGTCCTCTGTATAGGTCAGTCGCGATTTATTGCTTCTTGTGATAACTTAAGAAAGCTTCTTCTGAACGGCTGTCTTTGTGTGGTAGTTTGTAAAGTGAAAATTCTCGCTTCTTAAATAGTTTTCATTCTTATGTTCTCGGGTATATTTTTCTTTCCTTGAAAGTTTTTTTTTTTTTGCTCGTAACTTGAAAAGGCCTCATCCGATCGGCTTAAAAATTTCAACGCTGGTTAACTAAGGAAAGGGTTATTGAAATATTGGGGTTGAGCAGGTGCCTTTTTCTTTTCCTGATTTTAGTTTCGATGTAATAACGTGAGGAAGTGTTATTTGATCATTTACAAACTGTCTTCACCGGTGTATCTGTTGGAGTATAGGAATCTGTTAAGTTTACTTTTGAAATGACGCGGTATTTTGCCCGTTAAATAAAGTATGTCTTTTCTGAATATATTCAATCTTTAATTGCTGATGCATCTTACGAAAATGTTAACTTCTGGGGTTAGGATTTGTAAGCACACATTTGCCATTTAATTTATAGTAAAATCGAATTTATTGGATTCTGAGCAATTACTGAAGAATCTTGGTCAGCTTCAGTCTTTTATTTCACGTATTCTTGTAAAAGGAAGGTTGGCAGGGGTTGCACCAGGTCTAAATTATAATTTGCCAATTTTATTGACCAGATTAGTTTCAGTACAGTAACTGATCCGCTACAAACCTTAAACGCTGCTATATTTTCCTTAAAGAAAAGTTTTGATTGATTATGGGCTGTTTGTACTAGTTTCGAAATTTGGAAAATTGAAATTCTGATATTAATGCGATAATTTGTGAATGTCTCTTCCAATTGGCTTCAACTGGTAACTTGACAATACAACTTCTGAACGGCTTTAAATATAGTGATGCATTTTGTGATATTGAACTGTGTACTTTAACTAGAGAACGCCTCTTCTGATCGGGTTTAAACTAAGAAGATTGGAATTGGTTTTGGGCTGTGTGGGTGATAGTTTGCTATTTATATTAAAATAATTGTAACATTAATTTCCATGTGGTAACTTTGTGAGCGCCTCTTTTGTTGGTATCAAGTCGTCTTTGTTATGCTGAGCTGACATAGTCAGTGTCGTCAGTCCTGTCTTTACTTTAGGCAGAGGTAACTCCTAATAGACCACTCCCTGTACAAATATTATCTTCATCTATTTAAATACTTTTCCAAATGGCTTGAAGAACACCTTTCAGGATTGCCTCACAAGTCAGTATGACACTCATCTTGACAGGTGGTGATCGGAGCATTTAAGGGACAGTTGCTGTTAAAGCAGCACCTAGTGACTGTTGCATGTCACAGACAGCCAAGCTAGACTGGAGACAGTCACCTGTGTAGTCCAGGCCTGAGTGACAGCTGGGAGTCTAATCAGTGATCCTTGGAAATCAGACGACATTGAGATCTGGAATTGAGATCAGAGTGACCACTGGGATCACAGCGAGTCTCACCCACCATTCGAGACTTATAAAATACGAATATTTTAAATTCTAATAAATTCAAAGGCAGTTTTACCATTTTAATTCAAAAACTAATTAACTGTTGAAATTTAAAACAGTTCACCGTTGTCCTTCAACGGATAAACTTGAAATATTTGTTTTGAATTATCAGCTGATTTAAGCAATGAGCGAGCTTCATTATCTCTTATCTTGTGGATATTTATATTTTCTTTATTGTCTTGTATGCCTCGTAAACATCCACGTTTGGAAAAGTACCAGAAACTCCAGGTTTAAAATTGATTTTATTTTAATATTTTGAAATGGTTCACAGTTGGCAAGGGTTTACTACAGTGATGTATTGGTTTACTACAGTGATGTATTGGTTTACTACAGTGGTGTGTAAGGGTTCTTCACCCTAGGGTCGGTGCCTGGGGGTTCTGACCTTGGGGATCGGTGCCGGGGGGTTCTTGACCCTGGGGGTCGGTGCCTGGGTTTTTTTTACCCTGGGGGTCGATGCCGGGGGTTCTTGGCCCAGGAGTCGGGACAGCTGACACGGTACATAGCCTACACGGAACTGGCTTACACGGGCAGGAAATTATTTGGATCCGGTGTAGTGCCGCTTCGCGCCGCCTCCTCCTCTTTATTGATAACTGATGGGGGAGGGGGAGGAGAGGGAGGGGTAGTCTTGAGGAGGGTGAGGGGTGGTGTAAGGTTGTGTAGGGAAAGGTGGGACGGAGATAGAGGGTATGGGGAAGGTTGGAGGGGGAATGGGTGGGGTGGGGAATGGGAGGGGGTATATAATGTGGAGTGGATGGTACATTGTACAGATAGCAGGCCACACCGAGGATATTTGTTGAGAATTATGTACCGTGTAAATTAAGAACCTTTCTGTATTATGTACGTCTAGGATAAAAAAAAAAGCAGAAGGCTCTTCCCCCCGCACCCTCCACTCCCTCCATCCAGCCACTACATGCAGAAGACGGGAAAACAATATACCAGAGTATATCGGGGAAAATAACATAGAATATACAGGAGTGATGGAAGTGGATGGAAGTCATAGGCTACAACTACCTCAGCTAAATTAGTACTGTTATTATCTTAAACTCCTGGTGGTACTCCACTGTTACTCACAGATCATAATCACCTACTACCACTTGTATTATTGATTTGATTACCTCGTTGTCAATTGATCGTCGTGATGTTGCTCAAAGGACATCAGGAATCTGTTCACTTCAGATTATGCTAGTATATTATCTAGGTGAACTCCATACTTGCAGAGTACTTGTCCAGCTGCTGCTTGAACTGTTTTCGCTCTTGCATCTTCACCGGGTTCTTTATTCCATATTGCCTTGGTTAGCAAAAAAATACTTTGTATACATTTGTGTTGCATATGTCTGGCAGTTGGGTGATGACGTTGAGGCTGTGGGAGGGGGTATAGGATGGGGTGGGTGGGATGAGATATTGGGTGGTTTAGGTTGGATGGGGAGCCTTGGGTGTGGTGCTGGTGGGAGTGAGTGAGTGGGTGTGCGTGGGGGCAGGGTGAGGTGGATTAGTTTGCGAGGCTGAGTAAGTGAAGTGTGGCTGGAGTTATCCATAGAGTTCTCCTCGCACTGTAGTGTCAGCAAGAGCTGTTCTGGGTACTCCACCTCCGCTACACTCCAGTGTTACTCGTTACACTCAGTGTACCTTGACACGCTCCGATATAGTACACACACTCGCTAGTGTACCTCTCACTATTAGAGAAGATTAAATGGTAAGAACGTGAACATTGTGATAAACATTATGGTGAGAACATGTCTATGGTGAGAACATGGTCATGGTAAGAAATCATATAATCATATGTTCACTGAAATGTGGATAGCGTTGTACACTACACTCTTACATAATTTTGTAAATTTTCGGTATAGTGTATTCTTACAGTGTTGTACATTTTTACATAGTTTACAAATATGACTCGATTTGTTCATCAAAAGATAAATTTGTTTACCAATATGTATAGATAAATTGCCAGTTTCTGAAAATCGTGTTCTAGTTAATACCAGTGTGTATGTGTGTGTGTGTTTGTCTCTTCGTCAATACCAAAGGTGTAGTGTTTCATTTTTAAGTATCCTTCCCGTCAATACCAGCTGTGTAGTGTTGCATGTGTTAGTTTCCTTCCCGTCAATACCAAAGGTGCAGTGTCAGGGTGTGTGTGTGTGTGTGTGTGTGTGTGTGTGTGTGTGTGTGTGTGTGTGTGTTTGTTAGTGCACATTTAATGCTCAGATGTGATAGTGGTGACCACATGTACATCGCACACTGTTGTTTTATGTTGTACTAAGTGTTGTGCAGGTGATGCGCGGGTGTTTGTCTTCTTCAGTTATTTTACAGATGTTAAATAAATAGTTGGTATTACAGTAGTTTACATATAGAAATGGAATGCCTATGTAAATAATGGCAGGATAGAATAAATGCAACCTGGAAACCAGAAATACCTTTATTAACTTTCACGTGTTGCCCACTGCGGTCTTTTTTCGGTTCTCACTCTTGATAAACCTCTACGTGAACAAAACGTCGTCGTTAATGAAGGTATATTTTGCCTCTAGGTGACATTCACCCTGCTTAATATATATATATATATATATATATATATATATATATATATATATATATATATATATATATATATATATATATATATATATATATAATGTATATGCTGAGTTACTCTTCAGAGGGATGCTGTACAGGTGGTGGTGTAGGTGTTATACTACTGCTAATTTGGTCTTCCTTGCAGGTTCGGACGCTGTTCGTGAGTGGTCTGCCCATGGACGCCAAGCCCAGAGAACTGTATCTCCTCTTCAGAGCCTACGAGGTACGTACCATTCGCTATTTCTAAACTCAGTGTGTTCTACAGTCTCTTGCTTTGTGGTGGTGTGTAAGATATCTTATTAATGAGAATGGGATACCAGAAATATTAAATTTTTCCAAATTTGCCTGTAACAGATAGGGATTTAAATTCAGATGTTGTGTATTCGTGTGTTCTTGAGGTACCATTCACAGGATGGATATGAGGCGCACAAAATCTAAAAATATGGTGGATTGTCTACTAATACATTATTCAGTGTTATTCATCCATGTTCACTCTTGGTCTTCATTGTTCTCCTGTTCACCTTTGTACTTCAGTGTTATTCATATATATTCTCTTATTCTTTAGTATTATCCATCCATGTTTACTCTTTTTCAATTTTATTCCCAGTCTTGTTATCAAATTTTGAGGGCTTTCTGTACTGTTGATATTTACTGTTTTTTTTTACAGTTATTCACTGACCTGTGTTCTTTGCTGATGCTTTTACTGGAATGTTCTTTGCTGTGTTTATTCATTTATCTTTTTTGTTTTAAAGGTTTCATAGTGTTCTGTTATTATATGTTCTTGGGAGTTGTATTGATATGTTGTGATCTTCACTGATTTTAGTATCTTGACCATTATTAAAATGTAACCATTACATGTGTTCTGCAGTGACCATCTCCCTCCTCCCTCCGCATGTTTGCTCTTTACTGCATGTTCATAAATTGGTTAAATAATTTACACTTCCCCATCCCAGTATTATTCACTGTTCACCTCAGCTGTAACAATGTGTTAATGTTCTTATGTTTCCTGTTGTTGCTCAAAAACTTGTTGATTTACGTGTTAGGTTGGACGTAAATGTATTATTTTTTAAGAGCTTTACACGTAGTGTTAGGTGAAGTTGACCAGGTGTTAGGATCGTAAGAGGACCTCTGGCTTCCACTGGTCTATGAGGGGCCTCTGGCTTCCACTGGTCTGTGAGGGACCTCTGGCTTCCACTGGTCTGTGAGGGGCCTCTGGCTTCCACTGGTCTGTGAGGGGCCTCTGGCTTCCACTGGTCTGTGAGGGGCCTTTGGCTTCCACTGGTCTGAGAGGGGCCTCTGGCTTCCACTGGTCTGTGTGGGGCCTCTGGCTTCCACTGGTCTGTGAGGGGCCTCTGGCTTCCACTGGTCTGTGAGGGGCCTCTGGCTTCCACTGGTCTGTGAGGGGCCTCTGGCTTCCACTGGTCTATGAGGGGCCTCTGGCTTCCACTGGTCTATGAGGGGCCTCTGGCTTCCACTGGTCTGTGAGGGGCCTCTGGCTTCCACTGGTCTGTGAGGGGCCTCTGGCTTCCACTGGTCTGTGAGGGGCCTCTGGCTTCCACTGGTCTATGAGGGGCCTCTGGCTTCCACTGGTCTGTGAGGGGCCTCTGGCTTCCACTGGTCTGTGAGGGGCCTCTGGCTTCCACTGGTCTGTGAGGGGCCTCTGGCTTCCACTGGTCTGTGAGGGGCCTCTGGCTTCCACTGGTCTGTGAGGGGCCTCTGGCTTCCACTGGTCTGTGAGGGGCCTCTGGCTTCCACTGGTCTATGAGGGGCCTCTGGCTTCCACTGGTCTATGAGGGGCCTCTGGCTTCCACTGGTCTGTGAGGGGCCTCTGGCTTCCACTGGTCTGTGAGGGGCCTCTGGCTTCCACTGGTCTGTGAGGGGCCTCTGGCTTCCACTGGTCTATGAGGGGCCTCTGGCTTCCACTGGTCTGTGAGGGGCCTCTGGCTTCCACTGGTCTGTGAGGGGCCTCTGGCTTCCACTGGTCTGTGAGGGGCCTCTGGCTTCCACTGGTCTGTGAGGGGCCTCTGGCTTCCACTGGTCTGTGAGGGGCCTCTGGCTTCCACTGGTCTGTGAAGGGCCTCTGGCTTCCAGTGGTCTGTGAGGGGCCTCTGGCTTCCACTGGTCTGTGAGGGTCCTCTGGCTTCCACTGGTCTGTGAGGGGCCTCTGGCTTCCAGTGGTCTGTGAGGGGCCTCTGGCTTCCACTGGTCTGTGAGGGGCCTCTGGCTTCCACTGGTCTATGAGGGGCCTCTGGCTTCCACTGGTCTGTGAGGGGCCTCTGGCTTCCACTGGTCTGTGAGGGGCCTCTGGCTTCCACTGGTCTATGAGGGGCCTCTGGCTTCCACTGGTCTGTGAGGGGCCTCTGGCTTCCACTGGTCTGTGAGGGGCCTCTGGCTTCCACTGGTCTGTGAGGGGCCTCTGGCTTCCACTGGTCTGTGAGGGGCCTCTGGCTTCCACTGGTCTGTGAGGGGCCTCTGGCTTCCACTGGTCTGTGAGGGGCCTCTGGCTTCCACTGGTCTATGAGGGGCCTCTGGCTTCCACTGGTCTATGAGGGGCCTCTGGCTTCCACTGGTCTGTGAGGGGCCTCTGGCTTCCACTGGTCTGTGAGGGGCCTCTGGCTTCCACTGGTCTGTGAGGGGCCTCTGGCTTCCACTGGTCTGTGAGGGGCCTCTGGCTTCCACTGGTCTATGAGGGGCCTCTGGCTTCCACTGGTCTGTGAGGGGCCTCTGGCTTCCACTGGTCTGTGAGGGGCCTCTGGCTTCCACTGGTCTGTGAGGGGCCTCTGGCTTCCACTGGTCTGTGAGGGGCCTCTGGCTTCCACTGGTCTGTGAAGGGCCTCTGGCTTCCACTGGTCTGTGAGGGGCCTCTGGCTTCCACTGGTCTGTGAGGGGCCTCTGGCTTCCACTGGTCTGTGAGGGGCCTCTGGCTTCCACTGGTCTGTGAGGGGCCTCTGGCTTCCACTGGTCTGTGAGGGGCCTCTGGCTTCCACTGGTCTGTGAGGGGCCTCTGGCTTCCACTGGTCTATGAGGGGCCTCTGGCTTCCACTGGTCTGTGAGGGGCCTCTGGCTTCCACTGGTCTGTGAGGGGCCTCTGGCTTCCACTGGTCTGTGAGTGGCCTCTGGCTTCCACTGGTCTGTGAGGGGCCTCTGGCTTCCACTGGTCTGTGAGGGGCCTCTGGCTTCCACTGGTCTGTGAGGGGCCTCTGGCTTCCACTGGTCTGCGAGGGGCCTCTGGCTTCCACTGGTATGTGAAGGGCCTCTGGCTTCCACTGGTCTGTGAGGGGCCTCTGGCTTCCACTGGTCTGTGAGGGGCCTCTGGCTTCCACTAGTCTGTGAGGGGCCTCAGGCTTCCACTGGTCTGTGAGGGGCCTCTGGCTTCCACTGGTCTGTGAGGGGCCTCTGGCTTCCACTGGTCTGTGAGGGGCCTCTGGCTTCCACTGGTCTGTGAGGGGCCTCTGGCTTCCACTGGTCTGTGAGGGGCCTCTGGCTTCCACTGGTCTGTGAGGGGCCTCTGGCTTCCACTGGTCTGTGAGGGGCCTCTGGCTTCCACTGGTCTGTGAGGGGCCTCTGGCTTCCACTGGGGTCTGTGAGGGGCCTCTGGCTTCCACTGGGGTCTATGAGGGGCCTCTGGCTTCCACTGGGGTCTGTGAGGGGCCTCTGGCTTCCACTGGTCTGTGAGGGGCCTCTGGCTTCCACTGGTCTGTGAGGGGCCTCTGGCTTGCACTGGTCTGTGAGGGGCCTCTGGCTTCCACTGGTCTGTGAGGGGCCTCTGGCTTCCACTGGTCTGTGAGGGGCCTCTGGCTTCCACTGGTCTGTGAGGGGCCTCTGGCTTCCACTGGTCTGTGAGGGGCCTCTGGCTTCCACTGGTCTGTGATGGGCCTCTGGCTTCCACTGGTCTGTGATGGGCCTCTGGCTTCCACTGGTCTGTGATGGGCCTCTGGCTTCCACTGGTCTGTGAGGGGCCTCTGGCTTCCACTGGTCTGTGAGGGGCCTCTGGCTTCCACTGGTCTGTGAGGGGCCTCTGGCTTCCACTGGTCTGTGAGGGGCCTCTGGCTTCCACTGGTCTGTGAGGGGCCTCTGGCTTCCACTGGTCTGTGAGGGGCCTCTGGCTTCCACTGGTCTGTGAGGGGCCTCTGGCTTCCACTGGTCTGTGAGGGGCCTCTGGCTTCCACTGGTCTGTGAGGGGCCTCTGGCTTCCACTGGTCTGTGAGGGGCCTCTGGCTTCCACTGGTCTGTGAGGGGCCTCTGGCTTCCACTGGTCTGTGAGGGGCCTCTGGCTTCCACTGGTCTGTGAGGGCCCTCTGGCTTCCACTGGTCTGTGAGGGGCCTCTGGCTTCCACTGGTCTGTGAGGGGCCTCTGGCTTCCACTGGTCTGTGAGGGGCCTCTGGCTTCCACTGGTCTGTGAGGGGCCTCTGGCTTCCACTGGTCTGTGAGGGGCCTCTGGCTTCCACTGGTCTGTGAGGGGCCTCTGGCTTCCACTGGTCTGTGAGGGGCCTCTGGCTTCCACTGGCCTGTGAGGGGCCTCTGGCTTCCACTGGCCTGTGAGGGGCCTCTGGCTTCCACTGGTCTGTGAGGGGCCTCTGGCTTCCACTGGTCTGTGAGGGGCCTCTGGCTTCCACTGGTCTGTGAGGGGCCTCTGGCTTCCACTGGTCTGTGAGGGGCCTCTGGCTTCCACTGGTCTGTGAGGGGCCTCTGGCTTCCACTGGTCTGTGAGGGGCCTCGGGCGTCCACTAGTTTGTGAGGGGCCTCTGGCGTCCACTGGTCTGTGAAGGGCCTTGGGCGTCCACTAGTTTGTGAGGGGCCTCGGGCGTCCACTGGTCTGTGAAGGGCCTCGGGCGTCCACTAGTCTGTGAGGGGCCTCTGGTGTCTACTGTTCTGTGAGGGCCTCTGGCGTCCACTAGTCTGTGAGGGCCTCTGACGTCCACTGCTCTGTGAGGGCATCTGGTGTCCACCATTAGTACTAAAAGCACCACAGCAGCACCAGCGATCAACAATTAGCCACTACTATTAACGGTTCCACTAGAAATGGTATCACTGACAGCAGTGCCACCACAACCACTACTTGCAGTAGCACCACCACCATTGCTTACGGCGGTGGGGCACCATCGGCAAGCACCTACCACCACTGCTCACCACCAAAGGAATTGAGACCAGCAAAGAACTGATGGAAGGGCGAAGAAACGGAGAGAAGAGCGAGTAATAGCAAAAGAATAGAATGGATGAGGGAGGGAGAAAGGAAGGAAAGCCGAACGGCAAGAGACGGAGAGGGAAGAACATCAGAAGGAGGTAGAAAGGTCAGAGGGAAAAGGAGGGAACTTCAGGAAAAGAATGGGAGGAGAGGGAAGAGAAAGTGAGCAACAGGAGTGGGGAAAGGAATGAAGAAATGGAAACTGGTTGAGCAGATGGGCGAGGGGAGGAGAGAAGGAAGGAGGGAGGAAGGGAGAGAGAGAAAGGAAGGAGAGAGAGAGAGAAGGAAGGAGGTAGAGAGAGAGAGAGAAGGAAGGAGGTAGAGAGAAAGAAAAGGAAGGAAGGAGGTAGAGAGAAAGAAAAGGAAGGAAGGAGGGAGGGGGAGAGAGAGAAAAAGAGAAGGGAGAGAGAGAGATAATGAAGGAAGGAGAGGGAGGGAGGGAGAAAGAGAAGGGTGGGAAGGAGGGAGAGAGAAGGGATGGAAAGAGGGAGAGAGAAGGGATGGAAAGAGGGAGAGAGAAGGAAGGAAGGAGGGAGGGAGTGAAGGAAGGAAGGAAGGTGGGAGAGAGAAAGAGAAGGGAGGGAGGTGGGAGAGAGAAAGAGAAGGAAGGTGGGAGAGAGAAAGAGAAGGAAGGAAGGTGGGAGAGAGAAAGAGAAGGAAGGAAGGTGGGAGAGAGAAAGAGAAGGAAGGAAGGTGGGAGAGAGAAAGAGAAGGAAGGAAGGTGGGAGAGAGAAAGAGAAGGAAGGAAGGTGGGAGAGAGAAAGAGAAGGAAGGAAGGTGGGAGAGAGAAAGAGAAGGAAGGAAGGAGAGAAGGAAGCTGGAGCCTCGCTCATCCCGTCTTATCACGGCTTGTGGGGAATTCTCATCCAGGTAATGTTGGGCCACTCAACTAATTGTGTTTGCGGGGGCTAAGCTCCAGCTCCTGGTGCTGACTCAACATTTATTTGACTACTGAAGTTCTTTTCTAAAGCCTTGAGTTCTCTCTTACCTACTTAAACCAGCAGGTTATTGAGTGCCCGTCTTACACCTCACCACTAAACAGCATTATATTGTTCATGATCATCTTGTTAGTCGTAGGCACCTCTTTCTCGTGGTACTATTTTATGTATGTTCAGCTCCTAGTCTCCCCTCGGAGTTCGGTAATGTTCAGCTCCTAGTCTCGCCTCGGAATTCGGTAATGTTCAGCTCCTAGTCTCCACTCGGAGGTCAGTAATGTTCAGCTCTCGGCCTCTCCTCGGAGTTCACATTTTAGCTCAGACCAAATTTTATTGAACATATACTGTTGTTTATGCAGTGTCCTCACTTGCGCTGCATGCTTTACTCTTGTTATATGTAGAGTTTATACAGCGTATTTAATTATTCCTTATCGGGGTTTGTGAAGGCAGTTGTTACATCAACACAACACGTGTGTGATGCCTCGCTCTCACTCTCTTTAATATGACTTAAGATAATATGGCTAAGATTTTTAATCGTTTCTTTCCTAGGTAAGTCGCTGTATCCGTCTATCGTAAGTACGTTAAGTGATGTTATATGTGGAATCATCTTGTGCCGTAAGATAAATGAAAAGTTATTATAAAGAAATGTAGGTAAACATTACTTACATGGAACGTATATTGCGCGTCATTGTCAGTACTCGGTGACGTAAAATTACGTAGGAACGTCTGATTAAAATCATTTAAACTTCTTTATAAAGAAAACAATTGACTATTTTAGTAATGTTTTCACAGATTCTGCTTTCTCATATTTAGCGACCTCGCTTAAATTCATTGGTCACTGTTTAAACCCCCTCGTGTCACTGCCTCGCTCACTGTCACTGCCTCGCTCACTGTCGCTACGTCTTGCTCTTATATATATCCTCATCCAGTAGAGAACAGGCCCTACCAACCCGGCCTCTTCCATAACTTTGTAAAATTACTTTTTTTCGCATTAACCAAAGGCTTTTTGGCTGTGTAATATACAAGTCTCTCAACGCGTGGTACACGTGTAGATTCTAACGTTGACTTGGCTTGCCCATACAATTTGCTCCTAGACTTGTCACGACAGTTTTATGTTGTTTATTTGGGTTGTTACTTAACCTAAATAAAGAAGTGTATTTGCTTTGGAAATTGATGGTGAGAATCATAAAGGTTGTAAAATGAAGATAAGTGCAACACAGTCCAGCCTCCAGGACTGATCCAACTCACTCTCAGGTATAATTATATTAGGTTTCTAGGGCTCGATTAATGATCTCTTAAACGCTTCCATGTGTCTGGATTTGGATGACCTGTAACGCTCTGGTAGAAAGTTTGACTGAAAAACGTAAGTAACATAATTCGATTCCCGGGTTGGGCGAGATAAATGTGCTAGTCTCCATACCCATGTTGCCCATATTCACTTTGTAAATATGCCGGTAGTATGTCGAGGCTGATACTAATCTGTTGATGCAGGTTGTGTTTCTTGTGGTTGTGCCGTCTTCACCTACTTGTATGATCATGACTATCACCTGTTCCTTATCAGTGCCCATGGTGACCTCAGTGCCAATGGTGACCTGTTCCTAAGTGCCCATAGTGACTTGTTCCTCAGTGCCCATGGTGACCTGTTCCTCAGTGCCCATGGTGACAGCTAACGTTGTTGTATGGCATGTATATGTATTGTTCACTTCTTCCATGTTATCTACATGTATATGCAATGTTCTCAGCCAGTTGAGAGATTCTTGCTCAGTAGTGACCGAACTACCACTGTGTTCATGAAAGGGAAGGTCATGAGGGTGGGAAGGGGAGGGGAGGGAAGTCAGGTGGAAGAGAAGGGACCATGGAGGGAAGGGAAGGTTGTAAGGCAAGAGACAGGTCCATTAACGTAATATACAACTGCCGTATTACTGTATTATTTTCTACACGTGCACATACAATTAATTGTATGTGGTGTACACATGTAGCCAGATGTACATGTGTACGTATAACCAGTTTACAGTGTGCTCCAGGTTACATGTACGATACTTTCTAAATCTTGGTGGACCTTACCTTGGTGGACCTTACCTTGGTGGACCTTACTTTGGTGGGGTAGTGTGCACTAGTGGCTCCATCCAGCGATTATCTCATCTATAATTCAAGATGGACAACCCACCTCCTCATCTTCCTCCCCCTTCTCCTCCTCCTCTTCGTCGTCATCTTTATTTATAGCTTGCTGCTGCTGACCGCCGTCTGGCGGTTCTAACGACTACTACGTAACATGCGCAAGCTCTCTAGCGCTCTCTCTCTCTAGCGCTCTCTCTCTAGCGCTCTCTCTAGCGCTCTCTCTCTAGCGCTCTCTCTCTAGCGCTCTCTCTAGCGCTCTCTCTCTCTAGCGCTCTCTCTCTAGCGCTCTCTCTAGCGCTCTCTCTCTAGCGCTCTCTCTCTAGCGCTCTCTCTCTAGCGCTCTCTCTAGCGCTCTCTCTCTAGCGCTCTCTCTCTAGCGCTTTCTCTCTAGCGCTCTCTCTAGCGCTCTCTAGCTCTCTCTAGCGCTCTCTCTAGCGCTCTCTCTAGCGCACTCTCTCTAGCGCTCTCTCTAGCGCTCTCTAGCGCTCTCTCTCTAGCGCTCTCTAGCGCTCTCTCTAGCGCTCTCTCTAGCGCTCTCTAGCGCTCTCTCTCTAGCGCTCTCTCTAGCGCTCTCTCTAGCGCTCTCTCTCTAGCGCTCTCTCTAGCGCTCTCTCTCTAGCGCTCTCTAGCGCTCTAGCGCTCTCTAGCGCTCTAGCGCTCTCTCTAGCGCTCTCTAGCGCTCTCTCTAGCGCTCTCTCTCTAGCGCTCTCTCTATAGCGCTCTCTCTAGCGCTTTCTCTCTAGCGCTCTCTCTAGCGCTCTCTAGCTCTCTAGCGCTCTCTAGCGCTCTCTAGCGCGCTCTAGCGCGCTCTCTAGCGCTCTCTCTAGCACACTCTCTAGCGCTCTAGAGCTCTCTCTAGCGCTCTCTAGCGCTCTCTCTAGCGCTCTCTAGCGCTCTCTCTAGTGCTCTCCCTCTAGCGCTCTCTCTAGTGCTCTCTAGCTCTGTCTCTAGCGCTGTCTCTAGCTCTCTCTCTAGCTTTCTCTAGCTCTCTCTAGCTCTCTCTAGCTCTCTCTCTAGCTCTCTCTCTAGCTCTCTCTAGCTCTCTCTAGCGCTCTCTCTCTCTTTCTGTCTCTCTCTCACACACACATATCATAGGTTGAATAAGTTAGGGAAGCCACACTAGGTGGCAGCAGTGTGAGGTGGTACTAAGTTAGTTTTGAGGACCTGCTGGTAATACACACTGAGAAAGAAGTGGGAGGAAGTAACAGAAATTGGGACGTTTTCTGAGAAGTGTAATGGGGAAAGACATGGAGGTGAGAGAATCTAAGTGGTAAGGGGACAAAGTAAAGATATGTAAGAGGGAAAAACCATAAGAGGCGGCAGGGGAGGTGTAAGAGGCCTTGATATGGAGCAGATCAGCCTGCAGTCAAAGAGGCAAATAAACAGGAGAACCAGAAACGAATTTGCAAAAATAAAAATGAAAAGTGAAAAGACTGAAAGTTATAGAACATCAGTGGCCGAATCTGAATGAATATTACTGCGCGCGCGCGCACGCGCGCACACACTCACACACACACACACACACACACACACACACACACACACACACACACACACACACACACACACACACACACACACACACACACACACACACACGAGAAAAAGATGACTGTAAAGTACTCAGCGTTAAGGCTGAGGGAAGGAAGGAGGGAGGAAGGATGGCGCAAAATGACAAGAGGCATATTGGAAAGAGTTTGCTAAACAGTTATAAGATTTCTTCTTAGAAGAAAGTTAAGAGGTAGCAGGAGAAGTGTAATGAGACTAGACAAACACTAAACAGCATCAACACAGCAAAAGGGATGATTCTCAGATACTGAAGAAGATTGATGTAACAATTGCTAAGGTAACCAACAACGTCTTCATGCGTGCCGAGAGGAACAGAACCACTTTGCGAGCTCTTGAACCACACTCTCCAGTCTGGACAACTGCCAGGAAATTAGAAAAGGACATCATATGGTTCTCATATATGAAAAGGAGTACAGACAAGAGGCAATGAATTAATTTCCTGGGGATATTGTAAGGCTCGCAATACTGAGGCACTTAGAAGTCTTGACTGAAAATCAACAATGATTTAAGGCGGAAGTTCCTCTCCTAGGAATTTGCTAGTTCTGTAAGTTACAAATGTAAACTTAGAAAATCAGGGTTGAGTGTGGATAGCATCCTTTTGGACTACAAGAAAATATTGATATAGTATCACGTTAAAAATTGATAAAAAAAATTAAAGGAGTTAAGCTGAGTACTTTTAAATGACAGAAAGCAGAGAGTAAGCGTAAGGAATGAGACCCTGAAAAGCAAGTAACAAATGGGGTTCCGCAAGGATCAGGATTACCACCACAACTGTTCCTAATACTTTAATGAGCTACCACGGGGAATTTAGTCGTATATGGGAAGGTTAAGAAGAATAAAACAGGAGAGGACAGTGACAAAGTGCAGAAATCTCAAACAGACTGGAGATGTGATCACACAAGTGGCTTCTCGATTTCAACCCAAGCAAATGCAGTCATGCTATTTGGAGGAGAGGGCAGACCAGACACAGAGTACAACATAGGTGGAGAGAAGCTACAAATAATAACGTAAAATACATCGCCAGAGTTGCACATAAACCATACAATGTTATTAGCGTTATTAGCAAACCACAGAATAACATTCAGGACTATAAGCAAAAAATCGGAACTGTCAGAAAATTTATCGGAAGCAGACTAGTACCACACCTGAGAGAAATGCACTATGGGGAGGTGTTGAAGGAACTGAACGTGACGACCTTAGAGGAGAGAAGAACAAGGGGACACGTGATTACAAATTTTTAAGATGGACAGGGAGAAACTGTGAATTAAAAGTTCAGGATCAGTGGGACACTGAAACTGAAGATGCAGATAAACCACAGGAATGTAAGTATTTCTTTAGTCTCAGGATGGTTGAAAAGTGGAATGACTTGGACGTGTTAAGGCCGAGGAGGCCAGAGGTCAGTGATGCCAATCACAGTACTCCAGGTGTCCGTGCCAGAAGCTGTGTCCCGACCCCTGCAAACACTAACTCAGTGAATATATACATACACATGTTTAGAATTCTCAAAACAAGCGAAATATTCACAAACACTAATCTCTGGTCTAAGGAGACTCGAACCTACGAATTTTGGGACAAGGTACGCAGTGCTTTAACCAGGGTACCACACTGGACCAATACCTTGGCGTCCAGCCAACGCTAGACGTTTCGATCCAACGTAACCAGCATTCAGGCAGGTGGTGTCGATGCATGCAGGGGATGAGATGAAATAGCTAACACCACCTGCCTGAATGCTGGCTGCCTTGGATTAAAACGTCTAGCGTTGGTTGGACGCCAAGGTATTGGTCCAGTGTGGTACGGTGGTTAAAGAACTGCGTACCTTGTCCAAAAATTCGTAGGTTAGAGTCTCCTTCGACCAGAGATTAGTGTTTGTGAATACATACACATATGAACAAGTGCGCGCGCGCACATGCATGCCTCAGACTCAGTTGGTCCTTTTCCTATGTGACACCGTCACCAACTGCTGCGCCTCTCCTCTGTCCCCAGTACACAAGACTGGCACTCTAATGCCATATATTTGGATTGAACAAGGGTAAGGGACTGAACACCTATCAAGTCTAAGGGAATTGAAAGAGATGTTCACTTCCTTAAAGTTACACCTCCACTTTCACTGTCTCCTATGTATAGATTAATTTTATGTTCACAAAAATCCTGCGAAATTTCTCGTCAATAAAGATACATGTTGCACATGTGTGTGACTTAGGTGTTACAGAGGAGCCAGGATACGTTTGATCAATTTGTCACTGTTACCAGTTACTTCCATCAGTTTAATAATTATCTCTGTTGTTGAGGCTGTGTACCAGGGCAAGACAGGATGGGGCAATACCAGGGCAAGACAGGATGGGGCAATACCAGGGCAAGACAGGATGGGGCAATACCAGGGCAAGACAGGATGGGGCAATACCAGGGCAAGACAGGGTGGGGCAGTACCAGGGCAAGACAGGATGGGGCAATACCAGGGCAAGACAGGATGGGGCAATACCAGGGCAAGACAGGGTGGGGCAGTACCAGGGCAAGACAGGATGGGGCAATACCAGGGCAAGACAGGATGGGGCAATACCAGGGCAAGACAGGATGGGGCAATACCAGGGCAAGACAGGATGGGGCAATACCAGGGCAAGACAGGGTGGGGCAGTACCAGGGCAAGACAGGATGGGGCAATACCAGGGCAAGACAGGGTGGGGCAGTACCAGGGCAAGACAGGGTGGGGTAGTACCAGGGCAAGACAGGGTGGGCAAGACAGGGTGGGGCAGTACCAGGGCAAGACAGGGTGGGGCAGTACCAGGGCAAGACAGGGTGGGGCAGTACCAGGGCAAGACAGGGTGGGGCACTACCAGGGCAAGACAGGGTGGGGCAGTACCAGGGCAAGACAGGATGGGGCAATACCAGGGCAAGACAGGGTGGGGCAGTACCAGGGCAAGACAGGGTGGGGCAGTACCAGGGCAAGACAGGGTGGGGTAGTACCAGGGCAAGACAGGGTGGGGCAGTACCAGGGCAAGACAGGGTGGGGCAGTACCAGGGCAAGACAGGGTGGGGCAGTACCAGGGCAAGACAGGGTGGGGCAGTACCAGGGCAAGACAGGGTGGGGCAGTACCAGGGCAAGACAGGATGGGGCAGTACCAGGGCAAGACAGGATGGGGCAGTACCAGGGCAAGACAGGGTGGGGCAGTACCAGGGCAAGACAGGGTGGGGCAGTACCAGGGCAAGACAGGGTGGGGCAGTACCAGGGCAAGACAGGGTGGGGCAGTACCAGGGCAAGACAGGGTGGGGCAGTACCAGGGCAAGACAGGGTGGGGCAGTACCAGGGCAAGACAGGGTGGGGCAGTACCCGGGCAAGACAGGGTGGGGCAGTACCAGGGCAAGACAGGGTGGGGCAGTACCAGGGCAAGACATGGTGGGGCAGTACCAGGGCAAGACAGGGTGGGGCAGTACCAGGGCAAGACAGGGTGGGGCAGTACCAGGGCAAGACAGGGTGGGGCAGTACCAGGGCAAGACAGGGTGGGGCAGTACCAGGGCAAGACAGGGTGGGGCAGTACCAGGGCAAGACAGGGTGGGGCAGTACCAGGGCAAGACAGGATGGGGCAGTACCAGGGCAAGACAGGGTGGGGCACTACCAGGGCAAGACAGGGTGGGGCAGTACCAGGGCAAGACAGGGTGGGGCAGTACCAGGGCAAGACAGGGTGGGGCAGTACCAGGGCCAGACAGGGTGGGGCAGTACCAGGGCAAGACAGGATGGGGCAGTACCAGGGCAAGACAGGGTGGGGCAGTACCAGGGCAAGACAGGGTGGGGCAGTACCAGGGCAAGACAGGGTGGGGCAGTACCAGGGCAAGACAGGGTGGGGCAGTACCAGGGCAAGACAGGGTGGGGCAGTACCAGGGCAAGACAGGGCGGGGCAGTACCAGGGCAAGACAGGGAGGGGCAGTACCAGGGCAAGACAGGGTGGGGCAGTACCAGGGCAAGACAGGGTGGGGCAGTACCAGGGCAAGACAGGGTGGGGCAGTACCAGGGCAAGACAGGGTGGGGCAGTACCACGGCAAGACAGGGTGGGGCAGTACCACGGCAAGACAGGGTGGGGCAGTACCACGGCGAGACAGGGTGAGGCAGTACCAGGGCAAGACAGGGCGGGGGAGTACTAGGGCAAGACAGGGCGGGGCAGTACCAGGGCAAGAGGGCGGGGCAGTACCAGGGCAAGTCAGGGCGGGGCAGCACCAGGGCAAGGCAGGGCGGGGGAGTACTAGGGCAAGACAGGGCGGGGGAGTACTAGGGCAAGACAGGGCGGGGCAGTACCAGGGCAAGACAGGGCGCGGCAGTACCAGGGCAAGACAGGGCGGGGCAGTACCAGGGCAAGACAGGGCGGGGCAGTACCAGAGGCAGACAGGGCGGGGCAGTACCAGGGCAAGATTGGGCGGGGCAGTACCAGGGCAAGGCGGGGCGGGGGAGTACTAGGGCAAGACAGGGCGGGGCAGTACCAGGGCAAGACAGGGCGGGGCAGTACCAGAGCAAGACGGGGTGGAGCAGTACCAGGGCAAGACGGGGCGGAGGAGTACTAGGGCAAGACGGGGCGGGAGAGTACTAGGGCAAGACAGGGCGGGGGAGTACTAGGGCAAGATAGGGCGGGGGAGTACTAGGGCAAGACAGGGCGGGGCAGTACTAGGGCATGACCGGGCGGTGGAGTACTAGGGCAAGACAGGGCGGGGCAGTACAAGGGCAAGACCGGGCGGAGCAGTACTAGGGCAAGACTGGGCGGGGGAGTACTAGGGCAAGACAAGGCGGGGAAGTACCAAGGTAAGGCAGGGCGGGGGAGTACTTGGGCAAGACAGGGCGGGGGAGTACTAGGGCAAGACAGGGCGGGGGAGTACTAGGGCAAGACAGGGCGGGGGAGTACTAGGGCAAGACAGGGCGGGGGAGTACTAGGGCAAGACAGGGCGGGGGAGTACTAGGGCAAGGCAGGGCGGGGGAGTACTAGGGCAAGACAGGGCGGGGCAGTACTAGGGCAAGACAGGGCGGGGCAGTACTAGGGCAAGACAGGGCGGGGCAGTACTAGGGCAATACAAGGCGGGGAAGTACCAAGGCAAGGCAGGGCGGGGGAGTACTTGGGCAAGACAGGGCGGGGGAGTACTATGGCAAGACAGGGCGGGGGAGTACTATGGTAAGGCAGGGCGGGGGAGTACTAGGGCAAGACAGGGCGGGGCAGTAGGTCAAGGCAGGGCGGGGCAGTGCTAGGTCAATGCAGGGCGGGGCAGTACTAGGGCAAGGCAGGGCGGGGCAGTACTAGGGCAAGGCAGGGCGGGGGCAGGGCAGTACTAGGGCAAGTGGGCAGTACTAGGGCAAGGCAGGGCGGGGCAGTACTAAGACTAGGGCAAGACAGGGCGGGGCAGTACTAGGGCAAGACAGGGCGGGGGAGTACTAGGGCAAGACAGGGCGGGGAAGTACTAGGGCAAGGCAGGGCGGGGGAGTACTTGGGCAAGACAGGGCGGGGGAGTACTAGGGCAAGACAGGGCGGGGGAGTACTAGGGCAAGACAGGGCGGGGGAGTACTAGGGCAAGACAGGGCGGGGGAGTACTAGGGCAAGACAGGGCGGGGGAGTACTAGGGCAAGACAGGGCGGGGGAGTACTAGGGCAAGACAGGGCGGGGCAGTACTAGGGCAAGACAGGGCGGAGCAGTACTAGGGCAAGACAGGGCGGGGCAGTACTAGGGCAATACAAGGCGGGGAAGTACCAAGGCAAGGCAGGGCGGGGGAGTACTTGGGCAAGACAGGGCGGGGGAGTACTATGGCAAGGCAGGGCGGGGCAGTCCTAGGGCAAGGCAGGGCGGGGCAGTGCTAGGTCAAGGCAGGGCGGGGCAGTGCTAGGTCAAGGCAGGGCGGGGCAGTACTAGGTCAAGGCAGGGCGGGGCAGTCCTAGGTCAAGGCAGGGCGGGGCAGTACTAGGGCAAGGCAGGGCGGGGCAGGGCTAGGTCACGGCCGGGCGGGGCAGTGCTAGGTCAAGGCAGGGCGGGGCAGTACTAGGGCAAGGCAGGGCGGGGCAGTACTAGGGCAAGGCAGGGCGGGACAGTACTAGGGTAAGGCAGGGCGGGGCAGTACTAGGGCAAGGCAGGGCGGGGCAGTACTAGGGCAAGGCAGGGCGGGGCAGTACTATGGCAAGGCAGGGCGGGGCAGTACTATGGCAAGGCAGGGCGGGGCAGTACTATGGCAAGGCAGGGCGGGGCAGTACTAGGGCAAGGCAGGGCGGGGCAGTACTAGGGCAAGGCAGGGCGGGGCAGTACTAGGGCAAGGCAGGGCGGGGCAGTACTAGGGCAAGGCAGGGCGGGGCAGTACTAGGTCAAGGCAGGGCGGGGCAGTACTAGGGCAAGGCAGGGCGGGGCAGTACTAGGGCAAGGCAGGGCGGGGCAGTACTAGGGCAAGACAGGGCGGGGCAGTACCAGGGCAAGACGGCGGGGCAGTACCAGAGGCAGACAGGGCGGGGCAGTACCAGGGCAAGATAGGGCGGGGCAGCACCAGGGCAAGGCAGGGCGGGGGAGTACTAGGGCAAGCCAGGGCGGGGCAGTACCAGGGCAAGACGGGGCGGGGCAGTACCAGAGCAAGACGGGGTGGAGCAGTACCAGGGCAAGACGGGGCGGAGGAGTACTAGGGCAAGACAGGGCGGGAGAGTACTAGGGCAAGACAGGGCGGGGGAGTACTAGGGCAAGATAGGGCGGGGGAGTACTAGGGCAAGACAGGGCGGGGGAGTACTAGGGCAAGACAGGGCGGAGGAGTACTAGGGCAAGACAGGGCGGAGCAGTACTAGGGCAAGACAGGGCGGGGCAGTACTAGGGCAAGACAAGGCGGGGAAGTACCAAGGTAAGGCAGGGCGGGGGAGTACTAGGGCAAGACAGGGCGGGGCAGTCCTAGGGCAAGACAGGGCGGGGGAGTACTAGGGCAAGACAGGGCGGGGCAGAACCAGGGCAAGACAGGGCGGGGGAGTACCAGGGCAAGGCAGGGCGGAGCAGTACCAGGGCAAGACAGGGTGGGGCAGTACTAGGGCAAGACAAGGCGGGGAGTACTAGGGCAAGACAGGGCGGGGGAGTACTAGGGCAAGATAGGGCGGGGGAGTACTAGGGCAAGACAGGGCGGGGCAGTACTAGGGCAAGACAGGGCGGGGCAGTACTAGGGCAAGACAGGGCAGGGCAGCACTAGGGCAAGACAGGGCAGGGGAGTACCAGGGTAAGGCAGGGCGGGGCAGTACTATGGCAAGGCAGGGTGGGGCAGTGCTAGGTCAAGGCAGGGTGGGGCAGTGCTAGGTCAAGGCAGGGCGGGGCAGTACTATGGCAAGGCAGGGCGGGGCAGTGCTAGGTCAAGGCAGGGCGGGGCAGTGCTAGGTCAAGGCAGGGCGGGGCAGTGCTAGGTCAATGCAGGGCGGGGCAGTGCTAGGTCAATGCAGGGCGGGGCAGTGCTAGGTCAATGCAGGGCGGGGCAGTGCTAGGTCAAGGCAGGGCGGGGCAGTACTAGGGCAAGGCCGGGGGGGGCAGTCCTAGGCCAAGGCAGGGCGGGGCAGTACTAGGGCAAGGCAGGGCGGGGCAGTACTATGGCAAGGCAGGGCGGGGCAGTACTAGGGCAAGGCAGGGCGGGGCAGTACTAGGGCAAGGCAGGGCGGGGCAGTACTAGGGCAAGGCAGGGCGGGGCAGTACTAGGGCAAGGCAGGGCGGGGCAGTACTAGGGCAAGGCAGGGCGGGGCAGTACTAGGGCAAGGCAGGGCGGGGCAGTACTAGGGCAAGGCAGGGCGGGGCAGTACTAGGGCAAGGCAGGGCGGGGCAGTACTAGGGCAAGGCAGGGCGGGGCAGTACTAGGGCACGGCAGGGCGGGGCAGTACTAGGGCAAGGCAGGGCGGGGCAGTACTAGGGCAAGGCAGGGCGGGGCAGTACTAGGGCAAGGCAGGGCGGGGCAGTACTAGGGCAAGGCAGGGCGGGGCAGTACTAGGTCAAGGCAGGGCGGGGCAGTACTACGGCAGGGCCGGGCGGGGCAGTACTACGGCAAGGCAGGGCGGGGCAGTCCTATGGCAAGGCAGGGCGGGGCAGTGCTAGGTCAAGGCAGGGCGGGGCAGTACTAGGGAAAGGCAGGGCGGGGCAGGGCAGTGCTAGGTCAAGGCAGGGCAGGGCAGTGCTAGGGCAAGGCAGGGCGGGGCAGAGCTAGGTCAAGGCGGGGCGAGGCAGTGCTAGGGCAAGGCAGGGCGGGGCAGAGCTAGGTCAAGGCAGGGCGGGGCAGTGCTAGGTCAAGGCAGGGCGGGGCAGTGCTAGGTCAAGGCAGGGCGGGGCAGTACTAGGGCAAGGCAGGGCGGGGCAGTACTATGGCAAGGCAGGGTGGAGCAGTACTAGGTCAAGGCAGGGCGGGGCAGTGCTAGGTCAAGGCAGGGCGGGGCAGTACTAGGGAAAGGCAGGGCGGGGCAGTACTATGGCAAGGCAGGGTGGAGCAGTGTTAGGTCAAGGCAGGGCGGGACAGTGCTAGGTCAAGGCAGGGCGGGGCAGTACTAGGGAAAGGCAGGGCGGGGCGGGGCAGTGCTAGGTCAAGGCAGGGCAGGGCAGGACAGTGCTAGGGCAAGGCAGGGCGGGGCAGAGCTAGGTCAAGGCGGGGCGGGGCAGTACTAGGGCGGGGCAGTGCTAGGTCAAGGCAGGGCGGGGCAGTACTAGGGCAAGGCAGGGCGGGGCAGAGCTAGGTCAAGGCAGGGCGGGGCAGTACAAGGGCGGGGCAGTGCTAGGTCAAGGCAGGGCGGGGCAGTACTATGGCAAGGCAGGGCGGGGCAGTGCTAGGTCAAGGCAGGGCGGGGCAGTCCTAGGGCATGGCAGGGCGGGGCAGTGCTAGGTCCAGGCAGGGCGGGGCAGTACTATGGCAAGGCAGGGCGGGGCAGTACTAGGGCAAGGCAGGGCGGGGCAGTACTAGGGCAAGGCAGGGCGGGGCAGTACTAGGGCAAGGCAGGGCGGGGCAGTACTAGGGCAAGGCAGGGCGGGGCAGTACAAATGTTAGTTTGGGTAGTTGAGGGCTGTGTTAAGACAGAGTGAAGAGCATGGCTGGAGGCTGGTCGGTCGTAGGTGGACAGGTCCCTGGTGGGTGTGGGAGGGGCCCCGTTGGGTGTGGGCAAGCACCGGGTGGGTGTGGGCAGGCACCGGGTGCGTGTGGGCTACTGCTACTGACCCTTTTCTCCCCGCCCCTTCTACTCCTCCCCTTTTTTAACTACCACCACCTTTTCTCTCAGTTTCTCTTCGTTACTACTCCTTCACTAAATATCTCCCTTCTCCCCCCTGAAACCCACCCCCTTTCCACCCCGCCTACCCCCCTCCCACCCCACCCCTCCACCCCCCAAAGCTCTACCCCCAAACCCACCTCCACCACCCTCTAACCAACACCCTACCACCAACCCCCTCACCCCACCCCCTGCCCTTACCCCCACCCCCAAACCCTACACCACACCCCCACCGCTCTCAACCCCACCACCCTTTTTTGGTCCCCCCACACCACCCACAACTACTGCTGCTAACACCACCACCCAACACTCTGCAAACCCCACCCTCCCAACTCCTGCTGCTACACCCCACCACACTGCTGCTTCCCTCCCCACTGCTCTGTTTTCACCCCCCACCACTACTCCTGTTTCATACACCACCAGCTGCACACCACCCCCAAACTCTGCGTTTCCCAACTCTCCCAACACCCGCTTCTGCTCACCCCTTGCCACACCACCAACCGCTTACACCACCCCCCCCCCAATTCTGCTGCTCCACCTGGCCCTCTGAAAATTGCCCCACCACGCTCTCGCCCCCCAGCGTTTCCCGCCACCACCCACTCTCCCACCTACCATTTCCCCGTTTGCCACCGCCCTGCTTTAAAACCCCCTTTATTTCCCCTTTCCCCGCTCCTCCACACCACTTTTTTACCACCAACTTACTGTCCCACCCCTCATCCCTCACCTTTTTCCCCCCCAAACCTGCTCTCTGCCACCCCACTCTCCCTCCCACAACCCACCGCCTACTGCCCCCAAACCACCCCACCACTCCTTGCTCCACCCCACTCTGCTGCTGCCACCCCCCCCAAACTCCGCTCCCACCACCCCAGCTACTCTGCTCCCACCACCTGCTTCCCCACTATGCTCCCCCCCCCTCTCCCTCCCACTCTGCTCCCTGCCCCCCACCCCCCTCCCTGCTCCCACCCCCTCACTGTTCCCACCTCCAGCTCTCTGCCCCCCCCTACTCTACTCTTCCCCCGGGTCCTGCCACCCCTCGGGGCCCACCACCCCTACCGCCGCACCACCACCATTTGCCCCCCTACCCACCCCTCCTCTACCATCAGCTACTCTTCCCCACCGCACTACTGATTCTACACCACCACCAGCTCTCTGCTCCCCACCACCCCTCCCCAAACCGCTACTCTGCGTCACCCCCTACTGATGCGCACCCCCTCTCGTCCCCCCAAACCGCTACTGCTGATGCCCCCTGCCTACTCTGTGTCACCACCAGCACTACGGGGTGCCCCCACCCCCAACTCGTGCTCCCCCCACAACCGATCTCCACCCACCACCCACTGTGTACCCCCACCACCCCCCCCCTACTCCCACCCCCCCTGCTATACCCCACCCCCTAACACCCCCATAAACGGGTCGGGCACTCCTGCAGTGGGGGGGTCCGGCCCACCTGCGTGAACGGTCTCGGCTCCTGCCTGGGTGAACGGTCCAGCTGCCTACCCTCGGTAAGCGGCGGCTGCCCCTCCTGCGGTAAAGGGGGTTTGGGCGGCTCCCGCCTGCGTGAACGGTCTGGCACCTGCCTGCGTGAACGAGTCTGGCCCCACCACCTGCGGTGAACGGTCTGTACCCCGCGTGCGAGCTGGCGCTCCTCCTGCGGTGAACGGGTCTGCGCTCCTACCTGCGGTGAACGGGTCGCGCTACCTACCTGCGGTGAACGGCGGCGCTTCCCGGGTAAAGATCTCCCGCTCCACCTGCGGTGAACGGTGCGCTCCCTCCTGCGGTGAACGGCGGCCTCCCTCCCTGCTGAACGGTTGCGGCTCCTCCTCGGTGAACAGTCTGGCTACCTCCTGCGTAACGAGTCGGGCCCGCTCCCCGCGGGGGGGGCAGGCCTCCTGCCCCGGGGTGAACAGTCTGCCCCCCCGGGGTGCGGACTCCCCTACCTGCAGGGTGTAAAGAGGGATAATTTAGAAGAGGTATAGAGAGGGTCAGAAGTTTGTATGGAAATTAACTCTTTACTTCAATTCTTGTGTGTACCTGCCAGGTGCAAAGTGGTACTGAAGCTTTTGATAGTGCAGGGTATCATGGTGCCGGGGTACAGGGGGTATCATGGTACCGAGGTACAGAGGGTATCATGGTGCCGGGGTACAGGGGGTATCATGGTACAGAGGTACAGAGGGTATCATGGTGCCGGGGTACAGGGTATCATGGTGCCGGGGTACAGGGTATCATGGTGCCGGGGTACAGGGGGTATCATGGTGCCGGGGTACAGGGTATCATGGTGGTGGGGTATGATGCCAGGGTACAGGGGTATCATGGGGTATCATACAAGGGATGTTTTGGACGGAGAGATAAAGATAGAAAACTACAAGTATAGATGTGATAATAGGTCACAGGGAGGAGTAGGAATCTGTGTAAAGGATACTTCCTGCTGCACAGAAGTGCTGAATTCTACGAATGATATAGTAGAAATTCTAGGCATTAAAGTTGAAAATAGGAATTTGGTAATTATACTAGTATACAAACCACCATCATGATATGCTGAGGAATTCACAGATCAGTTAAGTAAGATAAATAGCTATCTGGATAGGCTAGGGAATCCTACACCAAATATTTTACTCCTTGGAGATTTTAATCTCTCTCGTGTAAAATAGAAGTTGGCGCAACGTAATGTTATGCAGAAATATCTCCGGGAAGCATCCTGGCTCAACAGGTACATACCAGGGAAGTAATGAGGCTCTGTGTAAAGTACTCTTTAAACCAACAGGTAATTGATCCCACCAGAAATGAAAATACTCTGGATTTGATATTCACAAACAACGAGGAACTGATCAGACACATAACAGTTACAAAAACTATTTACTCTGATCATAACATCATAGAGGTTCAAACTAGTATTAACTCAGGGGTAGGAAACTGTATCGCTAAAGTTAGAGGCGGGATGTTCAGTAAGTTTAATTTTAACAACCATAGAATTGACTGGGAAAAAATAAACCAAGAGCTATCAGACATACCCTGGGAATCAGACATGAGCACCCTAAATCCCCACCAGTGCCTAGAGAAGCTGAATACAGAAGCATACAAAGTATGTATGAAATATGTACCATTGAGGAAACCCAGAAGAAGATCAGATATATAGAGAGAGAGAGCGTAGGAGATGGTACAGAAGAAGAAAACGGGTTACTGAACTGCTTAAAAACACAAATATGCTACAACAGAGGAAAGATAGACTTAGCAGAGAGATCACTGAATTAGAGCAAAAACTTAGGATGTCATACGTCACAGAAGAAGTACAAAGGGAACAAATGGCCATACAGGATATTGCAAGAAACCTAAAATATTTCTCTTCCTACGCAAAATCCAAGCTAAGAACTACCTGTAGAATTGGACCACTACTGAGAGGAGACTCGTATACTGACGACGAACAGGAAATGAGTGAAATCCTAAAAGAAGAGTATGAGTCGGTGTTCAGCAACCCACTAAATGGCAGCAAGGTAGAAAATGCAGAAATATTTTTCACTCCAGAAGAAGGCCGCGCAGACCAACTAACTGACATTAGTACAAATCCCATAGATTTCGAAAAAAAAATGGACAACATGCCCACTCACTCAGCACCTGGACCAGATTCATGGAATGCTCTATATATAAAAACGTGCAAAGTACCACTAGCACGAGCCCTCAGTATTCTTTGGAAAAAGAGCTTAGATCTAGGTGAAATATCGGAGGCCTTAAGAGTGCAGACATAACTCCTTTGCATAAGGGAGGTAGTAGAGGTTTAGCTAAAAATTATAGACCAGTAGCCCTAACCTCTCGCATCATAAAAATCTTCGAAATAGTGATGAGACGGCAGGTTACAAATTTCATGGAGCAGCACAACCAACATAACGCGAACCAGCATGGTTTTAGAGCAGGACGATCATGTCTGTCACAGCTGCTGAACCATTATGACAGAATTACGGAGGCATTGGAAGACGACCATAACGCAGATGTGATTTACACAGATTTTGCAAAGGCGTTTGACAAATGCGATCATGGAGTGATAGCGCACAAACTGAAGGCCATGGGCATTACGGGGAAGGTAGGCAGATAGATTTTAGGTTTCCTAACACAGAACAAAAAAAGTAGTAGTGAACAGGGCAAGATCCAGCATCAGCGAGGTCAAAAGCTGTGTCCCAAGGCACTGTCCTGGCACCTCTGCTGTTTCTCATCCTCATAGCAGACAGACAAAAACACCCGGCACACTTTTGTATCATTTGCAGATGACACTAAAATAAGCATGGAAGTCAGTACGGTAGAGGACACTGAAAAAGTACAGGAAGACATAAACAGGGTTTTCCAGTGGGCAGTGGAGAACAACATGACGTTCAATGGTGATAGGTTCCAGCTGCTTACGTATGGAAAGGAAGAAGAGCTCAAAAGGAGCACTATATACAAAACTCAAGAGAGTCACCAAATATAACGTAAGGAACCCGTAAAAGATCTAGGACTAATTATGTCAGCGGACCTTTCTTTTAAAGACCATAACAAGACAAAGATCACGACAGCCAGGAAGATGACGGGGTGGGTATTGAGAACTTTCAAAACAAGGGAAATAATGCCGATGGTGACACTTCGCTATTCGCTAGTGCTCCCTCGTTTAGAATATTGCTCAGTGCTAACGGCTCCGTTCAAGGCAGGAAAAATATGTGAACTGGAACAAATACAGTGATCGTTTACGGCTCACATTGAACCTGTAAAGCGCCTAAACTACTGGGAACTCCTGCACGTCTTGAACATGTATTCATTGGAGCGGAGGAGAGAGAGGTACATGATAATATATACCTGGAAGGTACTCGAGGGCTTGGTCCCAAATCTGCACACTGCCATAACATACTGGAGTGAGAGAGATGGGAGGATGTGTAAAATAAATCCAGTGAGGAGCACGAGTGCGGTGGGGACAATAAGGGAACACTGTATCAACATCCGGGGTCCCAGACTGTTCAACATCTTCCCAGAGGATATCAGAAACACTGCTGGAACCAGTGTAGAAGCCTTCAAGAGGAAACTGGACAAGTATATTCACCAGGTGCCCCAGATCAACCAGGCTGTGATGGATATGTGGGGCAGCGGGGCTCCAGCAGCAACAGCCTGATTGACCAGGCAAGCACCAGACGAGCCTGGCCCATGGCCGGGCTCAGAGAGTAGATAAACTCGAAAATCTTCAAAGGTATATCAAAGGTATGGTGCCGGGGTACAGGGGGTATCATGATGCCGGGGTACAGGGTATCATGGTGTCAGGGTACAGGGTATCACGGTGGCGGGGTACAGGGTATGATAATGCAAGGGTACAGGGTATCATGGTGTCAGGGCACAGGAGGTATGGTGTCAGGGTACAGGGTATCATGGTGCAGGGGTACAGGGTATCATGGTGCAGGGGTACAGGGTATCATGGTGTCAGGGTACAGAGTATCATGGTGCTGGGGTACAGGGGGTATCATGGTGCCGGGGCACAGGGGATATGGTGCCAGGGTACAAGGGGCATCATGGTGCCGGGTACAGGGTATTATGGTGCCGGGGTACAGGGCATCATGGTGCCGGGGTACAGGATATCATGGTGCCGGGATACAGGGCATCATGGTGCCGGAATACAGGGTATCATGGTGCCGGGGTACAAGGTATCATGGTGCCGGGTTGCAGGGTCTCATGGTGCCGGGGTACAGGGTCTCATGGTGCCGGGGTACATGGTATCATGGTGCCGGGATACGGGGTATCATGGTGCTGGGGTACAAGGTATCATGGTGCCGGGATACAGGGCATCATGGTGCCGGAATACAGGGTATCATGGTGCCGGGGTACAAGGTATCATGGTGCCGGGTTGCAGGGTCTCATGGTGCCGGGGTACAGGGTCTCATGGTGCCGGGGTACATGGTATCATGGTGCCGGGGTACAGGGTCTCATTGTGCCGGGGTGCTGCCTGCCTGCCTGCCTGCCTGCCTGCCTGCCTGCCTGCCTGCCTGCCTGCCTGCCTGCCTGCCTGCCTGCCTGCCTGCCTGCCTGCCTGCCTGCCTGCCTGCCGGGTTTCCACTTGCACCTACCATCTCCGTCGCTTAACAACTTCCTCGGCCAACTTTTACGAGAGGCTTTTGACACTGATCTTCTTTTTTTTTAAGTGATACCGATTATTTAAGCTTAGTGTGATAGTATTGGTGTTTTGTTTATGGTGATGGTTCATATTTTGTTAACGAGTTACATCTTGGATGTTCAGTCATGTTTATATTGCTTCTTTCATCACCTTGCTGCCTCCCAGGTGAAGTTTGTCTATTTTGTCAATGTCTGAGTATCTTTCCTACATTAACTTGTGTTTGGGTCTACGTTGCTACTCTCCACGTGAAGTTTACTTCTCATCACACCATAGATAAACTATTTAGTTGGTAATTACAAAAGCAGACTTATTCTTGTTAAGATGTGTTTCACAAACTTCTTGAAAGACGGTAACACCGCCTAGACGATACCTCCTCCACACCTGTAGTACTACACACTTCTGCCCACAAAGTAAACAATTAATAAAGATTCCTTGAAGCTAAAAGTTGTTTATAAAGGCTTAAGGTGTTTTGTCTCTTCTTGTCTAGAGCAGTAACTCTTAATTTTTTTTGTAGGTCTCACCCTTTCGTTTCTTGTACAATCTCAAAGGAATTTCTTGTTAACCTCTCCTTCCCCCCCCTCCCCCCCCACACACGAGAGTAGTGAGGCTGGAAGTCATGCCTGCAACATCTCCTTCCCCCCCCCTCCCCCCCACACACGAGAGTAGTGAGGCTGGAAGTCATGCCTGCAACATCTCCTTCCCCCCCCCTCCCCCCCACACACGAGAGTAGTGAGGCTGGAAGTCATGCCTGCAACATCTCCTTCCCCCCCCCTCCCCCCCCCACACGAGAGTAGTGAGGCTGGAAGTCATGCCTGCAACATCTCCTTCCCCCCCCCTCCCCCCACACACGAGAGTAGTGAGGCTGGAAGTCATGACTGCAACATCTCCTTCCCCCCCCCCCTTGCCTTTAACCGAGATACGGTGTTGCCTGAGAGGGACTCAACACTCTCCCCCCCCCAAACCCCCCCCCCTGAAACACACTCCCCACCATCCTAACATACACTCCCCACCACCCTGAAACACACTCCCCACCATCCTAAACCCCCACCTGAAACCCCCCCCCCACCCAAACTACACCCCCACCACCCTAAAACACTCCCACCATCCAACATCACCCCCACCCCCCCAAAACACACCCCCCACCATCCTCTACACTCCCCACCACCTCCCCCCCCCCCTAACATCCTCCCACCCCCTAAAAACCCCCCCCTTCCAACATCCCCCCACCACCCTGAAACCTCCCCCCTCCTAACATCCTCCCCCACCCAAACACCCCCCACCACCCCAACATCCCCCCACCCCCCTGAAACACTCCCCACCATCCTAACCCTCCCCCCCCCTCCCCCACCCCCTAAACCTCCCAACCCTAACAACTCCCCACCACCCTGAAACACTCCCCACCATCCTAACATACACTCCCCACCACCCTGAAACACTCCCCACCACCAAAACCCTCCCCCCCAACTGACCCCCCCCCCCCTTTTAAAACCTCCCCACCAGGAAACCCCCCCCATCCCTCCTCCACCAAAAACCCCCCCCCTCCCCACTCACCCCCCACCCCCCAAAACCTCCCACCCCCCCAAACCTCCCCACCACCCAAACCCCCCCCACCACCTAACATCCCCCCCCACCCCCCAAAACCCCCCCCCACCCCCCACCTCCCCCCCTGCACCCCAATTTTCACCCCCCCCCCTTCACCCCCAAAAAATCACCCCCCCGGACCCCCCCCTTAAATCCCCCCCCCTCACCCCCCCAAAAAATCACCCCCCAGAACCCTCCCACCCCAAATACACCCCCCCACCCAATCACTCCCCCCCCCAAAATCCCCCCCCCCTAAAATCCCCCCCCCAAACATACCCCCCCCACCCCCAACACCCCCACCTTCCCCACCCCAAAACAACCCCCCACCTTCCACCAAAACTTTCCCCCCAAACCTTCCCCCAGTTCCCCCCAAAATTTCCACCCCCCCAAACCCCCACACCCCCCAAACCCCCACCCCCCCTATCACCCACCCCCTTTCCCACCCCCCCCACCCAGGTTTCACCCCCCCACCCCCACCCCCCCCCTTTACACCCCACCACCCCCCAATATCACCCCACCCCACCCCAATATCACCCACCCACCCCCCAATATCCCCGGGACCCCACACCCCAATATCACCCCACCCCCCCCCATTATCCCCCACCCCCCCCAACACCCCACCTTTCCACCCCACCCCACCCCCCCAATATCACCCCCCCCACCCCCAAATTAAACCTCCACCACCATGTCACCCCAAACCCCACCACCAATATCACCCCACCACCACCCACCACCACACCAATTTCCCACCACCACCACCCAATGCCCCACCCCCAACCCCCCACCCACCACAACCCAAAACCCCCCCAACCATTATCAAACCACCAACAAACCACACCACCACACCAACTATCACACCACCACACCAATTATCACACCACCACCACCACCACACCAACTATCACACCACCACCACCAACTATCACACCAACTATCACACCACCACCACCACACACCAACTATCACACCACCACCACACCAATTATCACACCACCACCACCACCACACCAATTATCACACCACCACCACCACCACACCAATTATCACACCACCACCACCACCACACCAACTATCACCACCACCACCACCACACCAACTATCACCACCACCACCACCACACCAACTATCACCACCACCACCACCACACCAACTATCACCACCACCACCACACCAACTATCACCACCACACCAACTATCACCACCACCACTACACCAACTGTCACACCACCACCACACCAGCTGTCACACCTCCACACCGTCACACCACCACCACCACACCAACTGTCACACCACCACCACCACACCAACTATCACCACCACCACGACAACTGTAACACCACCACCACCACACCAACTGTCACACCACACCAGCTATCACACCACCACACCAATTATCACACCACCACCACACCAACTATCACACCACCACCACACCAACTGTCACACCACCACCACACCAACTGTCACACCACCACCACACCAACTGTCACACCACCACCACACCAACTGTCACACCACCACCACACCAACTGTCACACCACCACCACACCAACTGTCACACCACCACCACACCAACTGTCACACCACCACCACACCAACTGTCACACCACCACCACACCAACTGTCACACCACCACCACACCAACTATCACACCACCACCACACCAACTATCACACCACCACCACACCAACTATCACACCACCACCACACCAACTGTCACACCACCACACCAACTGTCACACCACCACCACACCAACTGTCACACCACCACACCAACTGTCACACCACCACACCAACTGTCACACCACCACCACACCAACTGTCACACCACCACCACACCAACTGTCACACCACCACCACACCAACTGTCACACCACCACCACACCAACTGTCACACCACCACCACACCAACTGTCACACCACCACCAACTATCACACCACCACCACACCAACTATCACACCACCACCACACCAACTATCACACCACCACCACACCAACTATCACACCACCACCACACCAACTATCACACCACCACCACACCAACTATCACACCACCACCACACCAACTGTCACACCACCACCACACCAACTGTCACACCACCACACCAACTGTCACACCACCACCACACCAACCATCATACCACCACACCATCACACCACCACCACCACCAACTATCACACCACCACCACACCAACTATCACACCACCACCACACCAACTATCACACCACCACCACACCAACTATCACACCACCACCTCACCAACTATCACACCACCACCTCACCAACTATCACACCACCACCAGACCAACTATCACACCACCACCAGACCAACTATCACACCACCACCAGACCAACTATCACACCACCACCAGACCAACTATCACACCACCACCAGACCAACTATCACACCACCACCACACCAACTATCACACCACCACCACACCAACTATCACACCACCACCACACCAACTGTCACACCACCACCACACCAACTGTCACACCACCACCACACCAACTGTCACACCACCACCACACCAACTGTCACACCACCACCACACCAACTATCACACCACCACCACACCAATTATCACGCCGCCACCACCACCACACCAATTATCACACCACCACCACACCAATTATCACACCACCACCACCACCACACCAATTATCACACCACCACCACCACACCAATTATCACACCACCACCACCACCACACCAATTATCACACCACCACCACTATCACACCACCACCACCACCACCAACTATCACACCACCACACCAACTATCACACCACCACACCAATTATCACACCACCACCACCAACTATCACACCAACTATCACACCACCACCACACCAATTATCACACCAACTATCACACCACCACCACACCAATTATCACACCACCACCACACCAATTATCACACCACCACCACACCAATTATCACACCACCACCACACCAAGTATCACACCACCACCACATCCAACTATCACCACCACCACCACCACTATCACACCACCACACCAACACCAACTATCACACCACCACCACACCAACTATCACACCACCACCACCACCAACTATCACTGTCACACACCACCACCACCACCAACTATCACACCACCACACCAACTATCACACCACCACCACACCACACCACCACACCAACTGTCATCACACCACCACCACCACCACCACCAACTATCACACCACCACCACACCAACTATCACACCACCACAACTGTCACACCACTACACCAACTGTCACCACCACCACACCAACTATCACACCACCACACACCACACCACCACCACACTATCACACCACCACCACCAACTGTCACACCAACACCAACTATCACACCACCACCACACCAACTATCACACCACCACCACACACACCAACTGTCACACCACCACCACACCAACTATCACACCACCACCACAACCAACTATCACACCACCACCACACCAACTATCACACCACCACCACACCAACTATCACACCACCACCAACTGTCACACCACCACCACACCAACTGTCACACCACCACCACACCAACTGTCACACCACCACCACACCAACTATCACACCACCACCACACCAACTATCACACCACCACCACACCAACTATCACACCACCACCACACCAACTGTCACACCACCACCACACCAACTGTCACACCACCACCACACACACCACCACCACACCAACTGTCACACCACCACCACACCAACTATCACACCACCACCACACCAACTATCACCCCACCACCACACCATCACACCACCACCACACCAACTATCACACCACCACCACACCAACTGTCACACCACCACCACACCAACTATCACACCACCACCACACCAACTATCACACCACCACCACACCAACTATCACACCACGACCACCACCAACACCACCACCACACCAACTATCACACCACCACCACACCAACTATCACACCACCACCACACCAACTATCACACCACAACCACACCAACTATCACACCACCACCACACCAACTATCACACCACCACCACACCAACTATCACACCACCACCAGACCAACTATCACACCACCACCACACCATCTATCACACCACCACCACACCAACTGTCACACCACCACCACACCAACTGACACACCACCACCACACCAACTATCACACCACCACCACACCATCACACCACCACCACACCAACTATCACACCACCACCACACCAACTATCACACCACCACCACACCAACTATCACACCACCACCACACCAACTATCACACCACCACCACACCATCACACCACCACCACACCAACTATCACACCACCACCACACCAACTATCACACCACCACCACACCAACTATCACACCACCACCACACCAACTATCACACCACCACCACACCAACTATCACACCACCACCACAACCATCACCACCACCACACACCAACTATCACACCACCACCACACCAACTATCACACCACCACCACACCAACTATCACACCACCACCACACCATCACACCATCCACCACACCTACTATCACACCACCTCACCAACTATGAAACCACCACCACACCAACTATCACACCACCACCACACCAACTATCACACCACCACCACACCAACTATCACACCACCACCACACCAACTATCACACCACCACCACACCAACTATCACACCACCACCACACCAACTATCACACCACCACCACACCAACTATCACACCACCACCACACCAACTATCACACCACCACCACACCAACTATCACACCACCACCACACCAACTATCACACCACCACCACACCAACTATCACACCACCACCACACCAACTATCACACCACCACCACACCAACTATCACACCACCACCACACCAACTATCACACCACCACCACACCAACTATCACACCACCACCACACCAACTATCACACCACCACCACACCAACTATCACACCACCACCACACCAACTATCACACCACCACCACACCAACTATCACACCACCACCACACCAACTATCACACCACCACCACACCAACTATCACACCACCACCACACCAACTATCACACCACCACCACACCAACTATCACACCACCACCACACCAACTATCACACCACCACCACACCAACTATCACACCACCACCACACCAACTATCACACCACCACCACACCAACTATCACACCACCACCACACCAACTATCACACCACCACCACACCAACTATCACACCACCACCACACCAACTATCACACCACCACCACACCAACTATCACACCACCACACCAACTGTCACACCACCATCACCGCCACCACACACCAACTATCACACCACCACCACACCACCACCACCACACCAACTATCACACCACCACCACACCAACTATCACACCACCACCACACCAACTATCACACCACCACCACACCAACTATCACACCACCACCACACCAACTATCACACCACCACCACACCAACTATCACACCACCACCACACCAACTATCACACCACCACCACACCAACTATCACACCACCACCACACCAACTATCACACCACCACCACACCAACTATCACACCACCACCACACCAACTATCACACCACCACCACACCAACTATCACACCACCACCACACCAACTATCACACCACCACCACACCAACTATCACACCACCACCACACCAACTATCACACCACCACCACACCAACTATCACACCACCACCACACCAACTATCACACCACCACCACACCAACTATCACACCACCACCACACCAACTATCACACCACCACCACACCAACTATCACACCACCACCACACCAACTGTCACCACCACCACACCAACTATCACACCACCACCACACCAACTATCACACCACCACCACACCAACTGTCACACCACCACCACACCAACTATCACACCACCACCACACCAACTATCACACCACCACCACACCAACTATCACACCACCACCACACCAACTATCACACCACCACCACACCAACTATCACACCACCACCACACCAACTATCACACCACCACCACACCATCACACCACCACCACACCAACTATCACACCACCACCACACCAACTATCACACCACCACCACACCAACTATCACACCACCACACACCAACTATCACACCACCACCACACCAACTATCACACCACCACCACACCAACTATCACACCACCACCACACCAACTATCACACCACCACCACCAACACCACCACCACCACACCAACTATCACACCACCACCACACCAACTATCACACCACCACCACACCAACTATCACACCACCACACACACCACACCACAACAACTAGCACACCACCACCACACCAACTATCACACCACCACCACACCAACTATCACACCACCACCACACCAACTATCACACCACCACCACACCAACTATCACACCACCACCACACCAACTATCACACCACCACCACACCAACTATCACACCACCACCACACCAACTATCACACCACCACCACACCAACTATCACACCACCACACCAACTATCACACCACCACCACACCAACTATCACACCACCACCACACCAACTATCACACCACCACCACACCAACTATCACACCACCACCACACCAACTATCACACCACCACCACACCAACTATCACACCACCACCACACCAACTATCACACCACCACCACACCAACTATCACACCACCACCACACCAACTATCACACCACCACCACACCAACTATCACACCACCACCACACCAACTATCACACCACCACCACACCAACTATCACACCACCACCACACCAACTATCACACCACCACCACACCAACTATCACACCACCACCACACCAACTATCACACCACCACCACACCAACTATCACACCACCACCACACCAACTATCACACCACCACCACACCAACTATCACACCACCACCACACCAACTATCACACCACCACCACACCAACTATCACACCACCACCACACCAACTATCACACCACCACCACACCAACTATCACACCACCACCACACCAACACCACCACCACACCAATTATCACACCACCACCACACCAACTATCACACCACCACCACACCAACTATCACACCACCACCACACCAACTATCACACCACCACCACACCAACTATCACACCACCACCACACCAACTATCACACCACCACCACACCAACTATCACACCACCACCACATCACAACTATCACACCACCACCACACCAACTCTCACACCACCACCACACCAACTATCACACCACCACCACACCAACTATCACACCACCACCACACCAACTATCACACCACCACCACACCAACTATCACACCACCACCACACCAACTATCACACCACCACCACACCAACTATCACACCACCACCACACCATCACACCACCACCACACCAACTATCACACCACCACCACACCAACTATCACACCACCACCACACCATCACACCACCACCACACCATCACACCACCACCACACCAACTATCACACCACCACCACACCAACTATCACACCACCACCACACCAACTATCACACCACCACCACACCAACTATCACACCACCACACCAACTATCACACCACCACCACACCAACTATCACACCACCACCACACCAACTATCACACCACCACCACACCATCACACCACCACCACACCAACTATCACACCACCACCACACCATCACACCACCACCACACCAACTATCACACCACCACCACACCATCACACCACCACCACACCAACTATCACACCACCACCACACCAACTATCACACCACCACCACACCAACTATCACACCACCACACCAACTATCACAACCTTCAAAACAATGATTTCGTAACTGCTGAGGTAAACAATGGCCGCTGTGTGTGTGTGTGTGTGTGTGTGTGTGTGTGTGTGTGTGTGTGTGTGTGTGTGTGTGCGCGTGTGGGCGCGTGTGTGCGGGTGTGGGTGTGCGTGTACTTGCCTATATGTTGTTGCAGGGGTCTATTCACGGTTCCCGTCCCCTCAGTTTTTAAAAACCAGCTACACTGATTTTTTACCTGCAAGGACATATCTACTCTTGAAACTGTGTACGGTGTTTGCCTCCCTAGTAGATACAAGGTATACTTTGTAAGGTTATTTGAATGTAGTCTAACATATCAGTGTTGTGTTGTTTTCTTAACATTATTTTCTCTGTCTCTCCGTGTGCAGGGTTATGAAGGCTCACTGCTCAAAGTCACCAGCAAGAACGGTAAAACTGCTTCGGTAAGTGAACTTCCCATTGTTTGAACACTGTGTGTGCTAGTTACTATTTTGTCTTAGTTACATGATGTAGTTGTGGATGAGGTGTGTGTGTGTAGATGTGTAGTTGTGGATGAGGTGTGTGTGTGTGTGTAGTTGTGGATGAGGTGTGTGTGTGTGTGTAGATGTGTAGTTGTGGATGAGGTGTGTGTGTGTAGATGTGTAGTTGTGGAGGAGGTGTGTGTGTGTAGATGTGTAGTTGTGGATGATGTGTGTGTGTGTGTGTGTATTTGTGGGTGAGGGGTGTGTGTGTGTGGATGTATAGTTGTGGGTGAGGTGTGTGTAGTTGTAGGTGAGGTGTGTGTGGGTGGAAGTGTAGTTGTGGTTGAGGTGTGTGGGGGTGGATGTATAGTTGTTGGTGAGGTGTGTGAGGGGTGGATGTATAGTTGTGGGTGAGGTGTATGTGTAGTTGTGGGTGAGGTGTATGTGGGTGGATGTGTAGTTGTAGGTGAAGTGTGTAGGGTGGATGAGGTGTGTGTGGTTGTGGGTGTAGTTGTGGGTGAGGTGTATGCTGGTGGATGTGTAGTTGTGGGTGGATATGTAGTCGTGGGTGAGGTGTATGTTGGTGGATGTGTAGTTGTGAGTTGTATGCTGGGGTATATGTAGTTGTGGGTGAAGTGTGGGGGGGATGTGTAGTTGTGGGTCATGTGTGGGGGGGATGTGTAGTTGTGGGTCATGTGTGTGGGAGCAAATATATAGAAATCCTCAGATTATACTCCAGTTAAATTGAGAATCTTTGGTAAAGCCTCATTCAGATTATTGTGCTGAGGTCTGCCTCTGCATGTTGCAGGAGGGATATAAATGCGCTGGAAAATAATCATAGCAGGATGAAGTTGATTCCTAACTCTTGCAGGTGAACTGTTGGTTACAATTACGACCATAATTTTTAAAGGGGTGAACCGGTAAGCAAGGGAAAGGCCTCCGTCAGATGATCAAAAGCTCCAGTTGTGGGTCATCATATGGTAGACTCCCGTCAGGAAACACTTCTCCTGTTGTGAGCGATCACTGATAATAGTGAACACTGGTGGATCACTAGTAGGAGTAGTGAACACTGGTGGATCACTAGTAGGAGTAGTGAACGCTGGTGGATCACTAGTAGGAGTAGTGAACACTGGTGGATCACTAGTAGGAGTAGTGAACGCTGGTGGATCACTAGTAGGAGTAGTGAACACTGGTGGATCACTAGTAGGAGTAGTGAACACTGGTGGATCACTAGTAGGAGTAGTGAACACTGGTGGATCACTAGTAGGAGTAGTGAACACTGGTGGATCACTAGTAGGAGTAGTGAACGCTGGTGGATCACTAGTAGGAGTAGTGAACGCTGGTGGATCACTAGTAGGAGTAGTGAACGCTGGTGGATCACTAGTAGGAGTAGTGAACGCTGGTGGATCACTAGTAGGAGTAGTGAACACTGGTGGATCACTAGTAGGAGTAGTGAACACTGGTGGATCACTAGTAGGAGTAGTGAACACTGGTGGATCACTAGTAGGAGTAGTGAACACTGGTGGATCACTAGTAGGAGTAGTGAACGCTGGTGGATCACTAGTAGGAGTAGTGAACGCTGGTGGATCACTAGTAGGAGTAGTGAACGCTGGTGGATCACTAGTAGGAGTAGTGAACGCTGGTGGATCACTAGTAGGAGTAGTGAACGCTGGGAGTAGTGAACTGGTGGATCACTAGGATCACTAGTAGGAGTAGTGAACGCTGGTGGATCACTAGTAGGAGTAGTGAACGCTGGTGGATCACTAGTAGGAGTAGTGAACGCTGGTGGATCACTAGTAGGAGTAGTGAACGCTGGTGGATCACTAGTAGGAGTAGTGAACGCTGGTGGATCACTAGTAGGAGTAGTGAACGCTGGTGGATCACTAGTAGGAGTAGTGAACGCTGGTGGATCACTAGTAGGAGTAGTGAACGCTGGTGGATCACTAGTAGGAGTAGTGAACACTGGTGGATCACTAGTAGGAGTAGTGAACACTGGTGGATCACTAGTAGGAGTAGTGATCACTGGTGGATCACTAGTGAGAGTAGTGGACTCTGGTGGATCACTAGAGAGAGTAGTGGACACTGGTGGATCACTAGTGAGAGTAGTGGGCACTTTAGTGAGAGTAGTGGACACTGGTGGATCACTAGTGAGAGTAGTGGACACTGGTGGATCACTAGTGAGAGTAGTGGACACTGGTGGATCACTAGTGAGAGTAGTGGACACTGGTGGATCACTAGTGAGAGTAGTGGACACTGGTGGATCACTAGTGAGAGTAGTGGACACTGGTGGATCACTAGTGAGAGTAGTGGACACTGGTGGATCACTAGTGAGAGTAGTGGACACTGGTGGATCACTAGTGAGAGTAGTGGACACTGGTGGATCACTAGTGAGAGTAGTGGACATTGGTGGATCACTAGTGAGAGTAGTGGACACTGGTGGATCACTAGTGAGAGTAGTGGAAGGAACACTGTGCACGAGAGGAGGGTGGAGAAACACTGTGCGCAAGATGAGGGTGGAGGAACACTGTGCACGAGAGGAGGGTGGACGAACACTGTGCACAAGAGGAGAGTGGAGGAACACTGTGCACAAGAGGAGGGTGGACGAACACTGCACGAGAGTGGAGGAACACTGTGCACAAGATGAGGGTGGAGGAACACTGTGCACGAGAGGAGGGTGGAGGAACACTGTGCACAAGATGAGGGTGGAGGAACACTGTGCACGAGAGGAGGGTGGACGAACACTGTGCACAAGAGGAGAGTGGAGGAACACTGTGCACAAGAGGAGGGTGGAGGAACACTGTGCACAAGAGGAGGGTGGAGGAACACTGTGCACGGGAGGAGGGTGGAGGAACACTGTGCACGGGAGGAGGGTGGAGAAACACTGCACGAGAGTGGAGGAACACTGTGCACGAGAGGAGAGTGGAGGAACACTGTGCACAAGAGGAGGGTGGAGGAACACTGTGCACAAGAGGAGGGTGGAGGAACACTGTGCACGAGAGGAGGGTGGAGGAACACTGTGCACGAGAGGAGGGTGGAGGAACACTGTGCACGAGAGGAGGGTGGAGGAACACTGTGCACGGGAGGAGGGTGGAGGAACACTGTGCACGAGAGGAGGGTGGAGGAACACTGTGCACGAGAGGAGGGTGGAGGAACACTGTGCACGAGAGGAGGGTGGAGGAACACTGTGCACGAGAGGAGGGTGGAGGAACACTGTGCACGGGAGGAGGGTGGAGGAACACTGTGCACGGGAGGAGGGTGGAGGAACACTGTGCACGGGAGGAGGGTGGAGGAACACTGTGCACGAGAGGAGGGTGGAGGAACACTGTGCACGAGAGGAGGGTGGAGGAACACTGTGCACGGGAGGAGGGTGGAGGAACACTGTGCACGAGAGGAGGGTGGAGGAACACTGTGCACGAGAGGAGGGTGGAGGAACACTGTGCACGAGAGGAGGGTGGAGGAACACTGTGCACGAGAGGAGGGTGGAGGAACACTGTGCACGAGAGGAGGGTGGAGGAACACTGTGCACGTGAGGAGGGTGGAGGAACACTGTGCACGGGAGGAGGGTGGAGGAACACTGTGCACGGGAGGAGGGTGGAGGAACACTGTGCACGGGAGGAGGGTGGAGGAACACTGTGCACGAGAGGAGGGTGGAGGAACACTGTGCACGAGAGGAGGGTGGAGGAACACTGTGCACGGGAGGGTGGAGGAACACTGTGCACGAGAGGAGGGTGGAGGAACACTGTGCACGAGAGGAGGGTGGAGGAACACTGTGCACGAGAGGAGGGTGGAGGAACACTGTGCACGAGAGGAGGGTGGAGGAACACTGTGCACGGGAGGAGGGTGGAGGAACACTGTGCACGAGAGGAGGGTGGAGGAACACTGTGCACGGGAGGGTGGAGGAACACTGTGCACGAGAGGAGGGTGGAGGAACACTGTGCACGGGAGGAGGGTGGAGGAACACTGTGCACGAGAGGAGGGTGGAGGAACACTGTGCACGAGAGGAGGGTGGAGGAACACTGTGCACGAGAGGAGGGTGGAGGAACACTGTGCACGAGAGGAGGGTGGAGGAACACTGTGCACGGGAGGAGGGTGGAGGAACACTGTGCACGAGAGGAGGGTGGGGGAACACTGTGCACGAGAGGAGGGTGGAGGAACACTGTGCACGAGAGGAGCGTGGAGGAACACTGTGCACGAGAGGAGGGTGGAGGAACACTGCACGAGAGGAGGGTGGAGGAACACTGTGCACGAGAGTAGCGTGGAGGGAACACTGCACGAGAGGAGCGTGGAGGGAACACTGCACGAGAGGAGCTTGGAGGGAACACTGCACGAGAGGAGCGTGGAGGGAACACTGTGCACAAGAGTAGCATGGAGGAAACACTGCACACAAGAGGAGCGTGGAGGGAACACTGTGCACAAGCGGAGCGTGGAGGGAACTGTGCACGAGAGGAACGTGAAGGGAACACTGTGCACAAGATGAGCGTGGAGGGAACACTGTGCACAAGAGGAGCGTGGAGGGAACACTGTGCACGAAAGGAGCGTGGAGGGAACACTGTGCACAAGAGGAGCGTGGAGGGAACACTGTGCACGAGAGGAGCGTGGAGGGAACACTGTGCACGAGAGGAGCATGGAAAGAACACTGTGCACGAGAGTAGCGTGGAGGGAACACTGCACGAGAGGGGCGTGGAGGGAACACTGCACGAGAGGGGCGTGGAGGGAGCATTGCAAGAGTGGAGCGTGGAGGGAACACTGTGCACGAGGAGCGTGGAGGGAAGACTGTGCACGAGAGGAGCGTGGAGGAAAGACTGTGCGCGAGAGGAGGGTGGAGGGAACACTGTGCACAAGAGGAGCGTGGAGGGAACACTGTGCACGAAAGGAGCGTGAAGGGAACACTGTGCACGAGAGGAGCGTGAAGGGAACACTGTGCACGAGAGGAGCGTGGAGGGAACACTGTGCACGAGAGGAGCGTGGAGGGAACACTGTGCACGAGAGGAGCGTGGAGGGAACACTGTGCACGAGAGGAGCGTGGAGGGAACACTGTGCACGAGAGGAGCGTGGAGGGAACACTGTGCACGAGAGGAGCGTGGAGGGAACACTGTGCACGAGAGGAGCGTGGAGGGAACACTGTGCACGAGAGGAGCGTGGAGGGAACACTGTGCACGAGAGGAGCGTGGAGGGAACACTGTGCACAAGATGAGCGTGGAGGGAACACTGTGCACAAGAGGAGCGTGGAGGGAACACTGTGCACGAAAGGAGCGTGGAGGGAACACTGTGCACAAGAGGAGCGTGGAGGGAACACTGTGCACGAGAGGAGCGTGGAGGGAACACTGTGCACGAGAGGAGCGTGGAAAGAACACTGTGCACGAGAGTAGCGTGGAGGGAACACTGCACGAGAGGGGCGTGGAGGGAACACTGCACGAGAGGGGCGTGGAGGGAGCATTGCAAGAGTGGAGCGTGGAGGGAACACTGTGCACGAGGAGCGTGGAGGGAAGACTGTGCACGAGAGGAGCGTGGAGGAAAGACTGTGCGCGAGAGGAGGGTGGAGGGAACACTGTGCACAAGAGGAGCGTGGAGGGAACACTGTGCACGAAAGGAGCGTGGAGGGAACACTGTGCACGAAAGGAGCGTGGAGGGAACACTGTGCACGAAAGGAGCGTGAAGGGAACACTGTGCACGAGAGGAGCGTGAAGGGAACACTGTGCACGAGAGGAGCGTGGAGGGAACACTGTGCACGAGAGGAGCGTGGAGGGAACACTTTGCACGAAAGGAGCGTGGAGGGAACACTGTGCACGAAAGGAGCGTGGAGGGAACACTGTGCACGAAAGGAGCCTGGAGGGAACACTGTGCACGAGAGGAGCGTGGAAGGAACACTGTGCACGAGAGGAGCGTGAAGGAACACTGTGCACGAGAGGAGCGTGGAGGGAACACTGTGCACGAGAGGAGCGTGGAGGGAACACTGTTCACGAGAGGAGCTTGGAGGAGCACTGTGCACGAGAGGAGCGTGGAGGAACACTATGCACGAGAGGAGCGTGGAGGGAACACTGCACGAGAGGAGCGTGGAGGGAACACTGTGCACGAGAGGAGCGTGGAGGGAACACTGTGCACGAGAGGAGCGTGGAGGGAACACTGCACGAGAGGAGCGTGGAGGAGCACTGTGCAGATGAGCGTGGAGGGTACACTGCACGACAGGAGCGTGGAGGGAACACTGTGCACGAGAGCGTGGAGGAAACACTGTGCACGAGAGGAGCGTGGAGGAAACTGTGCACGTGAGGAGCGTGGAGGGAACACTGTGCACGAGAAGAGCGTGGAAGGAACACTGTGCACGGGAGGAGCGTGGAGGGAACACTGCACGAGAGGAGCGTGGAGGGAACACTGCACGAGAGGGACGTGGAGGGAACACTGTGCACGAGAGGAGCATGGAGGGAACACTGCACGAGAGGAGCATGGAGGAAACACTGTGCACGAGAGGAGCGTGGAGGGAACACTGCACGAGAGGAGCGTGGAGGGAACACTGCTCGAGAGGAGCGTGGAGGAACATTGTGCATGAGAGGAGCGTGGAGGGAACACTGTGCACGAAAGGAGCGTGGAGGGAACACTGCACGAGAGGGGCGTGGAGGGAACACTACACGAGAGGAGCGTGGAGGGAACACTGTGCACGAGAGGAGCATGGAGGAAACATTGGGCACGAGAGGAGCGTGGAGGGAACACTGTGCACGAGAGGAGCGTGGAGGGAACACTGTGCACGAGAGGAGCGTGGAGGGAACACTGTGCACGAGAGGAGCGTGGAGGGAACACTGTGCACGAGAGGAGCGTGGAGGGAACATTGTGCATGAGAGGTGCGTGGAGGGCACACTGTGCACGAGAGGAGCGTGGAGGGAACATTGTGCACGAGAGGAGCGTGGAGGGAACACTGTGCACGAGAGGAGCGTGGAGGGAACATTGTGCATGAGAGGAGCGTGGAGGGAACACTGTGCACGAAAGGAGCGTGGAGGGAACACTGCACGAGAGGGGCGTGGAGGGAACACTACACGAGAGGAGCGTGGAGGGAACACTGTGCACGAGAGGAGCGTGGAGGAAACACTGTGCACGAAAGGAGCGTGGAGGAACACTGTGCACGAAAGGAGCGTTGAGGGAACCCTCTGCACGAGAGGAGCATGGAGGAAACATTGGGCACGAGAGGAGCGTGGTGGGAACACTGTGCACGAGAGGAGCGTGGAGGGAACACTGTGCACGAGAGGAGCGTGGAGGGAACACTGTGCACGAGAGGAGCGTGGAGGGAACACTGTGCACGAGAGGAGCGTGGAGGGAACACTGTGCACGAGAGGAACGTTGTGGGAACACTGTGCACGAGAGGAGCGTGGAGGGAACACTGTGCACGAGAGGAGCGTGGAGGGAACACTGTGCACGAGAGGAGCGTGGAGGGAACACTGTGCACGAGAGGAGCGTGGAGGGAACACTGTGCACGAGAGGAGCGTGGAGGGAACACTGCACGAGAGGAGCGTGGAGGGAACACTGCACGAGAGGAGCGTGGTGGGAACACTGTGAACGAGAGGAGCGTGGAGGGAACACTGTGCACGAGAGGAGCGTGGAGGGAACACTGTGCACGAGAGGAGCGTGGAGGGAACACTGCACGAGAGGAGCGTGGAGGGAACACTGTGCACGAGAGGAGCGTGGAGGGAACACTGTGCACGAGAGGAGCGTGGAGGAAACACTGTGCACGAGAGGAGCGTGGAGGGAACACTGTGCACGAGAGGAGCGTGGAGGGAACACTGTGCACGAGAGGAGTGTGGAGGGAACACTGCATGAAAGGAGCGTAAAGGAAACTGCACGAGAGGAGCGTGGAGGGAACACTGCACGAGAGGAGCGTGGAGGGAACTGTGCACGAGAGGAGCGTGGAAGGAACACTGTGCACGAGAGGAGCGTGGAGGGAACACTGCATGAAAGGAGCGTGGAGGGAACACTGCACGAGAGGAGCGTGGAGGGAACACTGCACGAAAGGAGCGTGGAGGGAACACTGTGCACGAGAGGAGCGTGGAGGGAACACTGCACGAGAGGAGCGTGGAGGAAACACTGTGCACGAGAGGAGCGTGGAGGGAACACTGTGCACGAGGAGCGTGGAGGGAACACTGTGCACGAGAGGAGCGTTGAGGGAACACTGTGCACGAGAGGAGCGCTGAGGGAACACTGTGCACGAAAGGAGCGTGGAGGGAACACTGCATGAAAGGAGCGTGGAGGGAACACTGCATGAAAGGAGCGTGAAGGGAACACTGCACGAGAGGAGCGTGGAGGGAACACTGTGCACGAGAGGAGCGTGGAGGGAACACTGTGCATGAGAGGAGCGTGGAAGGAACACTGTGCACGAGAGGAGCGTGGAGGGAACACTGTGCACGAGAGGAGCGTGGAGGGAACACTGTGCACGAGAGCGTGGAGGAACACTGCACGAGAGGATCGTGGAGGGAACACTGTGCACGAGAGGAGCGTTGAGGGAACACTGTGCACGAAAGGAGCGTGGAGGGAACACTGCATGAAAGGAGCGTGGAGGGAACACTGCATGAAAGGAGCGTGGAGGGAACACTGCATGAAAGGAGCGTGAAGGGAACACTGCACGAGAGGAGCGTGGAGGGAACACTGTGCACGAGAGGAGCGTGGAGGGAACACTGTGCATGAGGAGCGTGGAAGGAACACTGTGCACGAGAGGAGCGTGGAGGGAACACTGTGCACGAGAGCGTGGAGGAACACTGCACGAGAGGAGCGTGGAGGGAACACTGTGCACGAGAGGAACGTGGAGCGAACACTGTGCACGAGAGCGTGGAGGAACACTGCACGAGAGGAGCGTGGAGGGAACACTGTGCACGAGAGGAACGTGGAGCGAACACTGTGCACGAGAGGAACGTGGAGCGAACACTGTGCACGAGAGGAGCGTGGATGGAGCACTACACAAGAGGAGCGTGGAGGGAACACTGTGCACAAGAGCGTGGAGGGAACACTGCACGAGTGGAGCGTGGAGGGAACACTGTGCACGAAAGGAACGTGGAGGGAACACTGTGCACGAGAGGAGCGTGGAGGGAACACTGTGCACGAGAGGAGCGTTGAGGGAACACTGTGCACGAGAGGAGCGTGGAGGGAACACTGTGCACGAGAGGAGCGTGGAGGGAACACTGTGCACGAGAGTAGCGTGGAGGGAACACTGCACGAGAGTAGCGTGGAGGGAACACTGCACGAGAGGAGCGTGGAGGGAACACTGTGCACGAGAGGAGCGTGGAAGGAACACTGTGCACGAGAGGAGTGTGGAGGGAACACTGTGCACGAGAGGAGCGTGTAGGGAATACTGCACGAGAGGAGCGTGGAGGGAACACTGCATGAAAGGAGCGTGAAGGGAACACTGCACGAGAGGAGCGTGGAGGGAACACTGTGCACGAGAGGAGCGTGGAGGGAACACTGCACGAGAGGAGCGTGGAGGGAACACTGTGCACGAGAGGAGCGTGGAAGGAACACTGTGCACGAGAGGAGCGTGGAGGGAACACTGTGCACGAGAGGAGCGTGGAGGGAACACTGTGCACGAGAGGAACGTGGAGCGAACACTGGGCACGAGAGGAACGTGGAGCGAACACTGTGCACGAGAGGAGCGTGGATGGAGCACTGTACACAAAAAGGGGAACACTGTGCACAAGAGGAGCGTGGAGGGAACACTGTGCACAAGAGGAGCGTGGAGGGAACACTCTACACAAGAGGAGCGTGGAGGGAACACTGTGCACAAGAGGAGCGTGGATGGAACACTGTGCACAAGAGGAGCGTGGATGGAACACTGTGCACAAGAGGAGCGTGGCGGGAACACTGTACACAAAAAGGGGAACACTGTGCACAAGAGGAGCGTGGTGGTGCTGCTTACTGCTGTTAATGATGCATAGTAGTGGTGCTGTGATAGTGATGGTGGTGATGCTGTTCCTGGTGCTGTGATGGTGGTGATGCTGTTCCTGGTGCTGTGATGGTGGTGATGCTGTTCCTGGTGTTGTGATGGTGATGCTGTTCCTGGTGCTGTGACATTGGTGGTAATGCTATACCTGTTGCTGTGATGGTGGTGATGCTGTTCCTGGTGCTGTGATGGTGGTGATGCTGTTCCTGGTGCTGTGATGGTGGTGATGCTGTTCCTGGTGCTGTAACATTGGTGGTAAGGCTATACCTGTTGCTGTGATGGTGGTGATGCTGTTCCTGGTGCTGTGATGGTGGTGATGCTGTTCCTGGTGCTGTGATGGTGGTGATGCTGTTCCTGGTGCTGTGATGGTGGTGATGCTGTTCCTGTTGCTGTGATGGTGGTGATGCTGTTCCTGGTGCAGTGATGGTGGTGATGCTGTTCCTGGTGCTGTGATGGTGGTGATGCTGTTCCTGGTGCTGTGATGGTGGTGAGGCTGTTCCTGGTGCTGTGATGGTGGTGATGCTGTTCCTAGTGCTGTGACATTGGTGGTAATGCTATACCTGTTGCTGTGATGGTGGTGATGCTGTTCCTGGTGCTGTGATGGTGGTGATGCTGTTCCTGGTGCTGTAACATTGGTGGTAATGCTATACCTGTTGCTGTGATGGTGGTGATGCTGTTCCTGTTGCTGTGATGGTGGTGATGCTGTTCCTGTTGCTGTGATGGTGGTGATGCTGTTCCTGTTGCTGTGATGGTGGTGATGCTGTTCCTGGTGCAGTGATGGTGGTGATGCTGTTCCTGTTGCTGTGATGGTGGTGATGCTGTTCCTAGTGCTGTGACATTGGTGGTAATGCTATACCTGTTGCTGTGATGGTGGTGATGCTGTTCCTGGTGCTGTGATGGTGGTGATGCGGTTCCTGGTGCTGTGATGGTGGTGATGCTGTTCCTGGTGCTGTGATGGTGGTGATGCTGTTCCTGGTGCTGTGATGGTGGTGAGGCTGTTCCTGGTGCTGTGATGGTGGTGATGCTGTTCCTGGTGCTGTGATGGTGGTGATGCTGTTCCTGGTGCTGTAACATTGGTGGTAATGCTATACCTGTTGCTGTGATGGTGGTGTTGCTGTTCCTGTTGCTGTGATGGTGGTGATGCTGTTCCTGGTGCTGTGATGGTGGTGATGCTGTTCCTGGTGTTGTGATGGTGGTGATGCTGTTCCTGGTGCTGTGATGGTGGTGATGCTGTTCCTGGTGCAGTGATGGTGGTGATGCTGTTCCTGTTGCTGTGATGGTGGTGATGCTGTTCCTGGTGTTGTGATGGTGGTGATGCTGTTCCTGGTGTTGTGATGGTGGTGATGCTGTTCCTGGTGCTGTGACATTGGTGGTAATGCTATACCTGTTGCTGTGATGGTGGTGATGCTGTTCCTGGTGCTGTGATGGTGGTGATGTTATTCCTGGTGCTGTGATGGTGGTGATGTTATTCCTGGTGCTGTGATGGTGGTGATGCTGTTCCTGGTGCTGTGATGGTGGTGATACTGTTCCTGGTGCTGTGATGGTGGTGATGCTGTTCCTGGTGCTGTGACATTGGTGGTAATGCTATACCTTTTGCTGTGATGGTGTTGATGCTGTTCCTGGTGCTGTGATGGTGGTGATGCTGTTCCTGTTGCTGTGATGGTGGTGATGCTGTTTCTGGTGCTGTGATGGTGGTGATGCTGTTCCTGGTGCTGTGATGGTGGTGATGCTGTTCCTGGTGCTGTGATGGTGGTGATGCTGTTCCTGGTGCTGTGATGGTGGTGATGCTGTTCCTGGTGCTGTGACATTGGTGGTAATGCTATACCTGTTGCTGTGATGGTGGTGATGCTGTTCCTGGTGCTGTGATGGTGGTGATGCTGTTCCTGGTGCTGTGATGGTGGTGATGCTGTTCCTGTTGCTGTGATGGTGGTGATGCTGTTCCTGGTGCTGTGACATTGGTGGTAATGCTATACCTGTTGCTGTGATGGTGGTGATGCTGTTCCTGGTGCTGTGACATTGGTGCTGATGCTGTTCCTGGTGCTGTGATGCTGTTCCTATTGCTGTGACATTGGTGGTAATGCTATACCTGTTGCTGTGATGGTGGTGATGCTGTTCCTGGTGCTGTGATGGTGGTGATGCTGTTCCTGGTGCTGTGATGGTGGTGATGCTGTTCCTGGTGCTGTGATGGTGGTGATGCTGTTCCTGGTGCTGTGATGGTGGTGATACTGTTCCTGGTGCTGTGATGGTGGTGATGCTGTTCCTGGTGCTGTGATGGTGGTGATACTGTTCCTGGTGCTGTGATGGTGGTGACGCTGTTCCTGGTGCTGTGATGGTGGTGATGCTGTTCCTGGTGCTGTGATGGTGGTGATTCTGTTCCTGGTGCTGTGACATTGGTGGTGATGCTGTTCCTGGTGCTGTGATGGTGGTGATGCTGTTCCTGGTGCTGTGATGGGGTGATGCTGTTCCTGGTGCTGTGATGGTGGTGATGCTGTTCCTGGTGCTGTGATGGTGGTGATGCTGTTCCTGGTGCTGTGACATTGGTGGTAATGCTATACCTGTTGCTGTGATGGTGGTGATGCTGTTCCTGGTGCTGTGATGGTGGTGATGCTGTTCCTGGTGCTGTGATGGTGGTGATGCTGTTCCTGGTGCTGTGATGGTGGTGATGCTGTTCCTGGTGCTGTGATGGTGGTGATGCTGTTCCTGGTGCTGTGATGGTGGTGATGCTGTTCCTGGTGCTGTGATGGTGGTGATGCTGCTCCTGGTGCTGTGATGGTGGTGATGCTATACCTGGTGCTGTGATGGTGATGTTCCTGGTGCTCTGATAGTGGTAGTACTTCTGTTCCTGGTGCTGTGATAGTGGTGGTGATGCTGTTCCTGGTGCTGTGATTGTGATGCTGTTCCTGGTGTTATAATGATGATGTTCCTGGTGCAGTGTGTCTGGTGCTGTGATAGTGGTGGTACTGCTGTTCCCGGTGCTGTGATTTTGTTGTTCCTGTTGCAGTGTTTCCGGGGCTGTGATGGTGATGCTGTTCCGTGTGCTGCTGTTCCTGGTTGTGCGATGATGTTGATGCTGTTCCAGGTACTGTGACGATGGTGGTGCGTTTCCGAGTGCTGTGGTGTTGTGATGGTTGTGCTGTTCTGAGTGCTGTGATTGTGTTTTGATGGTTTGTGATCGTGGTGCTGTGATGGTGGTGGTGATGGTGGGGCTGTGGTGGTGGTGCGGTGATGGTGGTTTTGGTGATGCTGTACTGGTGCATTGATGGTGGTGGTACTGTGGTGATGCGGCGATGATGTGATGGTGGTTTTTCGTGATGCTGTAGTGGTGCATTGATGGTGGCGATGCTGTGGTGGTGATGCGATGGTGGTGGTGCTGTGATGGTGATGCGGTAGTGGTGCTGTGATGGTGATGCTGTGGTGGTGGTGCTGGGGTGAAGGGGTAGTGGTGGTGGTGATGCTGTGGTAGTGATGCTGTGGTGATGCGGTAGTTGTAGTGGTGATGCTGTGATGGTGATGCTGTGGTGGTGGTGGTCCGTACACAGCCATGAGAATTGTCACCTGTTCACTTCAGCCTCTCCCCCTCTCACTCCCCATCACTCACCCTACTCTCCTCTAAGTCTCCCTCCCCCATCTCTCTCCCTCCTGGCCCCCCTCTTCTCGCCCCTCCACCTGTTCTTACCCTCTTGCTTTCGTTCTCACTGTTCTCCCTAACTTTCCTTCCCTCATACTGTCTTTTTCCTCTGTCCCTTTCACCCCCTCTCCCTTTTATCCTCTGTCCCTTTCATCCCCTTTTTCTGTTGCTTTTACCCCACCCTCTCCTTTCACCCTTGTCTCTTTAACCCCTCCCTTTATCCTTTTCACACCTGTCCCTTTTACCCTTCCCTTTGTATTTTTCACACCTGTCCCTTTTACCCCTCCCTTTGTCCTTTTCACACCTGTCCAGTTCACTTCTGTGTTTCCCACCTGTGTGTATGGGGTTAGTGTCGTGAGGAAGAAGAGTGTACAGGAACCCCCATCCCCTCCGTCGTGTTGGTGGAGGTGGAGGTGCGTACACACACTTGAACACGATCCTGGATGTTAATTATCACACACTTAAGGTATCTCCTCTCCTCTGCTCCTCTTTATACTCTCCTTCCTTCCTTCCTTCCTCTTTCTTTCCTTTCTCCTTCATTTCTTTCCTTACTTTCCTTCCTCGTCTCCTTGCTTCCTGTTTCCTTTTATTGTTCTTCCTACTCTCCTTTCTCCCCTTTTTCCTCTTTCCTTTTTACTTCTTTCCTCTTTCTTCCACTCTTCCTCTCCTCCACCTTTATCTTTCTTCTCTCTTAACTCTCAGCCTGACCATCCTCTCCTCCCACCAGTCTCTTCACCTCATTTTCCTTAACTCTTCTCTGTCTCTCTCCTCTACCTACATTTTCCACTGCATTCGCAACCTTTTGTTTTTTTTCTTTTGGTTACATATTCTCTACTCTCTTTCCTTCTCTCTACCATTACTCCCTCTCCATCCCCTCTTTTTCTCTTTCGTATCTAACCCCCCACCTTATCCCTCCTTTCCCCACTCCTTCCTATTTTATTAGGGTTTGAAGCTGATCAGAAGAGGCATTCTCTAGTTATTACTTGGAAAACAATGTTTAATAAAATTTAGATAGGGTTGCATGGCCCTTGTGGGTTTAGCGCTTAGTTTTGTTTATAATAAAGTTTGGAATTAGATATTTACACTGTTGAAAGTGACAGTTAAGCTGTGTTTTAATATAGGTCATCAGTGGTCAAAGTTTGAAGTCTGTCAGAAAAGACATTAATCTGGAGACCTGGAGTTTACCTGGAGAGAGTTCCGGGGGTCAACGCCCCCGCGGCCCGGTCTGAGACCAGGCCTCCTGGTGGATCAGAGCCTGATCAACCAGGCTGTTGCTGCTGGCTGCACGCAAACCAACGTACGAGCCACAGCCCGGCTGATCCGGAACTGACTTTAGGTGCTTGTCCAGTGCCAGCTTGAAGACTGCCAGGGGTCTGTTGGTAATCCCCCTTATGTGTGCTGGGAGGCAGTTGAACAGTCTCGGGCCCCTGACACTTATTGTATGGTCTCTTAATGTGCTAGTGACACCCCTGCTTTTCAACTACTACAGATTTTTTTTTTTTTTTTAGTTTTCAATAAAATTTCAAACGCTCACAGATTCGGATTGTTTATGAGTTACCAACTTACAACATGCATCGTCAGTAATATAATAAATAAGTTTATTCAGTAAACTTGGCAAGTTGGGACTAAGGCAGCGTGAGTCTCGTGCTCAGGACGCACCAGTGCTGGAAAATTGTTGCCGATCAGTTAATTCATTCTTCAGTTATGTTACGAATTCCAACGATTATAAGTTATTTTTTTTTTACTATATTACAACATCAACAGATTTTCCTACACTGAAAGGAAACTTAAAAGGTAGTGTCGTGGCACTAAGATGACTCGACCATTAAATATTTAAGTTGTTCAGAAGAGGTAAACTGGAATTTTTTAACGGGAATAAAAATTTCACACTTTTTTACACAATGTTCAGATCTGCTCCTAAACGCTGGAATTTCACTCTTCGCCCTTGTCTAATTTTTGGTACCTATTTAGAATGTTTAAAGCTCTGTCACTGAGGATTCTGGAGTATCCTAGCCATTCCAGGGTACTGGGAATGGGTTCAATAACTTTTGTCATAGGGCACGTGGGTTACTAGTGTCTGACTCTGTGGCACAATGGGTCATTGTTGTTAAAATACTCGATACCTTACCCGAGACAACTTTCCTCGCAGGTTTTGTAATATTGTTCCTGACTAAGCACGAAAGTATGAAATATTTTGAGCTGAATGAAGGATGTTAATGTTGCAGTTTTATAACTGTAGGGCAAGCATGCTTCTGACAAGACAGTCATGGACTGAATGATGATGTAAGGTTCTTTTTTTTCGGGCCACCCTTCCTTGGTGGGAAACGGCTGATTTGATGTGTATGTGTGTTTGTGTATATATATATATATATATATATATATATATATATATATATATATATATATATATATATATATATATATATATATATATATATATATATATATATATATATATATATATATGTGTGTGTGTGTGTAATCAGTAGTAATTATGTTAAACTTAGGCCTTTTTTATGTAACCTTGTGGACCTGCACTACCGACTACAGGATGTCTGGGGTACATTGTAAAGTAGCTACTTCTGCCGCAGGATGTAACCTGAAGGTAACTTGTACAGTATTCATATTGTTGGAACTCTGATGCAGCAGGTGAACCACCGGGGTGCAGGAGTACAGATGTGGGGGTTGCCATGTGAGGGACAGGTTCGAACCACATAGTTCTTCATCTACACAGTCACCCGGTTATTGACAAGCGTCAGTCTTGATGAATCACTAAACAGGAGATTTTCCAATGATAGTGGAGGCTGATACAAGACCCACCTGTGTGCTGTGTTCTCAGTGACCAACATGTTGTAGTGTCTGGTGATGGTGACACTGGTGGTGGTGATTGCAGCAGTTATGGTAGTGGTGAATATTATTGTTAGTGATAGCAGTGATTGTGATCGCTGTCATAACGGTGATTGTTGTGGTGATGGTGGTAGTAGTAATGGGAATATTTAGGTATTACTAGTCATTAATATATGCAGATGGGAGACGTGGTCAAGGACTAGGCCGCGGGAGCGTTGACCCCCTCCCCCCCCGAACACCCTCCAGGTAGGTAGACCTTTAATATTGAAGCAGGTTGAGGGCAACACCTCTTGGCAGGACCACCTTAACACACGAGTGCTGATTGCTCTGCCTTTACCTCTTACCAACTCTTCATTAAAATGGTACTTGGTATATTAATCCCTAACTGCTATATTCAGCGTTTCAAAACACACTTGTCTTTCTCAAAGTCTACCTGGGTGTTAGGTGTAGGTCCGCTCGTAGCGGCTTTATTAGTGCCAGTCTGATCACCTAAATGGATTGCTTCAACTTTCCTGTCTGTCGGGTGCGAGGGAGCAAAACTTACCATCGTTCTTCGTATGGTTACATGTGTACGGTGAGTACTCGTGTAAACCATGCACTGCTTTCACCACTGTGTTAATTGTCAATGAAATTCTGTTCACTGGAGTCCCATGTTCATTGTAGTTGTATGTGGGTTTACACAGCACTATACTACACTGGTGGCTCATCTGCGTGCCACATCTTTCAGTTCTTGACTAAGACACATGTGCAACACTTGGGTGTCTTCCTTACTGTAACTTCGTCTGGACACCAGCATCTTCACTCCAATGCAACACTAAGACTGTAAAAGTAGTTTTGACATCAATTATCAAGGGTGACGGATTGTTGGTGGTCTCCATGGTGAAAGTGGTGGTGTTGGTCTACATGGTGAAAGTGGTGGTGGTGGTCTTCATAGTGAAAGTGGTGGTGGTGGTCTTCATAGTGAAAGTGGTAGTGGTGGTGGTCTCCATGGTGAAAGTGGTGGTGGTGGTCTTCATAGTGAAAGTGGTGGTGGTGGTCTTCATAGTGAAAGTGGTGTTGGTCTTCATAGTGAAAGTGGTGGTGTTGGTCTTCATAGTGAAAGTGGTGGTGGTTGTCTTCATAGTGAAAGTGGTGGTGGTGGTCTTCATAGTGAAAGTGGTGGTGGTGGTCTTCATAGTGAAAGTGGTGTTGGTCTTCATAGTGAAAGTGGTGGTGGTGGTCTTCATAGTGAAAGTGGTGGTGGTGGTCTTCATAGTGAAAGTGGTGTTGGTCTTCATAGTGAAAGTGGTGGTGTTGGTCTTCATAGTGAAAGTGGTGGTGGTCTTCATAGTGAAAGTGGTGTTGGTCTTCATAGTGAAAGTGGTGGTGGTGGTGGTCTTCATAGTGAAAGTGGTGGTGTTGGTCTTCATAGTGAAAGTGGTGGTGTTGGTCTTCATAGTGAAAGTGGTGTTGGTCTTCATAGTGAAAGTGGTGGTGTTGGTCTTCATAGTGAAAGTGGTGGTGGTGGTCTTCATAGTGAAAGTGGTGGTGGTGGTCTTCATAGTGAAAGTGGTGGTGGTCTTCATAGTGAAAGTGGTGGTGTTGGTCTTCATAGTGAAAGTGGTGTTGGTCTTCATAGTGAAAGTGGTGGTGTTGGTCTTCATAGTGAAAGTGGTGGTGTTGGTCTTCATAGTGAAAGTGGTGGTGTTGGTCTTCATAGTGAAAGTGGTGGTGGTGGTCTTCATAGTGAAAGTGGTGGTGGTGGTCTTCATAGTGAAAGTGGTGGTGGTCTTCATAGTGAAAGTGGTGTTGGTCTTCATAGTGAAAGTGGTGGTGGTGGTCTTCATAGTGAAAGTGGTGGTGTTGGTCTTCATAGTGAAAGTGGTGGTGTTGGTCTTCATAGTGAAAGTGGTGGTGTTGGTCTTCATAGTGAAAGTGGTGGTGTTGGTCTTCATAGTGAAAGTGGTGGTGTTGGTCTTCATAGTGAAAGTGGTGTTGGTCTTCATAGTGAAAGTGGTGTTGGTCTTCATAGTGAAAGTGGTGGTGTTGGTCTTCATAGTGAAAGTGGTGTTGGTCTTCATAGTGAAAGTGGTGGTGGTGGTCTTCATAGTGAAAGTGGTGGTGTTGGTCTTCATAGTGAAAGTGGTGGTGTTGGTCTTCATAGTGAAAGTGGTGGTGGTGGTCTTCATAGTGAAAGTGGTGGTGGTGGTCTTCATAGTGAAAGTGGTGGTGTTGGTCTTCATAGTGAAAGTGGTGGTGTTGGTCTTCATAGTGAAAGTGGTGGTGTTTGTCTTCATAGTGAAAGTGGTGGTGGTGGTCTTCATAGTGAAAGTGGTGGTGTTGGTCTTCATAGTGAAAGTGGTGGTGGTCTTCATAGTGAAAGTGGTGGTGGTGGTCTTCATAGTGAAAGTGGTGGTGTTGGTCTTCATAGTGAAAGTGGTGGTGGTGGTCTTCATAGTGAAAGTGGTGGTGTTGGTCTTCATAGTGAAAGTGGTGGTGTTGGTCTTCATAGTGAAAGTGGTGGTGTTGGTCTTCATAGTGAAAGTGGTGGTGGTGGTCTTCATAGTGAAAGTGGTGGTGGTGGTCTTCATAGTGAAAGTGGTGGTGGTCTTCATAGTGAAAGTGGTGGTGGTCTTCATAGTGAAAGTGGTGGTGGTGGTCTTCATAGTGAAAGTGGTGGTGTTGGTCTTCATAGTGAAAGTGGTGGTGGTGGTCTTCATAGTGAAAGTGGTGGTGGTGGTCTTCATAGTGAAAGTGGTGGTGGTGGTCTTCATAGTGAAAGTGGTGGTGTTGGTCTTCATAGTGAAAGTGGTGGTGTTGGTCTTCATAGTGAAAGTGGTGGTGTTGGTCTTCATAGTGAAAGTGGTGGTGGTCTTCATAGTGAAAGTGGTGGTGGTCTTCATAGTGAAAGTGGTGGTGTTGGTCTTCATAGTGAAAGTGGTGGTGGTCTTCATAGTGAAAGTGGTGGTGGTGGTCTTCATAGTGAAAGTGGTGGTGGTCTTCATAGTGAAAGTGGTGGTGTTGGTCTTCATAGTGAAAGTGGTGGTGGTCTTCATAGTGAAAGTGGTGGTGGTCTTCATAGTGAAAGTGGTGGTGTTGGTCTTCATAGTGAAAGTGGTGGTGGTCTTCATAGTGAAAGTGGTGGTTGTGGTCTTCATAGTGAAAGTGGTGGTGGTGGTCTTCATAGTGAAAGTGGTGGTGTTGGTCTTCATAGTGAAAGTGGTGGTGGTCTTCATAGTGAAAGTGGTGGTGGTGGTCTTCATAGTGAAAGTGGTGGTTGTGGTCTTCATAGTGAAAGTGGTGGTTGTGGTCTTCATAGTGAAAGTGGTGGTGGTGGTCTTCATAGTGAAAGTGGTGGTGTTGGTCTTCATAGTGAAAGTGGTGGTGGTCTTCATAGTGAAAGTGGTGGTGGTGGTCTTCATAGTGAAAGTGGTGGTGGTGGTCTTCATAGTGAAAGTGGTGGTGGTCTTCATAGTGAAAGTGGTGGTGGTGGTCTTCATAGTGAAAGTGGTGGTGTTGGTCTTCATAGTGAAAGTGGTGGTGGTGGTCTTCATAGTGAAAGTGGTGGTGGTCTTCATAGTGAAAGTGGTGGTGGTGGTCTTCATAGTGAAAGTGGTGGTGGTGGTCTTCATAGTGAAAGTGGTGGTGGTCTTCATAGTGAAAGTGGTGGTGGTGGTCTTCATAGTGAAAGTGGTGGTGGTCTTCATAGTGAAAGTGGTGGTGGTGGTCTTCATAGTGAAAGTGGTGGTGGTGGTCTTCATAGTGAAAGTGGTGGTGGTGGTCTTCATAGTGAAAGTGGTGGTGGTCTTCATAGTGAAAGTGGTGGTGGTCTTCATAGTGAAAGTGGTGGTGGTGGTCTTCATAGTGAAAGTGGTGGTGGTGGTCTTCATAGTGAAAGTGGTGGTGGTGGTCTTCATAGTGAAAGTGGTGGTGGTGGTCTTCATAGTGAAAGTGGTGGTGGTCTTCATAGTGAAAGTGGTGGTGGTGGTCTTCATAGTGAAAGTGGTGGTCTTCATAGTGAAAGTGGTGGTCTTCATAGTGAAAGTGGTGGTGGTGGTCTTCATAGTGAAAGTGGTGGTGGTGGTCTTCATAGTGAAAGTGGTGGTGTTGGTCTTCATAGTGAAAGTGGTGGTGTTGGTCTTCATAGTGAAAGTGGTGGTCTTCATAGTGAAAGTGGTGGTGGTGGTCTTCATAGTGAAAGTGGTGGTGGTGGTCTTCATAGTGAAAGTGGTGGTCTTCATAGTGAAAGTGGTGGTCTTCATAGTGAAAGTGGTGGTGGTCTTCATAGTGAAAGTGGTGGTGGTGGTCTTCATAGTGAAAGTGGTGGTGGTGGTCTTCATAGTGAAAGTGGTGGTGTTGGTCTTCATAGTGAAAGTGGTGGTGGTGGTCTTCATAGTGAAAGTGGTGGTGGTGGTCTTCATAGTGAAAGTGGTGGTGGTGGTCTTCATAGTGAAAGTGGTGGTCTTCATAGTGAAAGTGGTGGTGGTGGTCTTCATGGTGAAAGTGGTGGTGGTGGTCTTCATGGTGAAAGTGGTGGTGGTGGTCTTCATGGTGAAAGTGGTGGTGGTGGTCTTCATGGTGAAAGTGGTGGTGGTCTTCATGGTGAAAGTGGTGGTGGTCTTCATGGTGAAAGTGGTGGTGGTGGTCTTCATGGTGAAAGTGGTGGTGGTCTCCATGGTGAAAGTAGTGGTCTTCATGGTGAAAGTGGTGGTGGTCTCCATGGTGAAAGTGGTGGTGGTCTCCATGGTGAAAGTGGTGGTGGTCTCCATGGTGAAAGTGGTGGTGGTCTCCATGGTGAAAGTGGTGGTGGTCTTCATGGTGAAAGTGGTAGTGGTGGTGGTCTCCATGGTGAAAGTGGTGGTGCGTCGCGTGCTAGTGCGACATTACCTTGGAACAGACCGAGGGGAGACACCGAGGGGAGACAGCGAGGGGAGACACCTTGTTTTTCCTCTCCACTGTAGTATAGAGTGACCCTTATGGTAGTGGCACCACCACCACCACCACCACCACTGTTAATCACCCAGTACCACTACCACCCAACCAACACCACCATCCATATCTTCCGCTACCACCCACCCACCCACAACTATTTTCACCCACAAATAACCCCATCCACACCTACTTCCACCCACTACTCCCCACAACTACCCTCCCCCACTACCCTCCCCCACAACCCCCCCACTACCCCACCCCACCCACCGCTATTGATTACTGGTAAGAAAAACATGAATGATTAGGTAGACTAGATGGACGGCGCCTGTAGTGTCCGCGCGGCGGGGGGGGGGGGGTCGAGCACTAGTTCCTGGCCCAGGCTCAGCCAACTTCTGGAGTACCTCCATATGTCTACCAGATATATGGAGGTGTGAAATCTGCTTGTGCTCTGACCGATCAGGTATCAGTCTTCTGCTTTTCAAAATGAGCACCATACTTGGTCTCCCTGAGTTTGGTCTCCCTGAGTTTGGTCTCCCTGAGTTTGGTCTCCCTGAGTTTGGTCCTCCCCTGAGTTTGGTCCTCCCCTGAGTTTGGTCCTCCCCTGAGTTTGGTCCTCCCCTGAGTTTGGTCCTCCCCTGAGTTTGGTCCTCCCCTGAGTTTGGTCCTCCCCTGAGTTTGGTCCTCCCCTGATCTTGGTCCTCCCCTGATCTTGGTCCTCCCCTGATCTTGGTCCTCCCCTGAGCTTGGTCCTCCCCTGAGCTTGGTCCTCCCCTGAGCTTGGTCCTCCCCTGAGCTTGGTCCTCCCCTGAGCTTGGTCCTCCCCTGAGCTTGGTCCTCCCCTGAGCTTGGTCCTCCCCTGAGCTTGGTCCCCCCCTGAGCTTGGTCCCCCCCTGAGCTTGGTCCCCCCCTGAGCTTGGTCCCCCCCCCTGAGCTTGGTCCCCCCTGAGCTTGGTCCTCCGCTGAGCTTGGTTCTTCCCTGAGCTTGGTCCCCCCTGAGCTTGGTCCTCCCCTGAGCTTGGTCCTCCCCTGAGCTTGGTCCCCCCCTGAGGTTGGTCCTCCCCTGTGGTTGGTCCTCCCCTGAGGTTGGTCCTCCCCTGAGGTTGGTCCTCCCCTGAGGTTGGTCCTCCCCTGAGGTTGGTCCTCCCCTGAGCTTGGCCTCCCAGTTTGTGTATATTTTTCTATCTACTTCTGTACAAGTCGTCTCCTCAGTCTGATATGTTCGTCTTTACATTATGTACAAATAGTTGCTTATGACATAAATTTTCTCATCTTAATGTAAAAGAAGTGTACTTACCGATTTTTTTTGATACTTAGTTCTTGGCCTCCACTACCTAGATCACCTTGCTAGACATCTCTAACTTCTGTCATCTTCTGCCTTATCATATCTACTCTTGAGGTTGTGTATTGAGTTGTCCTCCACTTCAGCCAAGTCATTCTATATCTCAACTACCCTGAGACTAAGAAATACTTCCTTACATATCTTTCTCTTCAGCTTCCACCCGTCTCTCCTTGATCCTGGTCCTTTTAGTTCAAACAAGCTGCCTTTTATCAGGCTCACTCGGTTACTCGTAAGATTTTCTACATAATAACCATGTCCGCCATTGTCCTCTTCTTTAGATCGTCAGGTTCATTCCTTTCAACCTTCTCAGTTTCTTCTAGTGCATGACCGAGTGTTGGCTCCATGCTGGGGCGGCATACCCTCTAATTAGTCTAACATATGTCGTGTATAAGGTTCTGAAGGATTCTTTATTCAAGTTTGATTTCTATTCTGAGGTTTCCTAATCTTACATATGCCGCTTACGTTATACGGTTCATGTGCAACTATGGGGATATACTAGGTGTAATATTTACCCCCATATCCTCACTCTGCAGTTTTTCTCCTTCCCAGTCCATAACTGTCTGGTCTGCCCTCTACTCCTCCACAACTTGGGTTGAACGAGAGAAGCCACTTGTGTAACCACATCTCCAATCTGTTCAGGTCTCTAGAGTTTATCATTGTCCTCTCCTGTTATTCTTCTCAAAAGTTTCACATCGTTAGCAAACAGTGACACATAGGACGTGATCCCCTCTGCTAGGTTACTCATATATTAATACTAGGAACAGTGGTGGTCCTAACACTGAGCCTTGCGGAATCCCACTTGTTATTCTCCCATTCGGATGTCCCGTGCCTTACTTTTACTCTCTGCCAGTGTGTTGAACAGAACATGCGCAACATGCCCACGCAGTATGTGGATATAGACAATTCAAGACATTTAAATGTAAACGGTGCACGTGTATGTATCTATACACTGTCGATATCACCATAGCTCTTCAGCCATTCCCACGCAGATTTAAGGACGTTTACAGTCACTTAAAAGTGCACATTTCGACTAGGAGGATTTGTTGTAAGGCTACTTGTAATTAAAGCATAAGAATGGAAGGAACACTTCAGTAGCCTTACAAGTAGTTCTTATGTCTAGTAACCTATACTTGGTAGGTCCTCTTTCAGTTCAACTCTTCTCACCCGTATGTATGTCCAACGTGTTCTCAAAGGTAGTCATGGAGTTAGCTTCAGTAACCTAAATAACCAAAGCTAGACTAGTCCCACCTATGCCCAGTCCCTCTCACTCGTGTATTTGTCAAGTATTTTTCAAGTTCTCAATAGTGTATCTTTTATGAGCCTACTTGATACATTTCCACGCATCAACAACTCTGTTCCCGAAGCTGAACTCAATGATTGTTTGCTAACTTTGAGGGTAAAATGTAACATTTAGAGGAGCTATAGGGACAGTACCACACATGGTAAGAATGTAGCACAAGTGGTAAGTCAAAAGGCGGAGTTGGGGGCCTGCAAGTGTGGAAAAGGGAAGGGTTTTTTCCCAGTGCCAGTTTTTCCTTACGGAAGTAGGAGGGGGAAGGAGGAGGTTGGGGAACAAGGGGGGAGGGGGGTGGGGAGTGTAGAGGGGGTAATCGGTGAACCAGTGCCCAACAATGATAATGAAATTTGCCATGAGTGTTTCAGCCTGGGATTGGCCACGTTACCCGACCCGGGCAGGGGCACAAAAAAGACCTGGGGTGGATGACCCCCCCTTTACAACAACCACTCCCCCCTTAAAAAAACTCCCCACACCCCCCCCAACCACCCCCACCCCTGAAACAAAAACCATTTTCCCAAAACCCACTCCACATTTAAACCACCCCCACACTACAACAACCATCCCACCCCTTAAACCCTCCCACTACAAAAACCACCCCCCAAAAAAACCCCCTCCACCCACAACCCCCCTCCACACTCCCAACCATCCCACACAAAACCCACTCCCCCCCAACAACAACTACTCCCACACTACAACAACTACCCCACCTAAAACCCACCCAAATTTTTCCCAAAAAACCACCCCAAAATTAAACAACCACTCCCCCCTAAAAAACCCCCCTTACAAACCATTTTCCCCCCTTTTTACCTTCACTCCCCCACAAACCAAAATTCCCCGTCTCCCCCACTTTCCCCTTGCCCACACTATCATCCGCCAGAAATTACCCCCTTCACCCTATCACACCCACAACACCAGGGCCCCCCTACCGCGTCCATTCATCCATCCCCCCTACCGCGCCCCAAAACTCCACCACCCCCCCGGAAAGCGTCCATGCCCCCCACTCCCGGGTCCACATTATTTTCCACGCCCACACCCCGTCCACCTCCCCAGCCCACACCCCCGGTACTTACTACCCATCCCCAATTTGGGGTCCATGCCCACACTGCCCCGTCCACATTACTACTACTACTACCATGCCCACACTACCGCGTCCACATTACTTACATGCCCACACTACCGCGTCCACATTACTTACATACCCACACTACCGCGTCCACATTACATCCATGCCCACACTACCGCGTCCACATTACATCCATGCCCACACTACCGCGTCCACATTACTACTACCATGCCCACACTACCGCGTCCACATTACTACTACCATGCCCACACTACCGCGTCCACATTACTACTACCATGCCCACACTACCGCGTCCACATTACTACTACCATGCCCACACTACTTCCATGCCCACACTACCGCGTCCACATTACTTCCATGCCCACACTACCGCGTCCACATTACTTCCATGCCCACACTACCGCGTCCACATTACTACTGCTACCACCATGCCCCCACTACCGCGTCCACATTACTTCCATGCCCACACTACCGCGTCTACATTACATCCATGCCCACACTACCGCGTCCACATTACTACCACCATGCCCACACTAGAGCGTCCATGCCCCCACTACTGCGTCCACATTACTTCCACGCCCACACTACCGCGTCCACACTACCATGCCCACACTACCGCGTCCACATTACTACTACCATGCCCACACTACCGCGTCCACATTACTGCTACCATGCCCACACTACCGCGTCCACATTACTGCTACCATGCCCACACTACCGCGTCCACATTACTGCTACCATGCCCACACTACCGCGTCCACATTACTGCTACCATGCCCACACTACCGCGTCCACATTACTGCTACCATGCCCACACTACCGCGTCCACATTACTGCTACCATGCCCACACTACCGCGTCCACATTACTGCTACCATGCCCACACTACCGCGTCCACATTACTGCTACCATGCCCACACTAGCGCGTCCACATTACTACTACCATGCCCACACTACCGCGTCCACATTCCATGCTCGTTCTTCCGCGTCCACATTACTTCCCACACTAGCGCGTCCACATTACTTCCAAGCCCACACTACCGCGTCCACATTACATCCATGCCCACACTACCGCGCCCACATTACTGCTACCATGCCCACACTACCGCGTCCACATTACTTCCAAGCCCACACTACCGCGTCCACATTACTTCCAAGCCCACACTACCGCGTCCACATTACTTCCAAGCCCACACTACCGCGTCCACATTACTTCCATGCCCACACTACCGCGTCCACATTACTTCCATGCCCACACTACCGCGTCCACATTACTTCCATGCCCACACTACCGCGTCCACATTACTTCCATGCCCACACTACCGCGTCCACATTACTTCCATGCCCACACTACCACGTCCACATTACTTCCATGCCCACACTACCGCGTCCACATTACTTCCATGCCCACACTACCGTGTCCACATTACTTCCATGCCCACACTACCGCGTCCACATTACTTCCATGCCCACACTACCGCGTCCACATTACTTCCAGGCCCACACTACCACGCCCACACTACATGGCCACTATATACACAACGCCCACACTACACACCAACCACTCCCACATTACATGCCCACACTTTGCGCCCACGCTATACACCAACCAGTCCCACATTATATGCCCACACTATGCGCCCATGCTATAAGCCTACCACGCCAACGCTACGGCAACCACGCCCAGACTACACGCTCACAACGCCCACCATCAGCCGCAGGCAAAAATTTCTTATGATCGAGGCGGTGGGCATATGGGTCACCCTACACTCATGTGGGTGATCGTACACCCATGTGGGTCACCCTACACTCATGTGGGTGACCGTACACCCATGTGGGTCACCCTACACCCATGTGGGTGACCGTACACCCATGTGGGTCACCCTACACCCATGTGGGTCATCCTACACCCATGTGGGTCACCCTACACTCATGTGGGTGACCGTACACCCATGTGGGTCACCCTACACCCATGTGGGTCACCCTACACCCATGTGGGTCACCCTACACTCATGTGGGTCACCCTACACCCATGTGGATCACCCTACACCCATGTGGATCATTATACACCCATGTGGGTCACCCTACACCCATGTGGATCATCATACACCCATGTGGGTCACCCTACACCCATGTGGGTCACCCTACATTTATGTGGGTGACCGTACACCCATGTGGGTCACCCTACACCCATGTGGGTGACCGTACACCCATGTGGGTCACCCTACACCCATGTGGGTCATCCTACACCCATGTGGGTCATCCTACACCCATGTGGGTCATCCTACACCCATGTGGGTCACCCTACACCCATGTGGGTCACCCTACATTCATGTGGGTGACCGTACACCCAAGTGGGTCACCCTACACTCATGTGGGTGACCGTACACCCATGTGGGTCACCCTACACTCATGTGGGTGACAGTACACCTATGTGGGTCACCCTACACCCATGTGGGTCATCCTACACCCATGTGGGTCACCCTACACTCATGTGGGTGACCGTACACCCACGTGGGTCACCCTACACTCATGTGGGTGACCGTACACCCATGTGGGTCACCCTACACTCATGTGGGTGACCGTACACCCATGTGGGTCACCCTACACCCATGTGGGTCACCCTACACCAATGTAGGTCACCCTGCACCCGTGCGCGGGTCACCCTGCACCCGTGTCAAGGTCTCACTTCCCCTGTGTGGGGGTCACCCTGCACCCGTGTGGAGGTCACCCTGCACCCGTGTGGGTGTGGGGGGCACCCTACACCCGAGGGGGTGTGGGGGTCACTACATCCCTGTGGGTGTCACCCTACGCACGAGTGGGTGTGGGGGTTACCCTACACCCCTGTGGGGGAGACTCGACACCCCTCTGGGGGTCACCCATCACCCCAGTGGGCGTGCGGATCACCCTTCACCTTTGTGGGTGTGAGGGCCACCCTTCACCCCTGTGGGGGGTCGCCCTTCACCCCTGTGGGGGTCGCCCTTCACCTCTTGTGGGTGTGGGGTCACCCTTCACCCCTGTGGGTGTGGGGGGTCACCCTTCACCCCTCTTGGTGTGGGGGTCACCATCGCTGTGGGTGTGGGGTCACCCTTCACCCCTGTGGGGGTCACCCTTCACCCCTGTGGGGGTCACCCTTTATCCCTGTGGGTGGGGGTTACCCTTCACCTCTGTGGGTGGAGGTAACCCTTCACCTCTGTGAGTGGGGGGTCACCCTTCACCCCTGTGGGTAGGGGTCACCGTTCACCCCTGTGGGTAGCGGGTCACCCTTCACCCCTGTGGGTAGGGGGTCACCCTTCACCCCTGTGGGTAGGGGTCACCCTTCACCCCTGTGGTTAGCGGGTCACCCTTCAACCCTGTGGGTAGCGGGTCACCCTTCACCCCTGTGGGTAGGGGGTCACCCTTCACCCCTGTGGGTAGGGGGTCACCTTCACCCCTGTGGGTAGGGGGTCACCCTTCACCCCCGTGGGTGTGGGGGTCACCCTTCACCCCCGTGGGTGTGGAGGTCACTCTTCACCCCCGTGGGTGTGATCACTTCACCCCCGTGGGTGTGATCACTTCACCCCTGTGGGTGTGGGGGTCACCCTTCACCACTGTGGGTGTGGGGGTCACCCTTTACTGTGGGGTGGGGTCACCCTCACCCTTCCCCCCCCTGGGTGTGGGGGTCACCCTTCACCACTGTGGGTGTGGGGTCACCCTTCACCGTGGGTGTGGGGGTCACCCTTCACCGTGAGTGTGGGGGTCACCCTTCACTGTGGGTGTGGGGGTCACCCTTCACCCCCGTGGGTGTGGGGTCACCTTTCACCACTGTGGGTGTGGGGTCACCCTTCACTGTGGGTGTGGGGGTCACCCTTCACCGTGGTTGTGGGGGTCACCCTTCACTGGGTGTGGGGGTCACCCTTCACTGTGGGTGTGGGGGTCACCCTTCACTGTGGGTGTGGGGGTCACCCTTCACTGGGTGTGGGGGTCACCCTTCACTGTGGGTGTGGGGGTCACCCTTCACCACTGTGGGTGTGGGGGTCACCCTTCACCCCCGTGGGTGTGGGGGTCACCCTTCACCACTGTGGGTGGGGGTCACCCTTCAGTGGGTGTGGGGGTCACCCTTCACTGTGGGTGTGGGGGTCACCCTTCACTGTGGGTGTGGGGGTCACCCTTCACCACTGTGGGTGTGGGGGTCACCCTTCACCGTGGGTGTGGGGGTCACCCTTTACCGTGGGTGTGGGGATCACCCTTCACCGTGGGTGTGGGGGTCACCGTTCACTGTGGGTGTGGGGGTCACCCTTCACCACTGTGGGGGTCACCCTTCACCACTGTGGGTGTGGGGGTCACCTTTCACCACTGTGGGTGTGGGGGTCACCCTTCACCACTGTGGGTGTGGGGGTCACCCTTCACCACTGTGGGTGTGGGGGTCACCCTTCACCACTGTGGGTGTGGGGGTCACCCTTCACTACTGTGGGTGTGGGGGTCACCCTTCACTACTGTGGGTGTGGGGGTCACCCTTCACCACTGTGGGTGTGGGGGTCACCCTTCACCACTGTGGGTGTGGGGGTCACCCTTCACTACTGTGGGTGTGGGGGTCACCCTTCACCACTGTGGGTGTGGGGGTCACCCTTCACCACTGTGGGTGTGGGGGTCACCCTTCACTACTGTGGGTGTGGGGGTCACCCTTCACCACTGTGGGTGTGGGGGTCACCCTTCACCACTGTGGGTGTGGGGGTCACCCTTCACCACTGTGGGTGTGGGGGTCACCCTTCACCACTGTGGGTGTGGGGGTCACCCTTCACTGGGTGGTGGGGTCACATTTTTTAATTATCGATGAACATTTTTTTATTACTCTTATTTAGTAGAAAATATTTCAATGTTTGTGTAGTTTGTGTGTTTGTGTGTGTGTGTGTGTGCGTGTGTGTATGTATGTGTTTGCGTGTGTTTGTGTTTGTGCGTGTGTGTGAGTGTATATGTTTGTGTGTGTGTGTTTTTGGAGGATGTGTTTGGAGTGTGTGGTGTTTTAGTGTGTGTTTTGTGTGTGCGTGTGTGTACTCACCTAATTGTGGTTGCAGGGGTCGAAACTCAGCTCCTGGCCCCGGCTCGTCACTGACCGCTACTAGGTCCTCTCTCTTCCTGCTCCATGAGCTTTATCATACCTCGTCTTAAAGCTATGTATGGTTCCTGCCTCCACTAAACTTGCTAGACTATTCCGCTTCCTGACTACTCTATGACTGAAGAAATACTTCCTAACATCCCTTTCTCATCTGAGTCTTCAACCTCCAAGTTTCGGTGTCCCTTCTCTGGAACATCCTGTCTCTGTCCACCTTCCTTATTCCACGCAGTATCTTGCATGTCGTTATCATGTCTTCTCTAACCCTCCTGTCCTCCAGTGTCGCCAGGCCGATTTCCCTTAACCTTTCTTCGTAGCACATTCTCTTAACTCTGAAACTAACCTTGTCGCAAACCTTTGCACTTTCTCTAATTTCTTGACGTTCTTGACCCGGTGTGGGTTCCAAACTTGTGCTGCATACTCCAGTATGGGCCTGACGTACACAATTTACAGTAACTTGAACGATTCCTTACTAAGGTGTCGGAACGCTGTTCTCAGGTTTGCCAGGCGCCCATATGGTGCAGCAGTTATCTGGTTGATGTGTGCTTCCGGATGTGCTCGATGTTATAATCACCCGAAGATCTTTCTCTTTGAGCGAGGTTTGCAATCTTTGGCCACCTAGCCTATACTCTGCAGTCCTCTTTGCCCTTCGCCGATCTTCATTACTTTGCATTTGGCGGGGTTAAATTCGAGAAGCCAGTTGCTGGACCAGGTGTCCAGCCTGTCCAGGTCTCTTATAAGTCCTGCCTGATCCTCATCTGATTTAATTCTCCTCATTAAGTTCACATCATCTGCGAACAGGCACACTTCTGAGTCTATTTCTTCCATCTTTTCATTCACATATACCAAGAATAGCACTGGTCCCGGAACTGAGCCCTATGGGACCCTGCTCGTTACAGGCGTCCACTGTGATACCTCATCACGCACCATGACTCGCTGTTGCCTCCCTGTTAGGTATTCTCTGATCCATTGCAGTGCCCATCCTGTTATACGTGCCTGATCCTCTAGCTTCTGTACTAATGTCTTGATGAATTGTGTCGAAGGCCTTCTTTAAGTCCAAGAAAATGCAATCAACCCACCCCTCTCGTGTCTTACTTCTGTTACTTTATCATAAAACTCCAGAAGATTTGTGACACAGGATTTGCCTTCAATGAATCCGTGCTTGTTATCGTTGATAATCTTGTTCCGTTCTAGGAACAACCACTCTCCTAATAATAATCTCCATGACTTTGCATACTATACATGTCAGTGACACTGGTCTATAGTTTAGTGCCTCTTTTCTGTCTCCTTTTTTAAAAATGGGAACTACATTTGCCGTTTTCCATACCTCAGGTAGTTGCCTAGTCTCGAGGGATGTGTTGAAGATTGTGGTTAGTGGCACACGCAGCATTTTTGCTCGCTCTCTTAGGACCCACGGGGAGATGTCCAGTCCCATTACCTTTGAAGTATCAAGGTCACTTAGCAGCTTCGTCACCTTCTCAGTTATGTGTATGTCATCCAACACTTGTTGGTATATTCCTTGTTGGTGTCCCCCTCTGTTCTGTCTTTCCTAGAGTTCTTCCTGTCTCCACTGTAAATACTTGCTTAAATCTCGTGTTGAGCTGCTCGCATACCTCTTGATAGTTTCTTGTGATTTCCCCACCGTCTTTCCTCAACCTTATCACCTGGTCTTTGACTGTTGTCTTCCTCCTAATGTGGTTGTACAGCAGTTTCGGGTCATACTTGAGTTTCGATGCTATGTCGTTTTCTCTGGGCCTCCCTCCTCATGTGTGCATTCTCATTTCTGGCTCTTCGACTAGTCTCCTTATTTTCCTGGGTCCTTTGCCTTCTGTACTTTTTCCATTCTTTAGTGCACTTAGTTTTTGCCTCCCTACACCTTCGGGTAAACCAAAGACTCGCTTTGGTCTTCCCATTGTTTCTGTTGCCCTTGGGAACAAACTTTTCCTCTCCCTCCTTACATTTTGTTGGTACGTATTCCATCATTTTGTTTACTGACTTTCCTACCAATTCTCTGTCCCACTGAACCTTCTGCATGAAGTTCCTCATTCCTTTGTAGTCCCCCCCCTTTTATAGTTGGCTTTTCCCATTCATCTCCTGTTACCCTCTCCACATGTAACTCTACTGTGTAATCAAAGCTCAGAACCACGTGATCACTAGCTTCAAGGGGCCTCTCATATGTGATGTCCTCAATGTCTGAACTGCTCAGGGTGAACACAAGGTCCTGTCTTGCTGGTTCATCTTCCCCTCTCTCTCTGGTAGTGTCCCTGACATGTTGATGCATGAAGTTTTCCGGTACCACATCCATCATCTTGGCTCTCCATGTATTGGGATCCTTTTGTGGCTCCAGGTTTTCCCAGTCTATCTCCCTGTGGTTGAAATCGCCCATGACCAGTAACTTTGCTCTGATCGAGTGAGCTCTTGCCACCTCTGCCAGTGTGTCCACCATTGCTCTGTTGTTCTGTCCATATTCCTCTCTTGGCCTCCTGCAGTTCTGTGGTGGGTTATACATCACTGCAATGATTACCTTATGTTCCCCAGACTGAATTGTACCTACTATGTAATACCTTTCTCCAATCTCATCCATGCTTTCCATTCCCTCAAATACCCATCAGGTATCATCCTTTCTTCTTGTGTTCTGTCGTGATCGAGGTACACTCTCCAGTATTCCAGTTTGTCCCTCAGTCGTGCTTTCTCCTGCAGGATCCGGGATCGAGCTGATTCTGCCTTGAAAATTACTTTGACAGGCCGTTTCCTTCCACTTGCAAACCACCCAATTCTCTGAAAATTTGTCACCTGGGTCATGTCGCCCTCACCTATTGCTTTCCTGATACCTTCAGTCGCTTTTTTCTCCTCCTGTTTTCTTTCATCGTAGGTTTCCCCTTGACTTCTTGGAGTCCATAGACCAAAAACTGACCTCTCCCTTTCATCCTCCCACTGCATCTCTGAGATGTTTTAGTTCCTTCCATTGGAACATTCCTGCCTTCAATCCCTGCCCTTGCTGAAGCCACTATGCTCAGTGTGTAGTGTGTCTTACCTGCTCAGCTGTTCCTTGCCACTGCATTTGTCCGTTAGTCTGCATATGGTATAGCTCCTTCATTGTCTTCAGACCTCTCATTTGTTCTTAGTGTGCTCCTTGTGTTTTTCTGGGCCCCACGTGGGTCTGATAGGGCCTTTGCATACAGCATAGCTCCTTTTCTCCCTACAGTCACCTTGTTTGTGACTGATATAGAAGTTCCTGATATCATGTCTGTACTGTCATTTCTCTCTCTAATCTGTTTCAGTTTTTTTAGTTCATCTTCTAAGCACTGTATCTTAGCTTCTGCTGCTAAGACTTGTAGCCCCCACTTCCTGCTCTCTTCAGCTATCCTCTCCTCCATTTTCTTGCCAAACTCTTCTAGCTTTCTTCCCCATTCTTCCTCCCTTTTTCTGAGCTCTAACTCCCAATCTTCCCTCCTAGGTTCTTCCCTCCCAGGTTCATCCACCAGACCATTGGTTCTCTGCCCTCTTGGGTAGCCAATTTTTCTTTTACTCTCCTAAGTGTGGTGTTGGGGATTCGGGTGTAAGGTCTAGGCCCTGCCAACTGTAATGCGAGGAGGTCCTCTCAGTGTGAGCAAGGAATAGGATAATAACCAGCAGTAATTGGTGCTTAAATCCAGAAAGTGCAAAAAGTGGAGAAGGTAGCATTACTAGGAAACAGAGCTAGGACTACAAATTTGAGTCTGTGGTATACAGCTTATTAGGCCAAAATAACAGTACACATACACAAGGGCTTGTGAGCTACACGACTGACTCTGTGTACATACACATACACAGCCGTGTAAACGGTCACTCTACAGCCACACACCCCAACCCACCCACTATACATCCTTTCCCACTCTCCACCTCTCTATCACTCTATCTCCCCTCCGTCTAACCATCTCTCTCCCCCTCACAACTCTCCCACACATACGAACACACACCCACACAAACACCAAACAAACACACACACACACACACACACATACACAGTTTTAAGACGAGGTTTGATAAAGCTCATGGAGCGGGGACACAACAAGAGGCAGGAGCAGGACACCCCTGCAACCACAAATAGGTGAGTACAAATAGGTGAGTACAGTGAAGAGGCGGGGCCAGGAGCTCGGACTCGACCCCCGCAACCTCAACTAGGTGAGTAACTAGGTGAGTACACACACTACCACCACCCACAAACCCACCCACCCATCCACCCACCACCACCAAACACACTCAAGCACAAGTACCTGTGGAAGCTGAGTATTAGTGTGTGTGTGTGTGTGTGTGTGTGTAGTGTGTATGCGGTGTGTAGTGTGTGTGTGTGTGTGTGTGTGTGTGTGTGTGTGTGGTGTGTAGTGTGTATGCAGTGTGCGGTGTGTAGTGTGCGCGCGCGGTGTGTTCATTTCAGAGAATTAAACTCCATTAATCACATGTTTGGCCATTCTTGGTTTATATAGGTCTGCTTGTAGCTCCTCTTTGTCCTCTTCAATTAGCATTATAGGAATCTCATTAGTTTTGTCATCAGCAAACAATGAAACATACGAGTCAACCTTCTCTGGAATGTTATTTTACGAATACGAAGAATAATAGAGGTCCTAAAACTGATCCTTAGGGTACTCCAGGTGTTGTATATACCATCACTCCTCTGTCTTCTGTTTGTTAGGTATCCCTTAAGCCACTGCAATGACTCATTTTCCTTCATGTTCTAATCTGTGAATCAGTCTCTGACGTACAGTGTCATATGCTTTTCTGCAGTCCAAAAATAAGCAGTCAACCCATCATTGTCTTTCTTGATTTTGATTATTTTGTCGTAGAACTCGATTAGGTCAGTGAGAACAGACTTGCTCTCATTAAATCCATGTTTGGTTTGTTAGAAAAGTTGCACTTCTAGATGTTAACCCACTCTTTTCTTGTGTATCTTATCCAATACTTTGGACGGTAGACATGTCAGTGATACTGGCTTATAATTTACTGCTTCTTGTTTGTGTTCCTGCTTATATATTGGGATCATGTTTGAAGTTTTCTAGTTGACTGATAGGGTTCCAGTCTCCTAGGACATGTAGATCATTGCAACCGGTATAGTTTCACACAGTTTTGCTCCTCTCAGCATTTATGATGATAGGCTGTCAGGCCTCGTGGCTTTTGATATGTCTAACTCTTTTAGTAGATTAATTATTTCCTCCTTTGATACACTAATTCCAGCCAGTATATGCATACTAGCTATATTCTGGCACCATCTGTTTCCTCTGTGAACACCACCTTAAATTTTCTGCTTAATTCCTAGCATACTTGTTTATCTTCTGAGTTTCCCTCCCTCCCTCCCTCCCTCTTCAACCTTATTACTTGGTTTTTAATAATCATCTTCCTTCTTATGCGAGTGTGGAATAGTGTCAACTCTGATGTAACCTTTGCTGCTTTGTCAATCTCAACCTGACATTAGGCTTCTCTTTTTATATTTGCATATTCATTCCTCGACATTCTGTTTGCCTCCCTATTCTCTACCATCCTCTGTGTTCCGTGCTTTTCCCATCCTCTTCTGCACTTTTTTTTCGGCCTTTCTGCTGCTCTGATCACCAAGGGCTCTCTCTCTCTGCCTTGATTTCATACACTTCCTGTTAGGTAAACCACCTTGCTGTTGCTTCCAAGCACGTCTGTAAGGTTCTTTATCTCGTGTATTGTCTGTCCAGTCTGTCCAGTCCATCCAGTCTGTCCAGTCTGTCCAGTCCATTTACAAATTTTTATTCCTGCATAATCCTTTCTTCTATAATCTGATTTAATGTTTTTATCCAGCTCCAGCTCCACCGAGTATTCAAGCTGAGGGTCACTTGCTCACAGCTCAGTGGTAATCCATATTCAGTTTCATCAATGTCAGGTTTACTTAAAAGTGAAAACTAGGTCTAGTCAAATTGGTTCGTCCCCTACCCTCACTCTTGTGTACTTACCTATTTATACTTACCTATTTGTGGTTGCAGGGGTCGATTCACAGCTCCTGGCCCCTCCTCTTCACTGGTCGCTACTAGGTCCACTCTGTTCCATGAGCTTTATCGTATCTTTTCTTAAAACTATGTATGGATCTTGCCTCCACTACGTCAATCTCCAGCTTGTTCCACTTCCTGATAACTCTGACTGAAGAAATACTTCCTAACATCCCTGCGACTCGTCTTAATCTTCAGCTTCCACTTGTGACCCCTTGTTGTGTCCCATCTCTGAAACATTCTGTCCCTGTCCACCTTGTCAGTTCCTCTCAGTATTTCATATATCGTTATCGTGTCATCCCCTATCGCTCCTGCCCTCCAGTGTCATCAGGTTGATTTTCCTTAACCTCTCCTCGTAAGACATACCCATTAGCTCCGGAACTAGTCTCGTTGCAAACCTTTGCACCTACACTTAATTTCCTGATGTGCTTGGCCTGGTGCTGCATACTTCAGTATGGGCCTGAGGTACACTGTACAGAATCTTGAATGATTCCTTAGTAAGGTGTCGAAACGCTGTTCTTACGTTTACCAGGCGCCCATATGCTGCAACAGTTATCTGGTTGCTGTGTGCTCGGTATTATACTCACTCCCAAGATCCTTTTTCCTTGAGTGAGGTTTGCAGTATTTGCCTCCTTCCCTCTAGACTGTACTTTGTCTGCAATCTCCTTTGACCTTCCCCAGTCTTTATGACTTTGCACTTGGTGAGGTTAAACTCCAGAAGCCAGTTACTGGACCAGGCTTGCAGCTTGTCCAGATCCCTTTGTAGTCCTTCCTGATCCTCATGTGTTTGAATTCTTCGCAACAGGGACACACCTGAATCTGTCCTTTCCGTCATGTCATTCACATATACCAGAAACAGCACTGGCCCTAGGACTGACCCTTGTGGAACCCGCTCGTCACAGCCGCCCACTGACACCTCGTCACGTGCCATGACTTGTTGTTTCCTTCCCATCATGTATTTTGTAATCCATTGCAGTTCCTTTCCTGTTATTCCTTCCTGCTCCTCTACCTTTTGCACTAGTTTCTTGTGTGAAACTGTCGAAAGCCTAACAGTAAAAGAAAATACGATCTCCCTACCCCTCTCTCTCTCGTCTTACATCTGTCACCTTGTCATAAAACTCCAATAGGTTTCTAATACAGGATTTTCCTTACCTGAAACCATGTCGGTTATCGTGTATAAGCTGATTTCTTTCTAAGTGCTCAACCGCTCTTCTGATAATCTTCTCCATGACTCTGCATACCTTGCATGTCAGTGACACTGATCTGTAGTTTAATGCTCTTTGTCTCCTTTCTTAAGAATTGGGACTACGTTTGCTGTCTTCCACACCTGAGGTATTTGCCCTGTGTGAGTGAGTGAGTGTTATGGAGATTAATGTGGTAGCAGCAAGGAATGAAAGAGATAATTAGGCTCTTGTTTCATGCTCTCCAGTGCTTCATCTGTGTGATAGAGGCTGGTGTACCAGCAGTGATAGTGGCAGGGGTGGTGGTACCAGCAGTGATAGTGGCAGGGGTGGTGGTACCAGCAGTGATAGTGGCAGGGGTGGTGGTACCAGCAGTGATAGTGACAGGGCTGGTGTACCAGCAGTGATAGTGGCAGGGGTGGTGGTACCAGCAGTGATAGTGACAGGGCTGGTGTACCAGCAGTGATAGTGACAGGGCTGGTGTACCAGCAGTGATAGTGACAGGGCTGGTGTACCAGCAGTGATAGTGGCAGGGCTGGTGTACCAGCAGTGATAGTGGCAGGGGTGGTGGTACCAGCAGTGATAGTGACAGGGCTGGTGTACCAGCAGTGATAGTGACAGGGCTGGTGTACCAGCAGTGATAGTGGCAGGGGTGGTGGTACCAGCAGTGATAGTGGCAGGGGTGGTGGTACCAGCAGTGATAGTGGCAGGGGTGGTGGTACCAGCAGTGATAGTGGCAGGGCTGGTGTACCAGCAGTGATAGTGGCAGGGGTGGTGGTACCAGCAGTGATAGTGGCAGGGCTGGTGGTACCAGCAGTGATAGTGGCAGGGCTGGTGTACCAGCAGTGATAGTGGCAGGGGTGGTGGTAGTGGCAGGGGTACCAGCAGTGATAGTGGCAGGGCTGGTGTACCAGCAGTGATAGTGGCAGGGGTGGTGGTACCAGCAGTGATAGTGGCAGGGCTGGTGTACCAGCAGTGATAGTGGCAGGGCTGGTGTACCAGCAGTGATAGTGGCAGGGCTGGTGTACCAGCAGTGATAGTGGCAGGGCTGGTGTACCAGCAGTGATAGTGGCAGGGGTGGTGGTACCAGCAGTGATAGTGGCAGGGGTGGTGGTACCAGCAGTGATAGTGGCAGGGGTGGTGGTACCAGCAGTGATAGTGGCAGGGGTGGTGGTACCAGCAGTGATAGTGACAGGGCTGGTGTACCAGCAGTGATAGTGACAGGGCTGGTGTACCAGCAGTGATAGTGGCAGGGCTGGTGTACCAGCAGTGATAGTGGCAGGGGTGGTGGTACCAGCAGTGATAGTGGCAGGGGTGGTGGTACCAGCAGTGATAGTGGCAGGGGTGGTGGTACCAGCAGTGATAGTGACAGGGCTGGTGTACCAGCAGTGATAGTGACAGGTGATAGTGACAGGGGTGGTGGTACCAGCAGTGATAGTGACAGGGGTGGTGGTACCAGCAGTGATAGTGACAGGAGTGGTGGTACCAGCAGTGGTGACAGGGGTGGTGGTACCAGCAGTGGTGACAGGGGTGGTGGTACCAGCAGTGATGTTGACAGGGGTGGTGGTACCAGCAGGGGTGGTGATGGTAGCAGCAGCAGCAACAGGGGTGGTGGTGGAGGTGGTAGCAGTAGCAGCAGCAAGGGTGGTGGTGATAGCAGCAGCAGCAAGGGTGGTGGTGATAGCAGCAGCAGCAGCAGAGGTGGTGGTGGTAGCAGTAGCAGCAGGGGTTGTGTTAGCAGCAGCAACAGCAGAGGTGGTGGTGGTATCAGCAGCAGGGGTGGTGGTGGTAGTAGCAGCAGCAGCAGCAGCAGCAGGGGTGGTGTTGGTAGCAGCAGCAGCAGTAGGGGTGTTGGTGGTAACATCAGCAGGGGTAATAGTGGTGGTAGCAGTAGCAGCAGCACGGGTGGTGGTGGTGGTGGTGGTGGTAGCAGCAGCAGGGGTGGAGGTGGTAGCAGTAGCAGCAGCAAGAGTGGTGGTGGTAGCAGCAGCAGCAGCAGCAGGGGTGGTGGTGGTAGCAGTAGCAGCAGCAAGGGCGGTGGTGATGGTGGTAGCACCAGCAGGGGTGGTGGTGGTTGCAGCAGTAGGGGTGGTGGTAGCAGCAGGGGTGGTGGTGGTGGTGGTAGCAACAGCAGGGGTGGTGGTGGTAGCAACAGCAAGGGTGGTGGTGGTAGTATTAGCAGGGGTGGTAGTAGTAGCAGGGGTGGTGGTAGCAGCAGGGGTGGTGGTGATGGTAGTAGCAGCAGCAGGGGTGGTGGTGGTAGTAGCAGCAGCAGCAGCAGGGGTGGTGGTAGTAATAGTAGCAGCAGCAGCAGCAGGGGTGGTGGTAGTAGTAGTAGCAGCAGCAGCAGCAGCAGGGGTGGTGGTGGTGGTGGTGGTGGTAGCAGCAGCAGCAGCAGCAGCAGCAGGGGTGGTGGTAGTAGTAGCAGCAGCAGCAGGGGTGGTGGTGGTGGTAGTAGCAGCAGCAGCAGGGGTGGTGGTGGTAGTAGCAGAAGCAGGGGTGGTGGTGGTAGTAACAGCAGCAGAGGTGGTGGTAGTAGCAGCAGCAACAGCAGCAGGGATGGTGGTGGTAGCAGCAGCAGCACCAGCACCAGCAGGGGTGGTGGTGGTAGCAACAGCAGCAGAGGTATTGCTGGTAGCAGCAACAGGGGTGGTGGTGGTAGCAGCAGCAGCAGCAACAGCAGGGGTGGTGGTGGTGGTATCAGCAGCAGGGGTGGTGGTGGTAGTAGCAGCAGCAGGGGTGGTAGTGGTGTTGGTAGCAGCAGCAGCAGCAGCAAGGGTGTAGGTGGCGGCAGCAGCAGCAAGGGTGTAGGTGGCGGCAGCAGCAGCAAGGGTGTTAATGGTAGCAGCAGCAGCAGCAGCAGCAGCAGCAGCAGGGGTGGTAGTGGTGGTAGCAGCAGCAGGGGTAGTAGTGGTGGTAGCAGTAGCAGCAGCAGGGGTGGTGGTGGTAGCAGCAGCAGGGGTAGTAATAATGGTAGCAGCAGCAGGGGTGGTGGTGGAGGTAGCAGCAGCAACAACAGGGGTGGTGGTGGAGGTGGTAGCAGTAGCAGCAGCAGCAGCAGGGGTGGTGATGGTGGTAGCAGCAGCAGCAACAGGGGTGGTGGTGGAGGTGGTAGCAGTAGCAGCAGCAAGGGTGGTGGTAGCAGCAGCAGCAGGGGTGGTGGTGGAGGTGGTAGCAGTAGCAGCAGCAAGGGTGGTGGTGATAGCAGCAGCAGCAGGGGTGGTGGTGGTAGCAGTAGCAGCAGGGGTTGTGTTAGCAGCAGCAACAGCAGAGGTGGTGGTGGTATCAGCAGCAGGGGTGGTGGTGGTAGTAGTAGTAGCAGCAGCAGCAGCAGCAGCAGCAGCAGGGGTGGTAGTGGTGTTGGTAGCAGCAGCAGCAGGGGTATTGGTGGTAACATCAGCAGGGGTAATAGTGGTGGTAGCAGTAGCAGCAGCACGGGTGGTGGTGGTAGCAGCAGCAGGGGTAGTAATGATGGTAGCAGCAGCAAGGGTGGTGGTAGTGGTAGCAGCAGGGGTGGTGGTGGAGGTAGCAGCAGCAACAACAGGGGTGGTGGTGGAGGTGGTAGCAGTAGCAGCAGCACGGGTGGTGGTGGTAGCAGCAGCAGGGGTAGTAATGATGGTAGCAGCAGCAGGGGTGGTGGTAGTGGTAGCAGCAGGGGTGGTGGTGGAGGTAGCAGCAGCAACAAAAGGGGGGGATGGTGGAGGTAGTAGCAGCAGCAGGGGTGGTGGTGGAGGTGGTAGCAGCAGCAGGGGTGGAGGTGGTAGCAGTAGCAGCAGCAGGGGTGGAGGTGGTAGCAGTAGCAGCAGCAAGAGTGGTGGTGGTAGCAGCAGCAGCAGGGGTGGTGGTGGTAGCAGTAGCAGCAGCAAGGGCGGTGGTGATGGTGGTAGCACCAGCAGGGGTGGTGGTGGTTGCAGCAGCAGGGGTGGTGGTAGCATCAGGGGTGGTGGTGGTGGTAGCAACAGCAAGGGTGGTGGTGGTAGTATTAGCAGGGGTGGTAGTAGCAGCAGGGGTGGTGGTAGCAGCAGGGGTGGTGGTGGTGGTAACAGCAACAGCAGGGGTGGTGGTGGTAGCAGCAACAGCAGGGGTGGTGGTAGTAGCAGCAACAGCAGGGGTGGTGATGGTAGCAGCAGCAGCAGCAGGGGTGGTGGTGGTAGCAGCAGCAGCAGCAGCAGCAGCAGCAGGGGTGGTGGTGGTAGTAGCAGAAGCAGGGGTGGTGGTGGTGGTAGTAACAGCAGCAGCAGAGGTGGTGGTAGTAGCAGCAGCAACAGCAGCAGGGATGGTGGTAGTAGCAGCAACAGCATCAGGGGTGGTGGTGGTATCAGCAGCAGCAGGGGTGGTAGTGGTAGCTGCAGCGGTGGTGGTGGTAGTAGCAGGGGTGGTGGTAGTAGCAGCAGCAGCAGGGGTGGTGGTGGTAGTAGTAGCAGCAGCAGGGGTGGTGGTGGTAGTAGTAGCAGCAGCAGGGGTGGTGGTGGTAGTAGTAGCAGCGGTGGAGGTAGCAGCAGGGGTGGTGGTGATAGTAACAAAAGCAGGAGTGGTGGTGGTGGCGGCGGTAGCAGCAGCAGCAGCAGCAGGAGGAGCAATAGGAGTAGTAGTAGTAGTAGTAGTAGTAGTGGTGGTGGTAGCAACAATGATGGTGGTGTGGAGGGAGCGCCACCTACCACCATTCACCTGGGTTACACTGCAGCTACCATCCCTCACTCTTGCCCCACACTCACCTACAGGGTTGGTAGCATTAGGGGAGGCGGCGGTGGTGGCGGCAGCAGCAGCAGCAGCAGCAGCAGCAGCAGCAAGCAGGCATGATGGTAGCAGCAACAGAAGTGGTCACAGCATCAGCAACGGCAGCAGCAGCAGCAAGCAGGCATGATGGTAGCAGCAGCAGCAGCAGCAGCAGCAGCAAGCAGGCATGATGGTAGCAGCAGCAGCAGCAAGCAGGCATGATGGTAGCAGCAGCAGCAGCAGCAAGCAGGCATGATGGTAGCAGCAGCAGCAGCAAGCAGGCATGATGGTAGCAGCAGCAGCAGCAAGCAGGCATGATGGTAGCAGCAACAGAAGTGGTCACAGCATCAGCAGCAGCAGCAGCAGCAACAGCAGCAGCAGCAGCAACAACAGCAACAACAGCAACAGCAACAACAGCAACAGCAACAACAACAACATCATCATCAACAACAACAGCAACAACAACAACAGCAACAACAACAGCAACAACAACAGCAACAACAACAACAACAACAACAACAAGGGTGGTGGTAGTGTGGAGAAGGCTCCTCCTACCACCATTCATCTGGGTTATGGCTGGCCGCCACCACTCCTCACTCTCCCCACACTCACCTGCTCGCTAAATTGTGGTTAGGGACGCCTCGCCCGGGATAGATTGTGGTTAAGGTGGTCTCTGGTGGGCATTACCCCATTTTATTGGCGCGAGCCTCCTACCTTGGCACGGTGTGGCGCTATATGAACGTCGGGCGTGGCACTGTACGGTAGTCGGGCGTGGCACTATACAGTAGTCGGGTGTAGCACTGTACGGAAGTCGGGTGTGGCACTGTACGGAAGTCGGGTGTGGCACTGTACCGAAGTCGGGTGTGGCACTGTACGGTAGTCGGGTGTGTGGCACTGTACGGAAGTCAGGTGTGGCACTGTACGGAAGTCGGGTGTGGCACTGTACGGTAATCGGGTGTGGCACTGTACGGAAGTCAGGTGTGGCACTGTAGGGAAGTCGGGTGTGGCACTGTACGGTAATCGGGTGTGGCACTCAGTTGGCTTAGAGGTCTCCACCTGCATCTTTGTATTATTACCTAGCTGGGAAATTTAGGGAGGGAGGGAGGACACAGGTACATTGGGAGGGAGGGAGGGAGGTAGGCAGGGGAGCAGAGGGAATGAGGAAAAGAGAAGGACGCAGAGGAAAGCAGTGGCAGAGGAAGGCTGAGGGGAGAAAAAAAAGTAGAGGCATGAAGGTAGAGGAGTAGGTGGTGGTGGGGGGCGGGGGGTAGGTTAAGAGAAATGGGAAGGGGCACGAAAAGAGGGGATGGTGATAGTGGGTGTAGGATGCAGTAATGAAAAAATAGGATCTTCAGAAAAGGTCATCGGAAGGATACGATGTTGAGGGGGTTGGAAGGATAAGATGTTTGGGGGGGTTGGAAGGATAAGATGTTGGGGGGGTTGGAAGGATAAGATGTTGGGGGGGTTGGAAGGATAAGATGTTTGGGGGGTTGGAAGGATAAGATGTTTGGGGGGTTGGAAGGATAAGATGTTTGGAGGGTTGGAAGGATAAGATGTTTGGGGGGTTGGAAGGATAAGATGTTTGGGGGGTTGGAAGGATAAGATGTTTGGGGGGTTGGAAGGATAAGATGTTTGGGGGGTTGGAAGGATAAGATGTTTGGAGGGTTGGAAGGATAAGATGTTTGGAGGGTTGGAAGGATAAGATGTTTGGGGGGCTTGGAAGGATAAGATGTTTGGGGGGTTGGAAGGATAAGATGTTTGGGGGGTTGGAAGGATAAGATGTTTGGGGGGCTTGGAAGGATAAGATGTTTGGGGGGTTGGAAGGATAAGATGTTTGGGGGGTTGGAAGGATAAGATGTTTGGGGGGTTGGAAGGATAAGATGTTGGGGGGTTGGAAGGATAAGATGTTGGGGGGTTGGAAGGATAAGATGTTTGGGGGGTTGGAAGGATAAGATGTTGGGGGGTTGGAAGGATAAGATGTTGGGGGGTTGGAAGGATAAGATGTTTGGGGGGTTGGAAGGATAAGATGTTGGGGGGTTGGAAGGATAAGATGTTTGGGGGGTTGGAAGGATAAGATGTTTGGAGGGTTGGAAGGATAAGATGTTTGGGGGGTTGGAAGGATAAGATGTTGGGGGGTTGGAAGGATAAGATGTTTGGGGGGTTGGAAGGATAAGATGTTTGGGGGGTTGGAAGGATAAGATGTTTGGGGGGCTTGGAAGGATAAGATGTTTGGGGGGTTGTAAGGATAATATTTTTTGGGGTTTGGAAGGATAAGATGTTTGGGGGGTTGTAAGGATAAGATGTTTGGAGGGTTGGAAGGATAAGATGTTTGGGGGGTTGGAAGGATAAGATGTTTGGGGGGTTGGAAGGATAAGATGTTTGGGGGGTTGGAAGGATAAGATGTTTGGGGGGTTGGAAGGATAAGATGTTTGGGGGGTTGGAAGGATAAGATGTTTGGGGGGTTGGAAGGATGGCATCTTAAATATAATTAAGTTTACAGTTTAAAAAGCTATGAAATATAATATTTCAGAGACCTACAAATATGGCAGTAAAATGGTAAAAGTGTCAAGAACGTTTTAGAAGCGACATAGAAGGCGTGACTTGTGGAACATTCAGAGGAAGATGTTACGCTGCTCCCGCTCATAGTATAATTGATAACATAAATTCAGCTCATGGGTTTTCATGACAGATAAATCAGTATAAATAAAGCACATGTTCTACACTTAGATAGCTTTATTATGAAGACACCTCACCACTGGTGAAACTCTTGCATAGTGAAGATACCCAAATGTTGCACATGTTTATTGATCAACTTGCGGGTATTGTGAGTCAGTTGTGTAATAATGAAGCAGTATGAACATATGTAACTGCTTTAGTTACAGGCCTTCCTCAAAGAAAATAAATTGAAAGTTTTAGAAAACTTACCATTAATAAATGGAAGTAACCTTCTCAGAGCATCACAAAGGATAAGAGTGAAAACTTAAGCGCACAAACGAACAATTCAGTCTCAAATTTCTGAATACACAATAGTGTTATTATCAACAGCAGAAAGTTAAAACTAAACTGAAAATTATTAACAAGCGCTAGAAGGAAGTAGCGAATCGATAACAGACGAGAAGAAATGACAAAAAAAAAATAGTGAAGCTCAGAGACAAAAAAAAAAAATACAAACTGACAGAAAGGGTACCAGCACAGGTCAAGTGTGTAAATGCTGTGTCAAAGGAATCTGTAGATATGTAAAGAAACTGTATTACCCACTGCCTGGCAGATGTTCTAATACAGTAAAGTGAAAATCTTGAAACAATTGTAAATTTTATCATTCGAAAATGTGTAGAGATATTTTAGAATGTCTTCAGTTTAACGTAGAGGCAACTGAACGTTTCCAAACACAGACCTTTATTTTGGCTTGGGAATGATCACAAGAGAAAAAACAGCAAAATGTTTCTGAATAGACCGATGAAACCTAGACAGATAGGAAATCATGAATAAAATACATTAAGGTTAACATAACTGGTCATGCCCCACAACATATTAGGTAAGACACTAACACCATCTTCACTACGACAAGATGAAGGTGGACATGACACAAGAATAACAGGAACCAGGTTGAGCAGTACTGGTTCGCCAACCAGTACTACAATTACCAACAAAATATAAGCACAAAACCACACAAATAAAGTAACCTCCTTTATGTTCGCAAATGTACAAGACCTAAAATTTTAATTGAAAAATAAAGTTCCATACATGAATGTCCTGTTTATCTTTACCCGGCCCCTAATGTGACTACTTTTTCCTACTATATACGAGTATATTGATAAAAGTACGTCTCCGTTTTTGGTATTAGTGCCGCTTTGATCCACACACAGTATGGAACTTTGATAGAAACTCTCACTACAGAACACTTAATGAGATATAGATCCCAAATCATCCTTTTTATAGATATATTAGTAAACTATTTTGAAGGAGCATCAGCTTTATATGTGAGTCACTTGTGTTTTGCGCCAACTGTTAAAATCATCAAATATGTTGGGAGACCTTGCAATAAACGTGAAGACTCAATATCTGGGTAATTAATTACTCTTGCATATAAGTCACGGGCAACAAGAAGATTCACTGTACATATAAGAGCAAGAGGTGGGTAGAAAACCTTGAAAATCCTATGCCAGATATTTGCTTTTTGGGAGATTTCAGCCTCTCGTATGTAAAATGGAAGATGGATAACAACATTGTATCAGATACAGTAACAGGAAGTACTGTAGCTCAGCTCCTGAAGCTGCAAAATGTTTTTCTTTGAAAAATAGATAACAGTGAAAATGCTTTAGATTTGATCTTCACAAACAGTGATGACCTAATGGAAGCGTAACATTGTGTAGCACAGTAACGTTCATCACAACGTAAGTCATAAAGCAGTAGTCAACACGAGAGAATGTTTAGTAAATTAAACTTCAATAATCGAAGAACTGACTGGAGCAAAATTAACAAGGAGTTATCAAAAATTTCCTGGGGAAAAATGTTTTCAACTCTAAGTCCAAATCGTTGCAAAAAAAAAAAAAAAAAGAAAAACCGAGTGCAGATACGTACAAAGTTTAGATAAAATGTGCCCCTCAAGACATCCTCAAGCATCATACATAGAGATAGAATGTAGAAGAGTTTATAGGAGGAGAGAGGGTTTGCTGGAGTGCTTCGTAAACCACAAGTATCACAAAAATTAAAAAAAAATCTACTGCGAAATTTTTTTAATAAACTACAGAAATTTAATCATTTATACCTGACAGAAGAAACACAAAAGGAACAAAATTATGGAAATGCAGAATTAATTTTCATATACACAAAATCAGTCAAATCGGTCGGTATTATATACAATTCTTGTACTACTACTACTACTACTACTACTACCACCTCTTCCTGCCTATATATAGCCGTCCTGCTCCACCTCTGTTAGTGTGACTTTGTCAATGGTCCAAGTCGGACCGAAACGTCGTCGTAAGCTTCTCTCTTTTATGTGCGGGTTATTTGTGTATAGTCAAATCGTCCTTCCAATGTTAGCACTTTGTTCCACGGATATTCATTCATAGATGACAAAAAATGAGCGAAATCTTTAAAGAACAGTATGAACCAATGTTCATCGATCATATTAATGCCATAAAGGAATAAAATTCCGACAAATGTATGAAACACATTTATGCGATGCGAGGTTACTTATTGTGACGACGTTTCGCCCACCTGAGGGTTTATCAGTCCAATGAATTTGGTTGATAAAGCCCCTGGTGGGCGAAGAGTTTATATCTTTAATATACCTTTGATGAATTCCGAGAGCTTTTTTACTCCCAGAGCCCGGCCTTGGGCCAGGCTCGTCTGGTGCTTCCCTGGTCGACCTGGCTGATGCTGCTGGTGGCCCGCTGACCCACATATCCATCACAGTTCTGTTGATCTGGCAACTAATGAAGATACTTGTCCAGTTTTCTCTTGAAGACTTCTACACTTGTCCCGGCAGTGTTTCTGATATCTCCTGGTAAGATGTTGAATAGTCTGGGTCCACGGATGTTATCTTATTTTGCCCACTGCACCCTAGCTTTTCACTGGGTTTATTTTGCACTTCCTCCCATATCTGTCACTCCAGTATGTTATGGAAGTATGCAGATTTGGGACAAGGCCCTAAAGTAGTTTCCAGGTATATATTATCATACATCTCTCTCCTCCACTCTGAGTACATATTTAAAGAATTTAAGGCGTTCTCCGTAATTTAAATGCTTTGTTCGGTCTATGCGAGCCGTAAACTATTTCTGTATTTGTTCCCGCTCTGATAGTTCTCCTTGCCTGAACGGGGCCTTCAACACTGAGCAATATTCTAAATGAGAGAGCACAATCGATTTGAAAAGTGTCACCATTATGCACTATTTCCCTTGTTTTGAAAGTTCTCATAATCCACCCTGTCATCTTCCTGGCTGTCGTGACCTTGCTCTTTTTGTGTTTGAAAGAAAAGTCAGCTCACATAATTACTCAGTCTTTCGCGTGTTCCTTTCGTTCTTTTTGACGATCCTCTTGAGTTTTGTATACAGTGTCCCTCTTGAGTTCTTCGTTCTTTCTATACTTAAGCAACTTGAAGTTGTCACCATTAGTCATATTTGTACACTACTGCCCATTGGAAAATCCTATTATATTTTTTTTACATTTTTTCATTCTCTTCTACCAAAGTGACTTTCATGTTTATTTTTAGTGTCATCTGCAAATGATAGAAAACTGACGGATGTTTAACTGTCTGCTATGAGGATAAGAAACAGCAGAGGTGCCAGGACAGTGCCTTGGGGAACCGAGATTTTTACCTCGCTGATGTTGTATTTTGCTCTGTTTACTACTACTATGTGTTGTGTGTGTGTTAGAAACCTGAAAAACCGTCTGCCTACCTTCCCCGTAATGCATATGGCCTCATTTTGCGTGCAATCAGCTGTATTTGTCAAACGTCTCTACCAAATCTGTGTATATCACATTGCATTTTGGTTTTCTTTCAACTCCTCCGTAATTCCTTCATAATGGTTCAGCAGCTGTGACAGGCATGATCGACCAGTTCTAAAACTGTTCTTGTTTGAGTTGTGTAGATTGTGCTGTTCCATGTTTTTAATTTGACATCTCATCACCCTTTCGAAGATTTTCTTTGATGTGAGATGTTGGGCTACAGGTCTGTAATTTTTAGCTACTGCTCTTTTACCTCCCTTATGAAAAGAAGCTATGTCTGCACTCTTTAAGGTCTCTGGTATTTCACCTAGATCTAGGCTCTATCTCCAAAGAATACTGAGGGCTGGTGTTTGTGGTTCTTTGCATTTTCATGAATCTGGTCAAGTGCTGAGTGAGCAGGCATATCATGTTATTAATTTGTTTCGAATTTTATGGGATTACTGCTAATGTCAGTTAGTTGGTCTGAACAGCTTTCAGATAGCATGAAAAAGGTTTCTGGATACCCCACCATGCTGTCATTTAGTGGGTTGTTGAACACCAACTCATGTTGCTCTTTTAAAATTTCGCTCATTTACTAATCAGCGTCAGTATATGAGCCTCTTCTTGTTAAAGCTCCAATTCTACAGGTAGTTCTTAGTTTGGATTTCATATGAACAGAAATATTTGGGGTTTCTTGCAATATCCTGGATGGCCTTTTGTTCCCTTTGTGCTTGTTTGGTACGTTATCTTAAGTTTTGTTCTAAATCGTTGATCTCTCGGCTAAGATATTCTTTCCTTCGTTACCTCACTTTGCGTAAGTGTCTTGTATAGATCCTAGAGGTACCATGAAAGTTATATACCTGGAGAGGGTTTCGGGGGTCAACGCCCCCGCGACCTAGATATTTAATTAATTAACCCCCCCCCCCCATAAATTTCGTATTTGATATCAACACAAATCCTGCGGACTTCGAAAGAGTAATGCTCATACCCACTCACGCAGCTCCTAAACCTGCAGGAGCTGCGTGAGAGGGCATGGGTATCCAGTGCCGTATTTATCAAGAAGTGATAGATACCATTATCACGAGTGCTGTGTGTTGGAGGACCTTAGATTCAGGTGAAATCCTAGGGGCCTTAAAAGGTGCAAACAGCTCTTTTTCACAAAGGAAACAACAGAGCAGTGACAGAAACTACAGATCAGTAGTACTAATATCACATATTCAAGTTGGAAAAATTCAGATTCAGGAAGGATATAGGAAAGCACTGGTTTGGTAATAGAGTTGTGGAAGAGTGGAATAAACTCCCGAGTACAGTTATAGAGGCTAAAACGTTGTGTAGTTTTAAAAATAGGTTAGATAATTACATGTGTGGGTGAGGGTGGGTGTGAGTTGGACCTGACTAGCTTGTGCTACTAGGTCTGATACCTTGCTCCTTCCTTAAGTGAAAGTGACCTGACTAGGTGGGTCATTGGGCTAATCCGGGGGAGGGGACATGGACCTGCTTCGCATGGGTCAGTAGGCCTGCTGCAGTGTTCCTTCTTTCTTATGTTCAAGAGGAAATTGAATCACGACCTCTTACGCTTCCAGGAGGCTGGAAATATAGGACCTCGGGTGGTTGGAAGGATCGGTACTTGAGGAGTTGGTAGGATAAGGTCTTTAATCTGTTGGGGGGAAAGACAAGAGGGGTTGGAATAATAGGATGTTAATGGGGCTGGAAGGATAGGTTCCTGAGGGGCTGGAATGCACAATTGAGAGACTTAAGTTTTGAATTCTATCCTGGGAATGATCGAGACAATTGAGGAAGCGAGACAGTCACATCCTGCACCTCATCTTCCTCGCTAACACTTTATTATTCCTCTGGCTATAAATGCAGATTTTTTTAGTAATTTCTTAAGAGCAAATTTCATATTAATTAGATTAGGTATAATTAGTTTTTTGCCTGGCTGTTAAAATAAATCAATAAATCAATAAATGAAAT
>NC_091308.1:17272222-17297222 GCF_038502225.1 Cherax quadricarinatus
GGTTTGCAACAAGAGCTACGGGGATTGTCCTACGAAGAAAGGTTGAGAGAAATCGGCCTGACGACACTGGAGGCCAGGAGGGTCAGGGGAGACATGATAACGACATATAAAATACTGCGCGGAATAGACGAGGTGGACAAAGACAGGATGTTCCAGAGATGGGACGCAGACACAAGAGGTCACAATTGGAAGTTGAAGACTCGGATGAATCAAAGGGATGTTAGGAAGTATTTCTTCAGTCATAGAGTAGTCAAGCCGTGGAATAGCCTAGAAAGTGTAGTGGAGGCGGGAACCATACATAGTTTTAAGGCGAGGTATGATAAAGTTCATGGAGCAGGAAGAGAGAGGACCTAGTAGCAATCAGTGAAGAGGCGGGGCCAGGAGCTATGAATCGACCCCTGCAACCACAAATAGGTGAGTACAAATAGGCGAATACACCCCCCCCCCCACACACACACACACACACTAAGAGGAAGACAACAGTCAAAGACCAGGTGATCAGGCTGGGGAAAGAAGGTGGGGAACTCGCAAGAAACGATCACGAGGTATGCGAGAAACTCAACATGAGATTTAAGGAAATATTTACAGTAGAGACACGAAGGGCTCTGAGAAGACAGCACAGAGGGGAACACCAATAGAGAATATACCAACAGGTGCCGGATACAAACAACGGAGGAGGTGCAGAAGCTGCTAAGTGACCTCGATACCTCAAAGGCGAGGGGTCCGGACAACATCTCCCCGTGGGTCCTTAGAGAAGGCGCAGGGCCGTTGTGGGTGCCACTAACCACAATCTTCAATACATCCCTTGAAACTGGGCAACTACCTGAGGTATGGAAGACGGCAAGTGTAGTCCCCATTTTTAAGAAATGAGACAGAAACGAGGCATTAAACTACAGACCTGTGTCTCTGACGTGTATAGTATGCAAAGTCATGGAGAAGATTATCAGGAGGAGAGTGGTGAAGCACCTGGAACGAAACCAGATTATAAACGACAACCAGTACGGATTCATGAAAGGGAAATCCTGTGTCACAAACCTTCTGGAGTTTTATGACAAGGTAACAGAAGTAAGTCACGAGAGAGAGGGGTGGGTGAATTGCATTTTCCTGGACTGCAGGAAGGCCTTCGACACAGTTCCTCACAAGAGATTAGTGCAGAGGCTGGAGGATAAGGCGCGTATAACAGGAAGGGCACTGCAGTAGATCAGAGAATACCTAACAGGGAGGCAACAACGAGTCATGGTACGTGATGAGGTAACACAGTGGGCGCCTGTGACAAGCAGGGTCCCACAGGGGTCGGTCCTAGGACCAGTGCTATTTTTGGTATATATGAATGACATGATGGAAGGGATAGACTCGGAAGTGTCCCCGTTCGCAGATGATGTGAAGTTAATGACGAGGATTAAATTGGATGAGGATCAGGCAGGACTAGAGAGAGACCTGGACAGGCTGGACACATGGTCCAGCAACTGGCTTCTCGAATTCAACCCTGCGAAATGCAAAGTCATGAAGATTAGGGAAGGGCAAAGAAGACCGCAGACAGAGTATAAGCTAGGTGGACAAAGACTGCAAACCTCACTTAAGGAGAAAGATCTTGGAGTGACCATAACACCGAGCACGTCTCGGGAGGCACACATCAACCAGATAACTGCTGCAGCATATGGGCGCCTGGCAAACCTGAGAATAGCTTTCCGACACCTTAGTAAAGAATCGTTCAAATCACTGTACACTGTGTACGTCAGGCCCATACTGGAGTATGCAGCACCAGTTTGGAATCCACACCTGGTCAAGCACATCAAGAAATTAGAGAAAGTACAAAGGTTTGCAGCAAGGCTAGTACCGGAGCTCAGGGGAATGTCCTATGAAGAAAGGTTGAGGGAAATCGGACTGACGACACTGGAGGACAAGAGGGTCAGGGGAGACATGATAACATACAAAATACTGCGTGGAATAGACAAGGTGGACAGAGGCAGGATGTTCCAGAGAGGGGACACAGAAACAAAGGGTTACAATTGGAAGCTGAAGACTCAGACGAGTCACAGGGATGTTAGGAATACTTCTTCAGTCAGAGTCGTCAGGAAGTGGAATAGCCTAGCAAGTGATATAGTGGAGGCAGGAAACATACATAGCTTTAAGACGAGGTATGACAAAGCTCAGGAAGCAGAGAGAGGACCTAGTAGCGATCAATGAAGAGGCGGGGCCAAGAGCTGAGTCTCGACCCCTGTAACCACAATTAGGTGAGTACACACAACGCAAAACACACAACACACACACAACGCAACACACACACACAACGCAACACACACACACACACAACGCTCGCAACACACACACACAACGCTCGGAACACACACACACAACGCTCGCAACACACACACACAACGCTCGCAACACACACACACAACGCTCGGAACACACACACACAACGCTCGCAACACACACACACAACGCTCGCAACACACACACACACACACACACACACACACACACACACACACACACACACACAACGCAACACACACACACACACACACAACGACACACACACACAACCACACACACAACGCAACACACACACACACACACACCGCAACACACACACACACACACACACAACGCAACACACACACACAACGCAACACACACACACAACGCAACACACACACACACAACGCAACACACACACAACGCAACACACACACAACGCAACACACACACACAACGCAACACACACACAACGCAACACACACACACACACACACAACGCAACACACACACACACACAACGCAACACACAACACACACACAACACACACACACCTACCTGCCTAACTACCTTCACGCACACCTGTCTACCTTATATATCAACACTTGTGTGGTGGGCGGGGTTGTCTCCTGTGTGTGTGTGTGTGTGTGTGTGTGTGTGTGTGTGTGTGTGTGTTTGAGAATAAACACTTGAGTGGTGAACACTTGTTCAGAGCCTGGCCCACCCCAGAGAGCTGCACGGCCCCTATGTTTCTTTCCTATACACCCCAGAGAGCCGCCGGGTCACCACCTGGAAAAGACCCGGGCCAGGACAGGACCGGCGAACCTACTACAATACAGTACCCCAGAGAGCCGTATCCCCCTCCCCTTCCCCTTCATGTTACTCTCTACTCTACAGTCTTGCTCACTTGATCCCTGCAGTCTGGTGCTCTCACGCTGTTTTGCTCTTAGTCACCTAGTGCTAGTTGAGTCACCACCCACTAGTTAAGCGTTTCCATCACCCAGGTCCCAGCGGGCATGATGATACCCAGGTGTGGGTAACCTGTGGCCAGCTTCGCCGCTACCCGTGCAGGTCTCTAGGTACGATGGGACTTACATCTTGTTGCCACGGGATGGGGGGAGAGGGGAGGGCATTCTTGATGAATAAGCTTTTTTTTTTTTATTAAAATTTATGTTGTTGACCTGCCCACCCCTCCCCCTCCCCCCTTCCCCTCTCACCATCATCACCACTACTACCTCTTTATCACCTTCCCTCTCACCACCCACATCTTCCCTTAGCCCTGTTCCTTCTCCCCCATCCTTCTTTCCTCAACACTGTTTCCTCACCATCCTTTTCATGCTCATTCACCCCTCTCCCCACCCATAGACTCCCTTTTCTCTAACCACCATCCTTTCTCTGACCTTCCTTTTCACAGCCTCACTTCCATCTCAACCTCTCACCCCATCTCTCCCATACCCCCATCTATTTCCCTGCCCATCCCATTTGTCTACCTTTACCTGTATTTTCAGCTATCTGCCCTTCATCTACCTCCCCCTCAACCACCTGCCTCATCCAGCTACCTGATACCTTCACCTCCCCCCTTCAGCTACCTGCCCTCTCACCCGCACCTTCCTCTCATCTATCCTCTCGCCCACGTGCCCTACTCACCCACTTACCCCTCTCGACCACTGCCCTCACTCACCTGCCTTTCTCAACTCACCTACCCTTCTCAACCGACCTGCCCTCACCTATCTGCTCTCCCTACCCACCTTTTCCTATCACTTGCCTGCCCTTCTCACCCACCTGCCCTTCTCACCCACCTGCCCTTCTCACCCACCTGCCCTCACCCACCTGCCCTTCTCAACCACCCACCATTACCCTCTGATACACCTGCCCATAAGTAGCAATACACACTGACACACACACACACACAAACACCCCTGGAGTTGCTTCAGGGGTTGTGTGGTGGTGTGTGTCTTGGGTGTGGGTGTGAGGGGTGGGTGTGGGTGTGAGGGGTGGCAGGGGTGGGGCAGCTGTGCTAACTGGCAGGGTTTGCTGTGTACTTTGCAGCAGGGCGTGCGCTTTGACCCGGACATGCCGCAGACCATCCGCCTGGAGTTTGCTAAAAGTAACACCAAAGTTAGCAAGCCTAAGCAACAGTCACCCCCGGCAGCCGCCCCGCACCCCACTCTCGTGCACCCCTTCACAGGACGTAAGTAACACTGCATGCCCCCCACCATTCTCTCTCCTACCCTTACCCCCTGAACCCCTCCCACCACTCCCCCTCCACACTTCTCTTCCTCCACCTCCCCGCGTTGCACCTCACGCCACCACCACCCCCACCCTCCTTCCTCTCTTCCCCCTCCTGCAGTACTTCCGCCCTTCCCCCCCCCCCCACTTCCCCTTCCCTCCGTTCAAAACTACCTTCCCCCAGATGCTGTATGCTCCCCCTACAGGTTTACCGCTTCCCCATGTGTTCTGGTGAGCCTGCTGTACCTGCTTCCTTCTTCAGCCATTACTGTGGGTGGTGTTGACGGTACACGGGCACCCTCTATACTTCCTTACACCCACAGGCCGCCCACACCGCCGCCCACAAGTGCCGTCCACATCCGCCTCGCAGTCTTCCGGCGAGTATTGCAGGTGTAAGTATAGTGAGTGTGGTGAGGGTGGGCAGTGTGGGTCGCCTGGCCCACATTCATGCCCCTGCTGGTGTGGTGCTTAGTGGGGATGGCCAGTGTGGGTCGCCTGGCGCACCTTCATGCCCCTACTGGTGTGGTGCTCCTTCACTGTGGGTTCACGTTAGATGCACACACCAGAGCACCTCTCTTGCCCACTGCCCACCACACTTACCACCCTCTCTCCTCCTTTTCAGTTCTCTCCTTCGTTCTCAGGTGGGGAGAGAACCCTCTGCTTTACTATTCTTACTTCGGGCATTTAGATAATAGGAAATATTCCATTATATCGACAGAAGTAGATACATCTCGGTAGGTAACGTGGGTCTGATAGGTCTCGGTAGATAGCATGGATCTGATAGGTCTCGGTAGATAACATGGATCTGATAGGTCACGGTAGATAGCGTGGATCTGATAGGTCTCGGTAGATAGCGTGGATCTGATAGGTCACGGTAGATAGCGTGGATCTGATAGGTCTCGGTAGATAGCGTGGAACTGATAGGTCTCGGTAGATAGTATGGGTCTGGTAAATAGTTCCCAGTGGATTACGTGGTTTAGATAGCTCTCAGAGGATAGCACAAGTCTGCACGCCTTGGCAGATTTTCTCAAGTACCACTCCACTAAGTTATGCTCTTCTAGCACCACTCCACTACCTTGTTAACAGTGTTCCTCTAGCACCACTCCACTACCTTGTTAACAGTGTTCCTCTAGCACCACTCCACTACCTTGTTAACAGAGTTCCTCTAGCACCACTCCACTACCTTGTTAACAGAGTTCCTCTAGCACCACTCCACTACCTTGTTAACAGTGTTCCTCTAGCACCACTCCACTACCTTGTTAACAGTGTTCTCTAGCACCACTCCACTACCTTGTTAACAGTGTTCTTCTAGTACAACTCCACTACCTTGTTAACAGTGTTCCTCTAGCACCACTCGACTACCTTGTTAACAGTGTTCCTCTAGCACCACTCGACTACCTTGTTAACAGTGTTCCTCTAGCACCACTCGACTACCTTGTTAACAGTGTTCCTCTAGCACCACTCGACTACCTTGTTAACATTATTCCTCTAGCTCCACTCCACTACCTTGTTAACAGTGTTCCTCTAGTACCACTCCACTACCTTGTTAACAGTGTTCCTCCAGCACCACTCCACTACCTTGTTAACAGTGTTCCTCTAGCACCACTCCACTACCTTGTTAGCAGTGTTCCTTTAGCACCAATCCACTACCTTCTTAACAGTGTTCCTCTAGCACCACTCCACTACCTTGTTAACATTGTTCCTCTAGCACCACTCCACTACCTTGTTAACAGTGTTCCTCTAGCACCAATCCACTACCTTCTTAACAGTGTTCCTCTAGCACCACTCCACTACCTTGTTAACATTGTTCCTGTAGCACCAATCCACTACCTTGTTAACATTGTTCCTCTAGCACCGCTCCACTACCTTGTTAACAGTGTTCCTCTAGTACCACTCCACTACCTTGTTAACAGTGTTCCTCTAGCAGCACTCCACTACCTTATTAACAGTATTCCTCTAGCACCACTCCACTACCATGTTAACAGTGTTCCTCTAGCACCACTCCACTACCATGTTAACAGTGTTCCTCTAGCACCACTCCACTACCATGTTAACAGTGTTCCTCTAGCACCACTCCACTACCTTGTTAACAGTATTCCTCTAGCACCACTCCACTACCATGTTAAGTGTTTCTCTAGCACCACTCCACTACCTTGTTAACAGTGTTCCTCTAGCACCACTCCACTACCTTGTTAACAGTGTTCCTCTAGCACCACTCCACTACCTTGTTAAGTGTTCCTCCAGCACCACTCCACTACCTTGTTGACAGTGTTCCTCTAACACCACTCCACTACCTTATTAACAGTGTTCCTCTAGCACCACTCCACTACCTTGTTAACAGTGTTCCTCTAGCACCACTCCACTACCTTGTTAACAGTGTTCCTCCAGCACCACTCCACTACCTTGTTAACAGTGTTCCTCCAGCACCACTCCACTACCTTATTAACAGTGTTCCTCCAGCACCACTCCACTACCTTGTTGACAGAGTTCCTCTAACACCACTCCACTACCTTGTTAACAGTGTTCCTCCAGCACCACTCCACTACCTTGTTAACAGTGTTCCTCTAGCACCACTCGACTACCTTGTTAACAGTGTTCCTCTAGCACCACTCCACTACCTTGTTAACAAGTGTTCCTCTAGCACCACTCCACTACCTTGTTAACAGTGTTCTTCTAGTACAACTCCACTACCTTGTTAAAAATGTTCCTCTAGCACCACTCCACTACCTTGTTAATAGTGCTCCTCTAGTACCACTCCATTACCTTGTTAAGTGTTCCTCTAGTACCACTCCACTACCTTGTTAACAGTGTTCCTCTAGTACCACTCCACTACCTTGTTAACATTATTCCTCTAGCACCACTCCACTACCTTGTTAACAGTATTCCTCTAGTACCACTCCACTACCTTGTTAACAGTGTTCCTCTAGTACCACTCCACTACCTTCTTAACAGTGCTCCTCTAGCACCACTCCACTACCATGTTAAGTGTTCCTCTAGCACCACTCCAGTACCTTGTTAACAGTATTCCTCTAGCACCACTCCACTATCTTATTAACAATATTTTTTCTAGTACCACTCCACTACCTTGTTAACAGTGTTCCTCTAGCACCACTCCACTACCTTGTTAAGTGTTCCTGTAGCACCACTCCACTACCTTGTTAACAGTGTTCCTCTACCACCACTCCACTACCTTGTTAAGTGTTCCTCTAGCACCACTCTACTGCCTTGTTAACAGTGTTCCTCTAGTACCAATCCACTACATTGTAAACAGCATTTCACTAACAACACTCCACTACCTTCTTAACAGTGTTCCACTAGCACCACTCCACTACCTTGTTAACAGTGTTCCTCTAACACCACTCCACTACCTTGTTAACAGTGTTCCTCTAGCACCACTCCACTACCTTGTTAACAGTGTTCCTGTAGCACCACTCCACTACCTTGTTAACAGTGTTCCTCTACCACCACTCCACTACCTTGTTAAGTGTTGCTCTAGCACCACTCCACTACCTTGTTAACAGTGTTCCTCTAGCACCACTCCACTACCTTATTAACAGTGTTCCTCTAGCACCACTCCACGACCTTGGTAACAGTATTGCTCTACCACCACTCCACTACCTTGTAAAGTGTTGCTCTAGCACCACTCGACTACATTGTTAAGTGTTCCTCTAGTACCACTCCACTACCTTGTTAACAGTATTCCTCTAGTACCACTCCACTACCTTGTTAACAGTGTTCCTCTAGTACCACTCCACTACCTTGTTAACAGTATTCCTCTAGCACCACTCCACTACCTTGTTAACATTATTCCTCTAGCACCACTCCACTACCTTGTTAACAGTATTCCTCTAGTACCACTCCACTACCTTGTTAACAGTGTTCCTCTAGTACCACTCCACTACCTTCTTAACAGTGTTCCTCTGGCACCACTCCACTACCATGTTAACAGTGTTCCTCTAGCATCACTCCACTACCTTGTAGACAGTGTTCCTCCAGCACCACTCCACTACCTTGTTAACAGTGTTCCTCCAGCACCACTCCACTACCTTGTTAACAGTGTTCCTCCAGCACCACTCCACTACCTTCTTAACAGTGTTCCTCTAGCACCACTCCACTACCTTGTTAATTGTTCCTCTAGCACCACTCCACTACCTTCTTAACAGTGTTCCTCTAGCACCACTCCACTACCTTGTTAATTGTTCCTCTAGCACCACTCCACTACCTTGTTAACAGTGTTCCTCTAGCACCACTCCACTACCTTGTTAAGTGTTCCTCTAACACCACTCCACTGCCTCATTAACAGTGTTCCTCTAGCACCACTCCACTACCTTGTTAACAGTGTTCTTCTAGCATCACTCCACTACCTTGGTAACAGTATTGCTCTAGCACCACTCCACTACCTTGTTAACAGTGTTCCTCTAGCACCACTCAACTACCTTCTTAACAGTGTTCTTCTAGTACCACTCCACTACCTTGTTAACAGTATTCCTCTAGCACCACTCCACTACCTTGTTAACAGTATTTCTCTAGTACCACTCCACTACCTTGTTAACAGTTTTCCTCTACCACCACTCAACTACCTTCTTAACAGTGTTCCCCTAGCACCACTCAACTACCTTCTTAACAGTGTTCCTCTAGCACCACTCCACTACCTTGTTAACATTGTTCCTCTAGCACCACTCCAGTACCTTGTTAACAGTGTTCCTCTAGCACCACTCCACTACCTTGTTAACAGTGTTTCTCTAGCACCACTCCACTACCTTCTTAAGTGTTGCTCTAGCACCACTCCACTACCTTCTTAACAGTGTTCCTCTAGCACCACTTCACTACCTTCTTAACAGTGTTCCTCTAGCACCACTCCACTACCTAGTTAACAGTGTTCCTCTAGCACCACTCCACTACCTTGTTAACAGTGTTTCTCTAGCACCACTCCACTACCTTGTTAACAGTGTTCCTGTAGCACCACTCCACTACCTTGTTAAGTGTTCCTCTAGCACCACTCCACTACCTTGTTAAGCGTTCCTCTAGCACCACTCCACTACCTTGTTAAGTGTTGCTCTAGCACCACTCCACTACCTTGTTAAGTGTTCCTCTAGCACCACTCCACTACCTTGTTGACAGTGTTCCTCCAGCACCACTCCACTACCTTGTTTACAGTGTTTCTCTAGCACCACTCCACTACCTTGTAACAGTGTTCCTCTAGCACCACTCCACTACCTTGTTAACCGTGTTCCTCCATCACCACTCCACTACCTTGTTGACAGTGTTCCTCTAACACCACTCCACTGCCTTATTAACAGTGTTCCTCTAGCACCACTCCACTACCTTGTTAACAGTGTTCCTCTAGCACCACTCCACTATCTTTTTAGCAGTGTTCCTCTACCACCACTCCACTACCTTTTTAACAGTGTTCATCTAGCACCACTCCACTACCTTTTTAACAGTGTTCCTCTAGCACCACTCCACTACCTTTTTAACAGTGTTCCTCTAGCACCACTCCACTACCTTGTTAACAGTGTTCCTCTAGCACCACTCCACTACCTTGTTAACATTGTTCCTCTAGCACCACTCCACTACCTTGTTAACATTGTTCCTCTAGCACCACTCCACTACCTTGTTAACATTGTTCCTCTAGCACCACTCCACTACCTTGTTAGCAGTGTTCCTGTAGCACCACTCCACTACCTTGTTAACAGTGTTCCTCTAGCACCACTCCACTACCTTGTTAACAGTGTTCCTCTAGCACCACTCCACTACCTTTTTAACATTGTTCCTTTAGCACCACTCCACTACCTTGTTAGCAGTGTTCCTCTAGCACCACTCCACTACCTTCTTAACAGTGTTCCTGTAGCACCACTCCACTACCTTGTTAGCATTGTTCCTCTAGCACCACTCCACTACCTTGTTGACAGTGTTCCTCTAGCACCACTCCACTACCTTGTTGACAGTGTTCCTCTAGCACCACTCCACTACCTTGTTAACAGTGTTCCTCTAGCACCACTCCACTACCTTGTTAACATTGTTCCTCTAGAACCACTCCACTACCTTGTTAACGTTGTTCCTCTAGCACCACTCCACTACCTTGTTGACAGTGTTCCTCTAGCACCACTCCACTACCTTGTTAACATTGTTCCTCTAGAACCACTCCACTACCTTGTTGACAGTGTTCCTATAGCACCACTCCACTACCTTGTTAACATTGTTCCTCTAGAACCACTCCACTACCTTGTTGACAGTGTTCCTCTAGCACCACTCCACTACCTTGTTGACATTGTTCCTCTAGCACCACTCCACTACCTTGTTGACATTGTTCCTCTAGCACCACTCCACTACCTTGTTAACATTGTTCCTCTAGAACCACTCCACTACCTTCTTGACAGTGTTGCTCTAGCACCACTCCACTACCTTGTTGACAGTGTTCCTCTAGCACCACTCCACTACCTTGTTGTCAGTGTTCCTCTAGCACCACTCCACTACCTTGTTAACAGTGTTCCTCTAGCACCACTCCACTACCTTGTTGACAGTGTTCCTCTAGCACCACTCCACTACCTTGTTGACAGTGTTCCACTAGCACCACTCCACTACCTTGTTAACAGTGTTCCACTAGCACCACTCCACTACCTTGTTAACATTGTTCCACTAGCACCACTCCACTACCTTGTTAAGTGTTCCTCTAGCACCACTCCACTACCTTGTTAAGTGTTCCTCTAGCACCACTCCACTACCTTGTTAACAGTGTTCCACTAGCACCACTCCACTACCTTGTTAACATTGTTCCACTAGCACCACTCCACTACCTTGTTAACATTGTTCCACTAGCACCACTCCACTACCTTGTTAACAGTGTTCCTCTAGCACCACTCCACTACCTTGTTAACAGTGTTCCTCTAGCACCACTCCTACCTTGTTAACAGTGTTCCTCTAGCACCACTCCACTACCTTGTTAACATTGTTCCACTAGCACCACTCCACTACCTTGTTAACAGTGTTCCTCTAGCACCACTCCACTACCTTGTTAACAGTGTTCCACTAGCACCACTCCACTACCTTGTTAACATTGTTCCACTAGCACCACTCCACTACCTTGTTAACAGTGTTCCTCTAGCACCACTCCACTACCTTGTTGACAGTGTTCCACTAGCACCACTCCACTACCTTGTTAACATTGTTCCACTAGCACCACTCCACTATCTTGTTAACAGTGTTCCTCTAGCACCACTCCACTACCTTGTTAACAGTGTTCATCTAGCACCACTCCACTACCTTGTTAACATTGTTCCACTAGCACCACTCCACTACCTTGTTAACAGTGTTCCTCTAGCACCACTCCACTACCTTGTTAACAGTGTTCCTCTAGCACCACTCCACTACCTTGTTAACAGTGTTCCACTAGCACCACTCCACTATTTTTTTAACATTGTTCCACTAGCACCACTCCACTATTTTTTTAACATTGTTCCACTAGCACCACTCCACTACCTTGTTAACAGTGTTCCTCTAGCACCACTCCACTACCTTGTTAACAGTGTTCATCTAGCACCACTCCACTACCTTGTTAACAGTGTTCCTCTAGCACCACTCCACTACCTTGTTAACAGTGTTCCACTAGCACCACTCCACTACCTTGTTAACAGTGTTCCACTAGCACCACTCCACTACCTTGTTAACAGTGTTCCTCTAGCACCACTCCACTACCTTGTTAACAGTGTTCCACTAGCACCACTCCACAATTTTTTTAACATTGTTCCACTAGCACCACTCCACTACCTTGTTAACAGTGTTCCTCTAGCTCCACTCCACTACCTTGTTAACAGTGTTCATCTAGCACCACTCCACTACCTTATTAACAGTGTTCCTCTAGCACCACTCCACTACCTTGTTAACAGTGTTCCACTAGCACCACTCCACTACCTTGTTAACATTGTTCCACTAGCACCACTCCACTACCTTGTTAACAGTGTTCCTCTAGCACCACTCCACTACCTTGTTAACAGTGTTCCTCTAGCACCACTCCACTACCTTGTTAACAGTGTTCCTCTAGCACCACTCCACTACCTTGTTAACAGTGTTCCTCTAGCACCACTCCACTACCTTGTTAACAGTGTTCCACTAGCACCACTCCACTACCTTGTTAACAGTGTTCCTCTAGCACCACTCCACTACCTTGTTAACAGTGTTCCTCTAGCACCACTCCACTACCTTGTTAACAGTGTTCCTCTAGCACCACTCCACTACCTTGTTAACATTGTTCCACTAGCACCACTCCACTACCTTGTTAACAGTGTTCCTCTAGCACCACTCCACTACCTTGTTAACAGTGTTCCACTAGCACCACTCCACTACCTTGTTAACAGTGTTCCACTAGCACCACTCCACTACCTTGTTAACAGTGTTCCTCTAGCACCACTCCACTACCTTGTTAACAGTGTTCCTCTAGCACCACTCCACTACCTTGTTAACAGTGTTCCACTAGCACCACTCCACTATTTTTTTAACATTGTTCCACTAGCACCACTCCACTATTTTTTTAACATTGTTCCACTAGCACCACTCCACTACCTTGTTAACAGTGTTCCTCTAGCACCACTCCACTACCTTGTTAACAGTGTTCATCTAGCACCACTCCACTACCTTGTTAACAGTGTTCCTCTAGCACCACTCCACTACCTTGTTAACAGTGTTCCACTAGCACCACTCCACTACCTTGTTAACAGTGTTCCACTAGCACCACTCCACTACCTTGTTGACAGTGTTCCTCTAGCACCACTCCACTACCTTGTTAACAGTGTTCCACTAGCACCACTCCAGTACCTTGTTAACATTGTTCCACTAGCACCACTCCACTACCTTGTTGACAGTGTTCCTCTAGCACCACTCCACTACCTTGTTAAGTGTTCCTCTAGCACCACTCCACTACCTTGTTAACATTGTTCCACTAGCACCACTCCACTACCTTGTTGACAGTGTTCCTCTAGCACCACTCCACTACCTTGTTGACAGTGTTCCTCTAGCACCACTCCACTACCTTGTTGACAGTGTTCCTCTAGCACCACTCCACTACCTTGTTAACAGTGTTCCTCTAACACCACTCCACTACCTTGTTAACAGTGTTCCACTAGCACCACTCCACTACCTTCTTAACATTGTTCCACTAGCACCACTCCACTACCTTGTTAACATTGTTCCACTAGCACCACTCCACTACCTTGTTAACATTGTTCCACTAGCACCACTCCACTACCTTGTTAACACTGTTCCACTAGCACCACTCCACTACCTTGTTAACATTGTTCCACTAGCACCACTCCACTACCTTGTTAACAGTGTTCATCTAGCACCACTCCACTACCTTGTTAACAGTGTTCCTCTAGCACCACTCCACTACCTTGTTAACAATGTTCATCTAGCACCACTCCACTACCTTGTTAACAGTGTTCCACTAGCACCACTCCACTACCTTGTTAACAGTGTTCCACTAGCACCACTCCACTACCTTGTTAACAGTGTTCCACTAGCACCACTCCACTACCTTGTTAACAGTGTTCCACTAGCACCACTCCACTACCTTGTTAACACTCTCTGAAACTCGCTTTACGTCCGTCCATCTGGTCTTTACTTTTACATAATATCCACACTGAATGAGGCGGCTTCTCTATAGTGGTTGAGCGTGTGGTGAGGGTGGTGGTGTGGGCATGTGGTGAGCGTGGTGGTGTGGGCATGTGGTGAGGTGGTGGTGTGGGCATGTGGTGAGGTGGTGGTGTGGGCGTGTGGTGAGGTGGTGGTGTGGGCATGTGGTGAGGTAGTGGTTGAGCGTGTGGTGAGGGTGGTGGTGTGGGCATGTGGTGAGGTGGTGGTGTGGGCGTGTGGTGAGGTGGTGGTGTGGGCATGTGGTGCGGTTGTGGTGTGGGCATGTGGTGAGGGTGGTGGTGTGGGCATGTGGTGAGGGTGGTGGTGTGGGCATGTGAGGGTGGTGGTGTGGGCATGTGGTGAGGGTGGTGGTGTGGGCGTGTGGTGAGGGTGGTGGTGTGGGCGTGTGGTGAGGGTGGTGGTGTGGGCATGTGGTGAGGGTGGTGGTGTGGGCATGTGGTGAGGGTGGTGGTGTGGGCATGTGGTGAGGGTGGTGGTGTGGGCGTGTGGTGAGGGTGGTGGTGTGGGCGTGTGGTGAGGGTGGTGTGGGCGTGTGGTGAGGGTGGTGGTGTGGGCATGTGGTGAGGGTGGTGGTGTGGGCATGTGGTGAGGGTGGTGGTGTGGGCATGTGGTGAGGGTGGTGGTGTGGGCATGTGGTGAGGGTGGTGGTGTGGGCGTGTGGTGTGGGGGGTGTGGGCATGTGGTGAGGGTGGTGGTGTGGGCATGTGGTGTGGTGGTGGTGTGGGCATGTGGTGAGGTGGTGGTGTGGGCATGTGAGGGTGGTGTGGGCATGTGGTGAGGTGGTGGTGTGGGCATGTGGTGAGGTGGTGGTGTGGGCATGTGGTGAGGTGGTGGTGTGGGCATGTGGTGAGGGTGGTGGTGTGGGCATGTGGTGAGGGTGGTGGTGTGGGCATGTGGTGAGGGTGGTGGTGTGGGCATGTGGTGAGGGTGGTGGTGTATGCATGTGGTGAGGGTGGTGGTGTGGGCATGTGGTGAGGTGGTGGTGTGGGCATGTGGTGAGGGTGGTGGTGTGGGCATGTGGTGAGGGTGGTGGTGTGGGCATGTGGTGAGGGTGGTGGTGTGGGCATGTGGTGAGGGTGGTGGTGTGGGCATGTGGTGAGGGTGGTGGTGTGGGCATGTGGTGAGGGTGGTGGTGTGGGCATGTGGTGAGGGTGGTGGTGTGGGCATGTGGTGAGGTGGTGGTGTGGGCATGTGGTGAGGTGGTGGTGTGGGCATGTGGTGAGGTGGTGGTGTGGGCATGTGGTGAGGGTGGTGGTGTGGGCATGTGGTGAGGGTGGTGGTGTGGGCATGTGGTGAGGGTGGTGGTGTGGGCATGTGGTGAGGGTGGTGGTGTGGGCATGTGGTGAGGTGGTGGTGTGGGCATGTGGTGAGGGTGGTGGTGTGGGCATGTGGTGAGGGTGGTGGTGTGGGCATGTGGTGAGGGTGGTGGTGTGGGCATGTGGTGAGGGTGGTGGTGTGGGCATGTGGTGAGGGTGGTGGTGTGGGCATGTGGTGAGGGTGGTGGTGTGGGCATGTGGTGAGGGTGGTGGTGTGGGCATGTGGTGAGGGTGGTGGTGTGGGCATGTGGTGAGGGTGGTGGTGTGGGCATGTGGTGAGGTGGTGGTGTGGGCATGTGGTGAGGGTGGTGTGGGCATGTGGTGAGGTGGTGGTGTGGGCATGTGGTGAGGTTGTGGTGTGGGCATGTGGTGAGGGTGGTGGTGTGGGCATGTGGTGAGGGTGGTGTGGGCATGTGAGGGTGGTGGTGTGGGCATGTGGTGAGGGTGGTGGTGTGGGCGTGTGGTGAGGGTGGTGTGGGGTTGTGGTGATGTTGGTGGTGTGGGCATGTGGTGAGGTGGTGGTGTGGGCATGTGGTGAGGTGGTGGTGTGGGCATGTGGTGAGGGTGGTGTGGGCATGTGGTGAGGGTGGTGTGGGCATGTGGTGAGGGTGGTGTGGGCGTTTCTGCTGCTCTCTCTCTGCTCACACTCCCATCCTCCATTGTTATCACAGTGATTGAAGACAGTATGGGGTTAATTGCATTTTATAGAGGAAAGTTTTTCGTTCACCATCGATCAAGTCCCTGGTCGAGGCAACGTTTTCTGGGTCAGCTGTCACCAAGCATATAGTGTGTGTCGTTGACATTACTTGTTAAGGCTCTCACAGCCTCCTTTTCCCTCTCCTTCCGCCGTCGCTTTTGCCGTTTCTGCTTATTCTTCTACTGCGTCTGTTTCCTTTTGCTGCTTCTGCTTATTGTACCTCCATTTGTGTGTCATACTACAATAAAAAGTGAGACAAATACACTGTTATGTATCCTGTATCGACAAAGATTACCATGATACAGTTTTTGTTTTAGACATAAGTTTTACAGGGTAAGAACTGTCCTGCTACCTCAGCTCATATCGAAGTTCAGCGCTGTGTGAGGTATAATACCACTCCCAGGGATTCCACCCATAACTGTCCACTGCTTATTGTTATTTGAACAGGGACAACAGTCAGCTACTTACTGTTAGGTGAAGAATTGAGACACTTATGTAACATATGGGAATTTTTATTGAAGAAACGTTTCGCCACACAATGGATTCATCAGTCTTATACAAAGCAGGAAGGTATAAGGAGAGGAGAAGTTTGAGGTAATCAGTCCCTCAAACTTCTCTTTACACCTTCCTGCTTTGTATTGGACTGATGAAGCCACTCTGTGGCGAAACGTTTCTTCAATAAAGATTCCCATATGTTGTATAAGTGTCTCAATTCTTCAACTTGTCGGTTTTCAAAATCATTCACCACATTACTGTTAGATAAACAGGGACAACAGGTGTAAATAAACCTGCCCAATGTTTCACCCTGTGCCGGGGATCGAACCACAGACTCTCAGTATGTGAGCTGAGTGCGCTACCAACCGAGCCATCTTGACGTTTTTACTTCATTGTGTCCATAATCCTACCAGGTTCTTTCTATCTTCTCTTCTGCTTCATATATCTTCACTTTCATATGCTTATTTAATTTCATTCTGATTATAGGATGCAGTTTTTAATTTGTGTATTTCATTTATATATATATATATATATATATATATATATATATATATATATATATATATATATATATATATATATATATATATATATATATATATATATATATATAATGTCGTGCCGAATAGGTAAAACTTGCGATTTTGGCAAAAATCATTCTGAGCCTAACGAAAAAAATAAATTTTATTGTGTTTGTTATTGTAAACTTGTGTAAAAAATATTTAGTTGGATTAGGCTAAATTAAATTGAGCTTTGTAATAAGGTTAGGTAAGTTTTCTAAGGTTCTTTTGGTATAAATGCATTATTTTTTTTATTAACTAAATGAAAAAAAATATGTCTCTTTAAATGTACAAGAGAAATTTTTACAAAGGACTTAATCTTAAATGAGTTCTTGCTAATTGACCAGTTTTACCTATTTGGCAGGACTAATATATATATATATAATATATTATATATATATATATATATATATATATATATATATGTGTGTATATATATATATGTGTATATATGTATATATATATATATATATATATATATATATATATATATATATATATATATATATATATATATATATATATATATATATATGTGTGTGTGTATATATATATATATATATATATATATATATATATATATATATATATATATATATATATATATATATATATATATATATATATATATATATAATATGGGACACTCATCCTCAGAAGAGAATAAACGTACCTCAGGGAAAATTAAAGGTTCTACCTGGTGCTGTTTGGTTTTTATCTTCTCCCCCCCCCCCCCCCCCCCGCCGTACCTATGTCCTATATGAACTTTATTAATACACGGAAGACATTGACAGAAAACAAACGTGAATATATTGGTACTATATATATATATATATATATATATATATATATATATATATATATATATATATATATATATATATATATACACACATTATATATTATATATATATATATATATTATATATTATATATATATATATATATAAATATATACACACACACACACACACACACACACACACACACACACACACACACACACACACACACAGGCACGCAGGCAATACAGTCGCAGACAGACGTGCAAGACATTCCATCGTGGCTTGTCTTGATGAACATAAAAATATAATAGAGCCGTGGTAAATATAGTTTCATTTATTGTTCCAAACGTTCTGGAGTTTCAAATCCCATCACCAGTGCTAAAATATATAAGAACTAATAACTAAGCAGAATTACTAATTCATTACTAAAATGTTCTATTTGAAATATAAAATATAAATAGAGCTGTAGTATGCAGTTCTAATTTGAGAATGTTACGAACACTAATTTAACTTACAAACATAAACTTCAAAATTCACACAAAACTCTTGATATTAGTGAGGTAGTGGACTGGTGAGGCTTCGTTCTCGCTGTATACAAGGATTCAGAGATGACGAAGATAGAGTCCTTCTGGTGTTGAGGGCAGATGAATAAGTCTGGGAGGATATAACGACAAATAATTTTATTCCAAAAAAATAAAATGGCAATCACTTTTGAAATCGTCCAAAAATAATTGAACTCTTCAGTTAGAATTTGGAACTGTTTTGAAGCGGTTGTTATCTGTTAGATAATATTTTCACGTGATAACCATTTGAGAGAAGCAGCTTCGTCATAGTTGTGGGTTATTAACAGTACAAACCCAGCACACTAAAATTATAAGTCTTCAACAAGATTTAATAAGTCACCAAGTTAGTCATTTTTTATTATTTTGTACGTCTCAGACATCCACCCTGGAACAATGTTTGGTGACTTTATCCCCAGTAAAGCTCTTCATATTACTAAACTCGGTTAGCAGATGTTAATCTTAAGTAAATTATAAACCTTTAATTTTAGTGTAGACAGCTGGGTTGCACTATTTTGGACCACTGAGACCTTAATGTGAATCATCATGTTGAAGTCATGTTGGTATGAACATCTGAGTCACTTATGTTAGAAAGTACTCTCAAAAAATTCTTTTATAAATGCTGCGTGACAGCTGTAGTATCAGTATTCTTAGTTTGAATCACCATTTTGGATTTAGCACTTAAATTTTATTATTATTATTATTAGTTTGGATCAATGGTGAGTCCATACGCTCCACAACATTGTGGGTAAGACGCATCAACAATTCAGTACTGGAGTTTGTAGCTCTACACAAGACATGGGTCTGAAACTTTCTTGATACAGCACCACCACCACCACCAGATAAGTCTCCATGCAATGACCCAGCCGGTTCAGTATGTGTATCAGCTTCTTATTTCCTGTCAAGGATTTTACAGTAAATGAGGGAATAATGTGCATCATTTACTTTGTCTTAGGTCACAGGTGATATAAACCAAGTTTTGACCAAGGGAGTAGTCGCTGTACAATGTGAGAGATGTTTGCAGTCGCTGTCAACAGTGTGTGAAGGAACAGAGTCAAAGGAGCAAGGATGCTGTTGTTACTGTACTACATTTCTGATATTGTTAGATGGCAGTTTGTGGCAGTCATCTTAAGAATAATTCTTGACTGTCCTCTATTTCTGTCCACATTACATAAAGCAATAATGCGTATACATCACCTGAGTCTCTCCAACAACAAGAATAGTCTTTGTTTGACACTCTTCCTGGTTTCCTTCTGAGTTAGATATCCTGAATTTGTCCTGGAGCACAACAGTCGAATTAGTTTCCATAGCTCATTCATTGCTCCTAATCTTGAGTTTAGTACTAAGCCTTTGCTTTCCACCACTATACTGTTACTTTCTTTGTACTCCTAGTTTTCATGCACGGGAATGTTATGAATCCTCTTGTTCTACTCCTCAGTCACTGACTCTCACTCCTAGCTTCCTTCACTGGTAGTATAATTGTTCTAGAGATGATATAGATGCTTTAACTAGCACAGAGTATCCATTATGTCTTCACAGGACACAAGTCAAGGCCTTCACAGAAATAATAATAATAATATCTTTATTTCCACAAGTACATGTACGTACAAGGTATACAGGCCTAGTTGGCATCAATGACATACTACTATATAGAAAGCCGCTTATTATGCACAGCATTTCGGGCAAATTAGGTGAGTTTTGTCCCAGGATGCGACCCACACCAGTCGACTAACACGAACTTAGTATCAAGATCAACACTCGCATACATACATAATCAAGAACATACACATAAAGAACTTGAAAATGTTGTTCTATTCGGTGTGTTCCCCCCTACCCCCCATAAAAATCGCTCTCCCCACGAGAATTGCACCCCCTTCCCCCAATTATAATTCTCCAGTGGAAAATCGCACAGCCTTTAACCTCCACCTGGGTGCAAGGAAGCACTGGCTTTAACCTCCACCTGGGTGCAAGGAAGCACTGGCTTTAACCTCCACCTGGGTGCAAGGAAGCACTGGCTTTAACCTCCACCTGGGTGCAAGGAAGCACTGGCTTTAACCTCCACTTGGGTGCAAGGAAGCACTGGCTTTAACCTCCACCTGGGTGCAAGGAAGCACTAGCTTTAACCTCCACCTGGGTGCAAGGAAGCACTGGCTTTAACCTCCACTTGGGTGCAAGGAAGCACTGGCTTTAACCTCCACCTGGGTGCAAGGAAGCACTGGCTTTAACCTCCACTTGGGTGCAAGGAAGCACTGGCTTTAACCTCCACTTGGGTGCAAGGAAGCACTGGCTTTAACCTCCACCTGGGTGCAAGGAAGCACTAGCTTTAACCTCCACCTGGGTGCAAGGAAGCACTGGCTTTAACCTCCACTTGGGTGCAAGGAAGCACTGGCTTTAACCTCCACCTGGGTGCAAGGAAGCACTGGCTTTAACCTCCACCTGGGTGCAAGGAAGCACTGGCTTTAACCTCCACCTGGGTGCAAGGAAGCACTGGCTTTAACCTCCACCTGGGTGCAAGGAAGCACTGGCTTTAACCTCCACCTGGGTGCAAGGAAGCACTGGCTTTAACCTCCACCTGGGTGCAAGGAAGCACTGGCTTTAACCTCCACCTGGGTGCAAGGAAGCACTGGCTTTAACCTCCACCTGAGTGCAAGGAAGCACTAGCTTTAACCTCCACCTGGGTGCAAGGAAGCACTGGCTTTAACCTCCACTTGGGTGCAAGGAAGCACTGGCTTTAACCTCCACCTGGGTGCAAGGAAGCACTGGCTTTAACCTCCACCTGGGTACAAGGAAGCACTGGCTTTAACCTCCACTTGGGTGAAAGGAAGCACTAGCTTTAACCTCCACCTGGGTGCAAGGAAGCACTGGCTTTAACCTCCACCTGGGTGCAAGGAAGCACTAGCTTTAACCTCCACCTGGGTGCAAGCAAGCACTGGCTTTAACCTCCACCTGGGTGCAAGGAAGCACTGGCTTTAACCTCCACCTGGGTGCAAGGAAGCACTAGATTTAACCTCCACTTGGGTGCAAGGAAGCACTGGCTTTAACCTCCACCTGGGTGCAAGGAAGCACTAGCTTTAACCTCCACCTGGGTGCAAGGAAGCACTGGCTTTAACCTCCACTTGGGTGAAAGGAAGCACTGGCTTTAACCTCCACCTGGGTGCAAGGAAGCACTGGCTTTAACCTCCACCTGGGTGCAAGGAAGCACTAGCTTTAACCTCCACCTGGGTGCAAGGAAGCACTGGCTTTAACCTCCACCTGGGTGAAAGGCACTGGCTTTAACCTCCACCTGGGTGTAAGGAAGCACTGGCTTTAACCTCCACTTGGGTGCAAGGAAGCACTGGCTTTAACCTCCACCTGGGTGCAAGGAAGCACTGGCTTTAACCTCCACTTGGGTGCAAGGAAGCACTGGCTTTAGCCTCCACCTGGGTGTAAGGAAGCACTGGCTTTAACCTCCACCTGGGTGCAAGGAAGCACTGGCTTTAACCTCCACCTGGGTGCAAGGAAGCACTGGCTTTAACCTCCACCTGGGTGCAAGGAAGCACTGGCTTTAACCTCCACCTGGGTGAAAGGAAGCACTGGCTTTAACCTCCACCTGGGTGAAAGGAAGCACTGGCTTTAACCTCCACCTGGGTGCAAGGAAGCACTGGCTTTAACCTCCACTTGGGTGCAAGGAAGCACTGGCTTTAACCTCCACCTGGGTACAAGGAAGCAGTGGCTTTAACCTCCACCTGGGTGCAAGGAAGCACTAGCTTTAACCTCCACCTCGGTACAAGGAAGCAGTGGCTTTAACCTCCACCTGGGTGCAAGGAAGCACTGGCTTTAACCTCCACCTGGGTACAAGGAAGCACTAGCTTTAACCTCCACCTGGGTGCAAGGAAGCACTGGCTTTAACCTCCACCTGGGTACAAGGAAGCACTGGGTTTAACCTCCACCTGGGTACAAGGAAGCACTAGCTTTAGTGGGACTGGATTATAAAAGCACCGACCAGTAAACATCAACTGGTATAGAAGATTGATCAAAGTCAAGTTTCCATCACACGTTTTGCTTCATTCACTTAAATTTTTCTTACTGACTTTATATTTTACATAATTTTTGCGTCACGCACAAACACGTACAGTTACAGTAAGTAGCATCCCTAGCACGGTGTTGAGGCTAATGAAGAATATGATTAAGACATGTGCAACAGTTGGGTATCTTTATTGTTGAAACGTTTCGCTTACACAGTGGGCGAAACGTTCCAACTTAAAGATATTCAACTGTTGCACATGTATTTAATCAACCTGTCAGCTTCTAATACCATTTTAAATATAAATGAAGAGCATAATGGTGCTCAATAGTGTCATGGTATAGACTCTCTCTAGTGTAGTTCCGTAGTAGATCGTCCGGCTCACAACAGATAGGACCCGGGTTCAATCTCAGGCGAGGTGAGACGTGTAAGCAATTTCCACATAATACTCCCCCTCCCCCCAATCTTCATTTAACACTAAAAAAAAAAACGAATATTTAAAGATGGTTACCATTTATGGGTGGCATCCTGGGGATGGAGTTAAGTCTCTCGGTAGTAATAATTTCCATTGCTTTATTTATTTTATTACTTAATATGCTCTCCCATTTTTCCTCAGCATTATTGTCATTCTTATTTGTTTGTGTTTTATTTTTAAACATTTAATTTATTCTTTACTACAAAATTGATAGGCTGGACTGAGAATTATTCGGTCATAATGTTGTGTTTTATTTACTTATCTGTTAACTGGGACCTGATTTTTGTTAATTCCAACTTTATTTTTAATGTTTGACTTTACGAGACACATTTAATGTTGTATATTTCTGGTATGTTAAGAGGATCCAGGTGAGGTAGTGCAGGATAAGAGTGAAGAAAACACAGGTGCACGACAAGTTTCTCTTGGGACAACATTTCTCTCTGTGTAGAGCTGTATCGACTGTTAACCTTTAAACTGTCCAAGTAGATCTACATTCACATGTGTAGTGCTCCAAAAGTAGATCTATTTTTTTTTTTACATTTCAAATATAACCAAAAAAAAGTATGATATACTTTTTTTACGTATTTTTAAATGTAAAAAAAATCTACTTTTTTTTTACGTACTTTCAAATGTTGAAAAAACGTAGATCTACGTTTGGGCAGTTTAAGGTTTAAGTTGTACTCAGTGAAGGAAACGTTTTCAAGAGTCGAGTTTGTTGTTGTGCAACTTGATTTATCTTCACTGGTATAAAATTATTTAATATAGTTGTTACAATATTTACATTATTCAGTTTGATAACGTCTTAGTATTTAGTGTACAACGTGTAGTTCATCTTACTTGATCCTCCATCATAATACAACAACATCTGAAATGAAACTTAATCACTTTTTAAAATTTGATTCAGAAGATTTTTTATGTAAAGAAACTCTTTTTTTTATTATATATGTATCTAAGAAAGCAGGAAGAGTGAGAGTAAACTTGCTTGCTCTCACTCTTGTGTTGTAAGAGAGCTGTTATCTACCAGTGAGGCTGCATGACTCTTAGAGAAAGAAGCAGCATATTAACTCTTCGTTAACACGTTAATGCATTAACGTGTTAATTTTTTTAGCATGTTTACAAAGAATATTTGTTCGTCCTTGACAACACTTTGCCCAAGCTAAAGATTTAATGTTAATATTTACCATTGCATCAATTATTTTCTGTGGGTCTTGCATAATTCTTATAGTTCTTGTATCTTTCGTTTAACATTTCAAGTTGTTCTCTGTTTCCTGTGTTAAACAGGCGATTATACGAAAATGTTTTCTCCTCACTGGATTTCATTTTTGCAGCTGTGATTCATCTGTTATATCATTTAAATCTAAGATTTTTTTTTTTTACTAGCATGACTCCTTTTTCTTTACTGCACTTCCATTTATATTTCCCTTTGTACTTCCCTTTATACTTCCATTTATACTTCCCTTTATACTTCCCTTTATACTTCCCCTTGTACTTCCCTTTATACTTCCCTTTATACTTCCCTTTGTACTTCCCCTTGTACTTCCCCTTGTACTTCCCTTTGTACTTCCCTTTATATTTCCCTTTGTACTTCCCTTTATACTTCCATTTATACTTCCATTTATACTTCCCTTTATACTTCCCTTTATAATTCCCTTTATACTTCCCTTTATACTTCCCCTTGTACTTCCCCTTGTACTTCCCCTTGTACTTCCCTTTGTACTTCCCTTTATATTTCCCTTTGTACTTCCCTTTATACTTCCATTTATACTTCCATTTATACTTCCCTTTATACTTCCCTTTATAATTCCCTTTATACTTCCCCTTGTACTTCCCCTTGTACTTCCCCTTGTACTTCCCTTTGTACTTCCCTTTATATTTCCCTTTGTACTTCCCTTTGTACTTCCCTTTATACTTCCCTTTGTACTTCCCTTTGTACTTCCCTTTATACTTTCCTTTGTACCTCCCTTTATAC
>NC_091308.1:17302222-17319722 GCF_038502225.1 Cherax quadricarinatus
GCATCTGCACCCCACACATCACCCCATGCACCTGTACCTCACGCACCTGCACCCTTCACATCTTCATCCCAGCATATCTGCACCTCAAAACACCTGCACCCTACGCACCTGCACCATTCACTCACACCCACGCACGCACCTACACCCCACGCCTGCACCCGCACTCGCCTTCCCACTCACCTGTATCCCCACTCACCTGTATCCCCACTCACTTGTATCCCCACTCACCTGTATCCCCACTCACCTGCACCCCACGCACCTGAACCCCCACACTCCTGCACTCGCACACCTGCACCCTCACACACCTGCACCCCCACTCACTTGCACCCCATGCACATGAATCCTACACACTTGTACCCCATACACCTGCACCCCACACACTTGCACCACATGCACCTGCATCCTACACACCTGCACCCCACACACCTGCACCCCACACCTGCACCCCACACACCTGCACCCCACACACTTGCACCCCATGCACCTGCATCCTACACACCTGCGCCTCACACCTGCACCCCACACACCTGCAACCCCACACACTTGCACCCCGTGCACCTGCATCCTACACACCTGCGCCTCACACCTGCACCCCCCACACACCTGCACCCCCACACACTTGCACCCCGTGCACCTGCATCCTACACACCTGCGCCTCACGCTGCCTACAGCCATCCTACAAAAGGGTGGTGGGTATGGCATGGCAGGGAAGGCGAGGTGTGAGGTTGGACGGAGTTAAGAGAAGGTGCTGCCAATATTTAGTGATAGTTACCTGTTTTCCCACCCTACAAACATTTCCCCTTTCCACCCCTTTCCCACCCCCCATCGTCTCCCTTCTCGGCATTTTCTTCCCCAATTTTTCCACATCTTTACCTTCTGTTTCACTGATACTCAGCTTTGTCCCTCCCGCCCCTCACTGCTTCCGCCCCTCGCAATCTTCCCCTCTCCCGCCCCTCACTGCTTCCGCCCCTCACAGTCTTCCCCTCTCCCGCCCCTCGCAGTCTTCCCCTCTCCCGCCCCTCCCAGCTCGTATATATCTAAGTCTAATAGAGACTACACATAAGGAAGTTGGTTGTTGAGTTACTTAGTAACCACAGCAAAGATTACCTTCACTGAGTACTGACCGATATAGAACATAACAAAGTCATTCAGACCTGTTATAAACGCAAGCACTACAATGTCATCAAGGATATTTAAAAAAAAAGTAGGACTATTTTGTTCACATTTGTGAAATCCAATTAAAAGTCCTTCGTACATGGGCACTCGACTCTCCTTCATACACAAAAAACTGCGAAATCCTGAAAATTTAGTATGACTCGATATTCAGCACTTCTCTTGGTGTCATAAGTGGTGAAGACGTACTTAGTATTTTCGTTAGTTTTGCCCACCCTACAAGTTGTATTAGTACAAATATTTTTTTAAACTTGGGAAGAAATTGACAAGGTGGGGCACAGGCAGCACCTGGGCCTGATTCCTGACACATTTATTAATGAATGCAGAATATCATTAAGAGGAGAAGTCCGTGTTCTTTGCAGAAGTAGCTGAGATGTAGATGAAATCCCAGAGGCCTTGAAAAGTGTAAACTTGACCTCTCTTCAGAGAGGAGAGCAGAATATTGGCCAAAAGAAAACACTACGGGCCAGTAGCACTAACATTACGCACACAAACCTAAATTACTGGATTTATGGAGAGACTTGTTAGATTATAATAGAATTTCGGAGGACTTGGAAGAAAACCAAAACACTGATGATGTCTACAAGGTATTTGGGAGATGAGCCGTGCAGTGATAGCCTATAAAAATTAATAGGTATAGTAGGAAATGTATGACAATGATATTCAGAGTTCTGATAAACTGAACATAATGGTAGTAAACAACACAAAATAGTCTGCTCCAAGTGAAAAATGTAGTGCTCGAAGACGCTGTTCCAGCACTTTTACTTTGTATCCTCATAGCAGACATGAATTAAAACACTATTCACAGCTTCGTATCATTTACGGACGATTCCAAAATAAGCGTGAAAGTCGTCTCAGTTGAATTCATAAACAAATTATTGTTTGATGTCAACATAGTTTAGCAGTGAGTAATAGAAAATATCATATTCAGTGGTGACATGTTTTAACTGCTTAGATATGGAAAGAATGGAGAATTTAGAACGAGTAGAGTGTATAAAACACGTGATTCTCGTAAAACGAAAGGAGCAGCTTCTGTGAATGATATCTGATGACTTATTTCGAGAATACGAGATGAATGCAGCAAAGGAGGCCAATGATAGTACTGTTCACATCACTTTTGCTCTTACAACTGGATTATTGTTCTGTGCTTACAGTATCGTGTGTAATAGGAAAGATATAGGGAAGATAGCGGAGCTGGAATGAGTAACTCGTTTACTGTCCGTATAGTCAATATATCATCTAAATTGCTGAGAATATACTCTGGTATATACTTCAGGGTAGAGTTCCAGTCTGCACACTGTATAACATTGACGTGAGAGATATGTGAAGGCGTTTACAATAGACCTCGTGAAAAGCAGGACCGCCTGACTCAGTGTTAGAGAGCACTGTCAACATGTCTGGCCCATTGCTTCAACCTGTACTATTAGCAAATATAAGAAATATAGCCGGGGAAAGAAATTTTAAAGAGGAAATTGAACCATAAACTAGTCCGAGTGCCACGTTAACCAGGTCGTGCAAGCCTGTGTGTGAGCTGCTAGCACCAACAGCCTGGCGTGGAGGACAGGGTAGAGGAACCCCTCGAAATTAGTCACAGGTATGTTCCCCTTACTCTATCATCTCTCCCTCCACACTCTCACATCTCCTCCCCCCCTCCCTCCCCTCTCAGCTCCTCCTCCTCGAGTGGACAAGGGGTGAAGCGAAGAGTCTTAACAAAGAGAGACATTGATGAAGCCTAGATAGATCATGACAGGTGGTACCCGCCCCTCCTCACCTGCCTTACATGCCCTCTCACCTGCCCTGCTTGCCCCCTCACCTGCCCTACCTGCCCCCCTCACCCTGCCTGCCCCCCTCACCCTGCCTGCCCCCCTCACCCTGCCTGCTCCCTCACTTACCCTGCCTGCCCCCCTCACTTACCCTGCCTGCCCCCCTCACCCCTACTTGCCCCCCCTCACCCCTACCTACCCCCTCACTTACCCTACCTGCCCCTCACTTACCCTGCCTGCCCCCTCACCCTGCCTGCCCCCCTGACCCCTGTCTGCCTCCTCACCCTGCCTGCCCCCTCACTTACCCTGCCTGCCCCCTCACTTACCCTGCCTTCCCCTCACCCTGCCTGCCCCCTCGCTTACCCTGCCTGCCCCCTCACTTACCCTGCCTGCCCCTCACTTACCCTGCCTGCCCCTCACACTGCCTGCCCCCTCACCCTGCATGCCTCCTCACCCTGCCTGCCCCCTCACTTACCCTGCCTGCCCCCTCACTTACCCTGCCTGCCCCCTCACCTACCCTGCCTGCCCCCTAACCCTGCCTGCCCCCTCACTTACCCTGCCTGCCCCCCTCACCCCTACCTGCCCCCCCTCACCCCTACCTGCCCCCCTCACTCTGCCCCCTCACCCTGCCTGCTCCCTCACCCTGCCTGCCTCATTTACCCTGCCTGCCCCCTCACACTTCCTGCCCCCTCACTTACCCTGCCTGCCCCCTCACCCTGCCTGCCCCATCACTTACCCTGCCTGCCCCCTCACACTGGCTGCCCCGTCACTTACCCTGCCTACCCCATCACTTACCCTGCCTGTCGCATCACTTACCCTACCTGCCGCATCACTTACCCTGCCTGCCCCCTCACCCTGCCTGCCCCCTCACTTACCCTGCAGCCCCATCACTTACCCTGCCTGCCCCCTCACCCTGCCTGCCCCCTCACCCTGCCTGCCCCCACACTTACCCTGCCTGCCCCCTAACCCTGTCTGCTCCCTCACCCTGCCTGCCCCATCACTTACCCAGCCAGCCCCCACCCTGCCTACCCCCTCACCCTGCCTACCCCCTCATTTACCCTGCCTGCCCCCTCACACTGCCTGCCCCCTCACACTGCCTGCCCCCTAACCCTGCCTGCCCACTCATTTACCCTGCCTGCCCCATTACTGACCCTGCCTACCCCATCACTTACCCTGCCTGCCACATCACTTACTCTGCCTGCCCCATCACCCTGCCTGCCCCCTCACTTACCCTGCCTGCCCCCTCACTTACCCTGCCTGCCCCCTAACCCTGCCTGCCCCCTCACCCTGCCTGCCCCATCACTTACCCTGCTTGCCCCCTCACTTACCCTGCCTGCCCCATCACTTACTCTGCCTACCCCATCACTTACCCTGCCTGCCCCATCACTTACCCTGCCTGCCCCATCACTTACCCTGCCTGTCCCATCACTTACCCTGTCTGCCCCCTCACCCTGCCTGCCCCCTCGCCTACCCTGCCTGCCCCATCACTTACCCTGCTTGCCCCCTCACTTACCCTGCCTGCCCTTCACCCTCCCGGCCCCCGCACTTACCCTGCCTGCCCCATCACTTACCCTGCCTGCCCCATCACTTAGCCTGCCTGCCTCATCACTTAGCCTGCCTGCCCCCATCACTTACCCTGCCTGCCCCCATCACTTACCCTGCCTGCCCCCATCACTTACCCTGCCTGCCCCATCACTAACCCTCCCTGCCCCAACACTTACCCTGCCTGCCCCATCACTTACCCTGCCTGCCCCATCACTTACCCTGCCTTCCCCATCACTTACCCTGCCTGTCCCATCACTTACCCTGCCTGCCTCATCACTTACCCTGCCTGCCCCATCACTTACCCTGCCTGCCTCATCACTTACCCTGCCTGCCCCATCACTTACCCTGCCTGTCCCATCACTTACCCTGCCTGCCCCATCACTTACCCTGCCTGCCTCATCACTTACCCTGCCTGCCCCATCACTTACCCTGCCTGTCCCATCACTTACCCTGCCTGCCCCCTCACTTACCCTGCCTGCCCCCTCGCTTACCCTGCCTGCCCTTCACCCTGCCTGCCCCCTCACTTACCCTGCCTGCCCCCTCACTTACCCTGCCTGCCCCATCACTTAGCCTGCCTGCCCCATCACTTAGCCTGCCTGCCCCATCACTTAGCCTGCCTGCCCCATCACTTAGCCTGCCTGCCCCATCACTTAGCCTGCCTGCCTCATCACTTACCCTGCCTGTCCCATCACTTACCCTGCCTGCCCCATCACTTACCCTGCCTGCCCCATCACTTACCCTGCCTGCCCCATCACTTACCCTGCCTGCCCCATCACTTACCCTGCCTGCCCCATCACTTACCCTGCCTGCCCCATCACTTACCCTACACTGCCAAAAATCCATAACGCCTAAATTTGTATTTAAGGAAAATTTTTGAATAAGATAATGTTGGTTGATATCCAAGACTGTTAGTGCCAGCAGTGCCCCTGACACTTGCCCACAGTGCCAGCAGTGCCCCTGACACTTGCCCAGTGCCAGCAGTGCCCCTGACACTTGTCCACAGTGCCAGCAGTGCCCCTGACACTTGTCCACAGTGCCAGCAGTGCCCCTGACACTTGTCCGCAGTGCCAGCAGTGCCCCTGACACTTGCCAGCAGTGCCCCTGACACTTGCCCACAGTGCAAGCAGTGCCCCTGACACTTGCCCACAGTGCAAGCAGTGCCCCTGACACTTCCCCACAGTGCCAGCAGTGCCATTGACACTTGCCCACAGTGCCCCTGACACTTGCCCACAGTGCCAGCAGTGCCCCTGACATGCCTCCAGTGTCAGCAGTGCCCCTGTATGGCCACCAGTGTCAGCAGTGCCCCTGACACATACCCCCAGTATCAAGTGCCCCTGACACGTGCCCCTAGTGCCAGCAGTGCCCCTGACACTTTCCCACGGTGATAGCAGTTCCCCTGACGCCCACATTGACAGAAGTGCCCCTCACACTTGCCTACAGTGCTAGCATTGCCCCTGACACTTGCCCTCAGTGACAGCAGTGCCTCTGACATTGCCCACAGTGATAGTGCCCCTGACACTTGCCCAGAGACAGTGACAACAGTGCCCTTGACACTTGCCCACAGTTGTAACAGTGCCCTTGACACTTGCCCATAGTGACAACAGTGCCCTTGACACTTGTCCAAAGTTGCAGCAGTACCCTTCACACTTGTCCACAGTTGCAGCAGTATGCTTGACACTTGCCCACAGTTGCAGCAGTGCTCTTGACACTTGCTCACAGTTGCAACAGTTCCCTTGACACTTTCCCACAATTGCAACAGTTCCCTTGACTCTTGCCCACAGTTGCAGCAGTACTCTTGACTCTTGCCCAAAGTTGCAGCAGCACCCTTGACTCTTGCCCACAGTTGCAGCAGTATCCCTGACACTTGCCCACAGTTGCAACAGTTCTCTTGAGATTTGCCCACAGTTGCAGCAGTACCCTTGACTCTTGCCCACAGTTGCAGCAGTATCCCTGACACTTGCCCACAGTTGCAGCAGTGCCCTTGACTTTTGCCCACAGTTGCATCAGTGCCCTTAACACTTGCCCACAGTTGCAGCATTGCCCTTGATTCTCGCTCACAGTTGCAGCAGTACCCTTGACTCTTGCCCACAATTGCAGCAGTGTCCTTGACATTTGCCCACAGTTGCAGCAGTGTCCTTGACATTTGCCCACAGTTGCAGCAGTACCCTTGACTCTTGCCCACAATTGCAGCAGTGTCCTTGGCACTTGCCCACAGTTGCAGCAGTACCCTTGACACTTGCCAACAATTGCAGCAGTGTCCTTGGCACTTGCCCACAGCTGCAGCAGTACCCTTGACACTTGCCCACAGTTGCAGCAGTACCCTTGACTCTTGCCCACAATTGCAGCAGTGTCCTTGGCACTTGCCCACAGTTGCAGCAGTACCCTTGACACTTGCCCACAGTTGCAGCAGTGCCCTTTACACTTGCCCACAGTTGCATCAGTGCCCTTTACACTTGCCCACAATTGCAGCAGTGTCCTTGACTCTTGCCCACAGTTGCAGCAGTACCCTCGACTCTTGCCCACAGTTGCAACAGTTCCCTTGACATTTGCCCACAGTTGCAGCAGTACTCTTGACCACAGTTGCAGCAGTGCTCTTGACCACAGTTGCAGCAGTACCCTTGACACTTGCCCACAGTTGCAGCAGTGTCCTTGACTCTTGCCCACAGTTGCAGCAGTGCCCTTGACTCTTACCCCAGTTGCAGCAGTGCCCATTACTCTTGCCCACAGATGCAGCAGTGCCCTTGACACTTTCCCACAGTTGCAGCAGTGCCCTTAATTCTTGCCCACAGTTTCAGTAGTGCCCTTGACTCTTGCCCACAATTGCAGCAGTGCCCTTGACACTTGCCCACAGTTGCAGCAATGCCCATTACTCTTGCCCACAGATGCAGCTGTACCCTTGACACTTTCCCACAGTTGCAGCAGTGCCCTTGATTCTTGCCCACAGTTGCAGCAGTGCCCTTGACTCTTGCCCACAATTGCAGCAGTGCCCTTTACACTTGCCCACAGTTGCAGCAGTGCCCTTTACACTTGCCCACAGTTGCAGCAGTGCCCTTGACACTTGCCCACAATTGCAGCAGTGTCCTTGACACTTTCCCACAGTTGCAGCAGTGCCCATTATTCTTGCCCACAGTTGCAGCAGTGTCCTTGTCACTTTCCCACAGTTGCAGCAGTACCCTTGACACTTGCCCACAGTTGCAGCAGTGCTCTTGGCACTTGCCCACAGTTGAAACAGTTCCCTTGACACTTGCCCACAGTCGCAGCAATGTCCATTACTTTTGCCCACAGTTGCAGTACCCTTGACTCTTGCCCACAGTTGCAGCAGTGCCCTTGACACTTGCCCACAGTTGCAGCAGTGCCCATTACTCTTGCCCACAGTTGCAGCAGTGCCCTTTACACTTGCCCACAGTTGCAGCAATACCCTTGACACTTGCCCACAGTTGCAGCTGTACCTTTGACATTTGCCCACAGTTGCAGCAGCGCCATTGACACTTGCCCACAGTTGCAGAAGTGCCCTTGACACTTGCCCACAGTTGTAGCAGTGCCCATTACTCTTGCCCACAGTTGCAGCAGTGCCCATTACTCTTACCCACAGTTGCAGCACTGCCCTTGACTCTTGCCCACAGTTTCAGCAGTACATTTGACTTGCCTACAGTTGCAGCAGTGCCCATTACTCTTGCCCACAGTTGCAGCAGTACCCTTGACACTTACCCACAGTTGCAACAGTGCCCTTGACCCTTGCTCAGTTGCAGCAGTACTCTTGACACTTGCCTACAGTTGCAGCAGTACCCTTGACACTTTCCCACAGTTGCAGCAGTGCCCATTACTCTTGCCCACAGTTGCAGCACTGCCCATGACACTTGCCCACAGTTGCAGCAGTGCCCTTGACTCTTGCCCACAGTTGCAGCAGTTCTCTTGACTCCCACAGTTGCAGCGGTACCCTTGACTCTTGCCCACAGTTGCAGTAGTGCCATTGACACTTGCCCACAGTTGCAGCAGCACCCTTGACTCTTTCCCACAGATGCAGCAGTGCCCATTACTCTTGCCCACAGTTGCAGCACTGCCCATTATACTTGCCCACAGTTGCAGCAGTGCCCTTGACTTGCCCACAGTTGCAGCAGTTCTCTTGACTCTTTCCCACAGTTGCAGCGGTACCCTTGACCCTTGCCCACAGTTGCAGCAGTGCCATTGACACTTGCCCACAGTTGCAGCAGTACTCTTGACTCTTGCCCACAGTTGCAGCAATGCCCTTGACTTGCCCACAGTTGCAGCAGTACCCTTGACACTTGCCCACAGTTGCAGCTGTACCCTTGACACTTGCCCACAGTTGCAGCAGTGCCCTTGACACTTGCCCACAGTTGCAGCAGTGCCCTTGACACTTGCCCACAGATGCATCAGTGCAATGGACACCTTCCTACAGTTGCAGCAGTGCCCATGACTTGCCCACAGTTGCAGCAGTGCCCTTGACTCTTGCCCATAGTTGCAGCAGTGCAATTGACACTTTCCCACAGTTGCAGCAGTGCCCATTACTCTTGCCAACAGATGCAGCAGTGCCCTTGACTCTTGCCCACAGTTGTAACAGTGCCCTTGACTTGCCTACAGATGCAGCAATGCCCTTGACTTGCCCACAGATGCAGCAGTGACCTTGACACTTGCTCACAGATGCAGCAGTGACCTTGTCACTTGCCCACAGATGCAGCAGTGACCTTGACACTTGCCCACAGATGCAGCAGTGACCTTGACACTTGTCCACAGATGCAGCAATGCCCTTGACTTGCCCAGAGATGCAGCAGTGACCTTGACACTTGCCCACAGCTGCAGAAGTGACCTTGACACTTGCCCACAGCTGCAGAAGTGACCTTGACACGTGCCCACAGATGCAGCAGTGCCCTTGACTTGCCCACAGATGCAGCAGTGGCCTTGACACTTGCCCACAGATGCAGCAGTGGCCTTGACACTTGCCCACAGATGCAGCAGTGACCTTGACACTTGCCCACAGATACAGCAGTGACCTTGACACTTGCCCACAGATGCAGCAGTGACCTTGACACTTGCCCACAGATGCAGCAGTGGCCTTGACACTTGCCCACAGATACAGCAGTGACCTTGACACTTGCCCACAGATGCTGCAGTGACCTTGACACTTGCCCACAGATGCAGCAGTGACCTTGACACTTGCCCACAGATGCAGCAGTGACCTTGACACTTACCCACAGATGCAGCAGTGACCTTGACACTTGCCCACTTGGATATTTTACATATACTTTAGTTAATATTTATGTTTAACATCATTGCAAATTAATTGTAACAACTGAATTGATCAGGTGGTTTATTTATGTTTGTGACGTAAATGGGTGTGTTTGTTAATTTTCTAGTAAATGTGTTTTATTTTGTATATAAAATACAGGTGTTTTTTAATCTAGTAAATGCAGGTGTTTTATAATCTTGTAAATGCAGGTGTTTTATAACCTAGTAAATGCAAGTGTCTTATAATCAATTGTAGGTGTTTTATAGTGAACGTTTATCAAGTAAATGCAGGTGTTTTATAATCTTGTAAATGCAGGTGTTTTATAACCTAGTAAATGCAAGTGCCTTATAATCAATTGTAGGTGTTTTATAGTGAACGTTTATCAAGTAAATGCAGGTGTTTTATCATGTTATCTAGTAAATCCCGGTGCTTTATCGTGTTTAGTAAATGCAGGTGTTTTTATTATCTCTAATGTTACATGAGGTTGTTTTCTTGGTGGTGGTAAAGGGAATGTTGATCCAGAGAAGAATGTCACAATATCGTGGCTACAATTCACAAATAACCCGTATTTAGGAGACGAAACTAATGACGTTGTGATCCCTCTCTGACTATTGTCAAGTCACAGTTCAGAAAGGGGGAAATAAAAGAAGACCCAAAGAGTGGTCGGTAGTAGTAATAGGATTAGCATAAGTGGGAATGAGGCAGGAGCAGTTGTAGTAATAGAGGTAGAAGCAATAGAGTAGTGTGGTGGTGGTATATACTGACAATAATCACTGCAGGAAACCAACTGGTCCACGCTGGGCAGAACTAGTGATAACTTACTACGGTGATAATGAGAGTTACTTACATCTTAAGGCAGTGGAGATTAAAGTAACGCTTTTAGCACTTGTCGTGAAGGTGGTGGAAGTCAAAAGTAAGTCAGTTCTCTGAACACCTGTCCTCAAGAGGCACGGGTAAAGTATGGACCTCTCCAAAGTGCGGCTTATTTGTGAATTGATCCAAGAAATTGGAGATACCCTTTACTTTCTCGGTTCAAACTTGAATCTCTGCCATACCTCAGCCACTGTTTGATTTCACGGTTTTAGCGTTTCTCCATGATTATAATACTAATGTTCTTGTAAACACATTGTCACAGGGGAAGGGGGAGTTATATAAAGCTCTAGGCCTTTCACTTTACATCAGAACTTCATCAGGAGCTTGATATAGAGGGAATAGAAAATCGAGGCAAAAAGATTCAGAAATCTACTAGAAGTAGAAGTCGTTTAAATCAGAACTTGAGATAGTTCACTCGCCCGCGTCTTTGCTGTTATCACTACCACCGGGGTTATCAATAAATCGTACGTGGTTAGTTGATTTCTTTATCATTAGTTTGACACGTGAGCTTTCTAGAATCTTCCCTTACACTGTACGACCTGTTCCCTGGTGCTGTACAGGGTGCCAGCCTGTCTCCTACTGTCTCTTCCAATGGGACAGCTATACTGGTGGATTTCTGAATGTCCTTTTCCTTTACATCAAGCTCCTGACGAGAGCTGATAGTGAAAGACATAAATGTTTATACAAGTCTCTCCTGTAGCAATTTGCCCATTGTTTTATCGTTTGTTTTTGCGATATTATAGCACTAATGTACATGTGTTTATGTTGAGTAGAGTTCATGTGTACACGTGTGCTTTGATGTACAACCTGGCAGGTGTGTATAGAGCACCTGCCAGGATGAAGCTGTTATAGCCCCGTGTACCGTGTCAGTAAGAGGCTGTTACAGCTGTGTTTAGGTAGGTACGGTGCCAGTAAGAGTGTGGTGACAGTGTTAATGTTTGTGTTTCAGTAGAGCTGAACCCTGCCTTCTTCCCCGGGGCACCGGACGTGTGGCCGCCCCACCCTCTGGCCTACACGGCAGAACTGCCGGGGACGGCAGCAGCGGGACTGCAGCACCACCCGGCACTCTTCCCCGCCCTGCACGCCCAAGTCCCAGTACGTTCCTATCTCTGACTAACTCCAGACAAACTACAACATCATCATCCACCATCGGCCGAGGGGGGGCCTCAACTACCGCATTCCAGCCTCCATGTTAGTTCTTAACTCCTCTGGCCACTCCAGTTAGTCTGTCTGTGTGTCGCAGCTGCCACCCACCCCACCCAATCGCCCCACCCATCCATCCAACCACTCACCCATCCACTCAGCTCCACTCACTACCCACCTCTACTCACCACCCCACCCACATCCACCTGCACCCATCCACCCACCCACCCACCACCCGCACCCACGCACCACCCGAAGTCACCACCCGTACCCACCAACCCACCCACTTCCACCGGCATCCACCAACCTCCACCAGCACCCACGATCTCCAACACCTCCACCCGCACCCACCAATCCACCCATTTCCACCCGCGCCCACCAACACACCCACTTCTAACACATTTCCACCCACACCCACTAACAAACCCACTTCCACCCGCGCCCACCCTTTTGCTCATCCACTTTCTCGTCTCGCCCACCCACGTATTCATCCCCAAACTTACTCATTCTACCCACTTATCTACACACACACACACACACACACACACACACACACACACACACACACACACACACACACACACACACACACACATCCACACACATACACATCCACACACACACACATCCACACACACACACACATCCACACACACACACATCCACACACACACATCCACACACACACACATCCACACACACACACACACACATCCACACACACACACATCCACACACACACATCCACACACACACATCCACACACACACATCCACACACACACATCCACACACACACATCCACACACACACATCCACACACACACATCCACACACATCCACACACATCCACACACACACACACACACATCCACACACATCCACACACATCCACACACACACATCCACACACATCCACACACACACCACACACACACATCCACACATCCACACACTTACATCCACACTCATCCACACACACCCATCCACACACATGCATCCACACACACACATCCACACACACATATCCACACACACACACACACACGCATCACACACACACACACACACACACACACACACACATACACACACACACACACACACACACATACACACACACACCACACACACACCACACACACACACACACACACACACACACCACACACAAATTCACACACGCACATCCACACACGCACATCCACACACACACACACACCACACACACATCCACACACACATCCACACACACATCCACACACACATCCACACACACACATCCACACACACATCCACACACACACATCCACACACATCCATACATCCACACACACACATCCACACACACACATTCATCCCTCCCCCACACCCATTCATCACCCCCCACACATATACACACACACTTCCCCCCCACACACACACACTTCCCCCCCCCCACACACACACACTTCCCCCCCCCACACACACACACTTCCCCCCCCCCACACACACACACTTCCCCCCCCCCACACACACACACACACTTCCCCCCCCACACCCAAACACACTTTCCCACCCCCACACACTTGTCCCCCACACATCCACTCATCTCCACACACCCATTCATCTCCACTCACCCCCTTCACCCCATGATTCACACTCGTTCACCCACTCATTCATCGGGCACTGCTCCTGCTGACTGTGCTGCTGTTGCTGTCGCTGCTGCTGCTGCTGCTGCTGCTACTGCTGCTGCTGCACCATCACTGCCAACACACCATTACTCAGGAACCATACATCGTGTCTTACACAAACACACAAACACACACCATACTGGTCCCCCCCCTCCGGGCCCCCACACGCACTGATCCCTAATCACACACAAACACACTGCTATAAGTGAACACCATGCCACAATAAACACTGTGCTAGAGTGAACACCGAATACAGTGTTCAGTGATGCAGTAAACACGGTAACATTGCTGATGTAACTTCATGGTGCAGTAAATATGGGACTGTATGTAGCACAATGCTACAGTGAACGGTGCTACAATGAACACAGTACTACAGGGAACACTGCTACGGTGAAGACTGATAGTGAACACTATGCTACAGTGAAAACTGCTATAGTGAACACTGCTACAGTGAACACTTTTGTGCAGTGAACACAGTGCTGAATTCAAGTGCTTCAGTGAAGTGTTGAAAGTGTTGCAGTGATCAAAACAATGGACACAGTGTCACAGTGAAGTAGCAATGAACAGTACAACAGTAAAATATGCTAGTGAAAACACTGCTGCAGTGAATGCAATACAACTGTGAAGTCATTAAATACAGTACCATTAAATACATTAAATACAATACCATAGTGAACACACTACCACACAGACAATACACTCAGTGCTACACAGACAATACACTCAGTGCTACACAGACAATACACTCAGTGCTACACAAACACTCAGTGCTACACAAACAATACACTCAGTGCTACACAAACACTCAGTGCTACACAAACAATACACTCAGTGCTACACAAACAGTACACTCAGTGCTACACAAACAGTACACTCAGTGGTACACAAACAATACACTCAGTGCTACACAAACAGTACACTCAGTGCTACACAGACAATACACTCAGTGCTACACAAACAGTACACTCAGTGCTACACAAACAATACACTCAGTGCTACACAAACAGTACACTCAGTGCTACACAAACAATACACTCAATGCTACACAGACAATACACTCAGTGCTACACAAACAGTACACTCAGTGCTACACAAACAATACACTCAGTGCTACACAAACAGTACACCACTCAGTGCTACACACAGTACACTCAGTGCTACACACACAATACACTCAGTGCTTCACGGACAATACACCCAGTGCTACACAGTACACTCAGTGCTACACAGACAATATACTCAGTGCTACACAAACAGTACACTCAGTGCTACACAGACAGTACACTCAGTGCTACACAGACAACACACCCAGTGCTACACAGTACACTCAGTGCTACACAGACAATATACTCAGTGCTACACAAACAGTACACTGTGCTACACAGACAGTACACTCAGTGCTACACAGACAACACACCCAGTGCTACACAGTACACTCAGTGCTGCACAAACAGTACACTCAGTGCTACACAAACAGTACACTCAGTGCTACACAAACAGTACACTCAGTGCTACACAAACAGTACACTCAGTGCTACACAGACAGTACACTCAGTGCTACACACAGTACACTCAGTGCTACACAGACAGTACACTCAGTGCTACACAAACAGTACACTCAGTGCTACACAAACAGTACACTCAGTGCTACACACAGTACACTCAGTGCTACACAAACAGTACACTCAGTGCTACACAAACAGTACACTCAGTGCTACACAAACAATACACTCAGTGCTACACAAACAATATACTCAGTGCTACACAAACAGTACACTCAGTGCTGCACAAACAGTACACTCAGTGCTACACAAACAATATACTCAGTGCTACACAAACAGTACACTCAGTGCTGCACAAACAGTACACTCAGTGCTACACAAACAGTACACTCAGTGCTGCACAAACAGTACACTCAGTGCTACACAGACAGTACACTCAGTGCTACACTGACAATACAGTCAGTGCTACACAGACAGTACACTCAGTGCTACACAAACAGTACACTCAGTGCTACACAAACAGTACACTCAGTGCTACACAAACAGTACACTCAGTGCTACACAAACAGTACACTCAGTGCTACACAGACAGTACACTCAGTGCTACACAGACAGTACACTCAGTGCTACACAAACAGTACACTCAGTGCTACACAAACAGTACACTCAGTGCTACACACACAGTACACTCAGTGCTACACAAACAGTACACTCAGTGCTACACAAACAGTACACTCAGTGCTACACAAACAGTACACTCAGTGCTACACAAACAATACACTCAGTGCAACACAAACAGCACACTCAGTGCTACACAGACAGTACACTCAGTGCTACACAAACAATACACTCAGTGCTACACAAACAGTACACTCAGTGCTACACAAACAGTACACTCAGTGCTACACAGACAATACACTCAGTGCTACACAAACAGTACACTCAGTGCTACACAAACAGTACACTCAGTGCTACTCAGACAGTACACTCCGTGCTGCACCAACAGTACACTCAGTGCTACACAGTGCTACACAAACAGAACACTCAGTGATACACAGACAGTACACTCAGTGCTACACAAACAATACACTCAGTGCTACACAAACAGTACACTCAGTGCTACACAAACAGTACACTCAGTGCTACACAAACAATACACTCAGTGCTACACAGTACACTCAGTGCTACACAAACAATACACTCAGTGCTACACAAACAGTACACTCAGTGCTACACAGACAATACACTCAGTGCTACACAGACAATACACTCAGTGCTACACAAACAGTACACTCAGTGCTACACAGACACACTGTGCTACACAAACAGTACACTCAGTGCTACACAGACTATACACTCAATGCTACACAAACAGTACACTCAGTGCTACACAAACAGTACACTCAGTGCTACACAAACAATACACTCAGTGCTACACAAACAGTACACTCAGTGCTACACAAACAATACACTCAGTGCTACACAGACACACTCAGTGCTACACAAACAGTACACTCAGTGCTACACAGACACACTCAGTGCTACACAAACAATACACTCAGTGCTACACAAACAGTACACTCAGTGCTACACAAACAATACACTCAGTGCTACACAGACACACTCAGTGCTACACAGACACACTCAGTGCTACACAAACAGTACACTCAGTGCTACACAGACACACTCAGTGCTACACAAACAATACACTCAGTGCTACACAGACAATACACTCAGTGCTACACAATACACTCAGTGCTACACAATACACTCAGTGCTACACAAACAATACACTCAGTGCTACACAATACACTCAGTGCTACACAAACAATACACTCAGTGCTACACAAACAATACACTCAGTGCTACACAATACACTCAGTGCTACACAAACAATACACTCAGTGCTACACAAACAGTACACTCAGTGCTACACAAACAGTACACTCAGTGCTACACAAACAGTACACTCAGTGCTACACAAACAATACACTCAGTGCTACACAAACAGTACACTCAGTGCTACACAAACAGTACACTCAGTGCTACACAAACAGTACACTCAGTGCTACACAAACAGTACACTCAGTGCTACACAAACAATACACTCAGTGCTACACAAACAGTACACTCAGTGCTACACAATACACTCAGTGCTACACAAACAATACACTCAGTGCTACACAGACAATACACTCAGTGCTACACAAACAGTACACTCAGTGCTACACATACAGTACACTCAGTGCTACACAAACAATACACTCAGTGCTACACAGACAATACACTCAGTGCTACACAAACAATACACTCAGTGCTACACAAACAGTACACTCAGTGTACACACAGTTCTACACACAATACACTCAGTGCTACACAGACAATACACTCAGTGCTACACAAACAGTACACTCAGTGCTACACAAACAGTACACTCAGTGCTACACAAACAATACACTCAGTTCTACACTACACTCAGTGCTACACAAACAGTACACTCAGTGCTACACAAACAGTACACTCAGTGCTACACAAACAATACACTCAGTGCTACACAAACAGTACACTCAGTGCTACACAAACA
>NC_091308.1:17324722-17347769 GCF_038502225.1 Cherax quadricarinatus
TCGTCTACATCACTTGTATAGTAGTGAAGGAGAGTGTTGTTGAGAGTCGTCTACATCACTTGTATAGTAGTGAAGGAGAGTGTTGTTGAGAGTCGTCTACATCACTTGTATAGTAGTGAAGGAGAGTGTTGTTGAGAGTCGTCTACATCACTTGTATAGTAGTGAAGGAGAGTGTTGTTGAGAGTCGTCTACATCACTTGTATAGTAGTGAAGGAGAGTGTTGTTGAGAGTCGTCTACATCACTTGTATAGTAGTGAAGGAGAGTGTTGTTGAGAGTCGTCTACATCACTTGTATAGTAGTGAAGGAGAGTGTTGTTGAGAGTCGTCTACATCACTTGTATAGTAGTGAAGGAGAGTGTTGTTGAGAGTCGTCTACATCACTTGTATAGTAGTGAAGGAGAGTGTTGTTGAGAGTCGTCTACATCACTTGTATAGTAGTGAAGGAGAGTGTTGTTGAGAGTCGTCTACATCACTTGTATAGTAGTGAAGGAGAGGTGTGAGGAGAGCGTTGTTGAGAGTCGTCTACATCACTTGTATAGTAGTGAAGGAGAGTGTTGTTGAGAGTCGTCTACATCACTTGTATAGTAGTGAAGGAGAGTGTTGTTGAGAGTCGTCTACATCACTTGTATAGTAGTGAAGGAGAGTGTTGTTGAGAGTCGTCTACATCACTTGTATAGTAGTGAAGGAGAGGTGTGAGGAGAGCGTTGTTGAGAGTCGTCTACATCACTTGTATAGTAGTGAAGGAGAGTGTTGTTGAGAGTCGTCTACATCACTTGTATAGTAGTGAAGGAGAGGTGTGAGGAGAGCGTTGTTGAGAGTCGTCTACATCACTTGTATAGTAGTGAAGGAGAGTGTTGTTGAGAGTCGTCTACATCACTTGTATAGTAGTGAAGGAGAGGTGTGAGGAGAGCGTGTTGAGAGTCGTCTACATCACTTGTATAGTAGTGAAGGAGAGTGTTGTTGAGAGTCGTCTACATCACTTGTATAGTAGTGAAGGAGAGGTGTGAGGAGAGCGTTGTTGAGAGTCGTCTACATCACTTGTATAGTAGTGAAGGAGAGTGTTGTTGAGAGTCGTCTACATCACTTGTATAGTAGTGAAGGAGAGTGTTGTTGAGAGTCGTCTACATCACTTGTATAGTAGTGAAGGAGAGTGTTGTTGAGAGTCGTCTACATCACTTGTATAGTAGTGAAGGAGAGGTGTGAGGAGAGCGTTGTTGAGAGTCGTCTACATCACTTGTATAGTAGTGAAGGAGAGTGTTGTTGAGAGTCGTCTACATCACTTGTATAGTAGTGAAGGAGAGTGTTGTTGAGAGTCGTCTACATCACTTGTATAGTAGTGAAGGAGAGTGTTGTTGAGAGTCGTCTACATCACTTGTATAGTAGTGAAGGAGAGGTGTGAGGAGAGCGTTGTTGAGAGTCGTCTACATCACTTGTATAGTAGTGAAGGAGAGTGTTGTTGAGAGTCGTCTACATCACTTGTATAGTAGTGAAGGAGAGTGTTGTTGAGAGTCGTCTACATCACTTGTATAGTAGTGAAGGAGAGTGTTGTTGAGAGTCGTCTACATCACTTGTATAGTAGTGAAGGAGAGGTGTGAGGAGAGCGTTGTTGAGAGTCGTCTACATCACTTGTATAGTAGTGAAGGAGAGTGTTGTTGAGAGTCGTCTACATCACTTGTATAGTAGTGAAGGAGAGTGTTGTTGAGAGTCGTCTACATCACTTGTATAGTAGTGAAGGAGAGTGTTGTTGAGAGTCGTCTACATCACTTGTATAGTAGTGAAGGAGAGGTGTGAGGAGAGCGTTGTTGAGAGTCGTCTACATCACTTGTATAGTAGTGAAGGAGAGTGTTGTTGAGAGTCGTCTACATCACTTGTATAGTAGTGAAGGAGAGTGTTGTTGAGAGTCGTCTACATCACTTGTATAGTAGTGAAGGAGAGTGTTGTTGAGAGTCGTCTACATCACTTGTATAGTAGTGAAGGAGAGGTGTGAGGAGAGCGTTGTTGAGAGTCGTCTACATCACTTGTATAGTAGTGAAGGAGAGTGTTGTTGAGAGTCGTCTACATCACTTGTATAGTAGTGAAGGAGAGTGTTGTTGAGAGTCGTCTACATCACTTGTATAGTAGTGAAGGAGAGTGTTGTTGAGAGTCGTCTACATCACTTGTATAGTAGTGAAGGAGAGTGTTGTTGAGAGTCGTCTACATCACTTGTATAGTAGTGAAGGAGAGTGTTGTTGAGAGTCGTCTACATCACTTGTATAGTAGTGAAGGAGAGTGTTGTTGAGAGTCGTCTACATCACTTGTATAGTAGTGAAGGAGAGTGTTGTTGAGAGTCGTCTACATCACTTGTATAGTAGTGAAGGAGAGTGTTGTTGAGAGTCGTCTACATCACTTGTATAGTAGTGAAGGAGAGGTGTGAGGAGAGCGTTGTTGAGAGTCGTCTACATCACTTGTATAGTAGTGAAGGAGAGTGTTGTTGAGAGTCGTCTACATCACTTGTATAGTAGTGAAGGAGAGTGTTGTTGAGAGTCGTCTACATCACTTGTATAGTAGTGAAGGAGAGTGTTGTTGAGAGTCGTCTACATCACTTGTATAGTAGTGAAGGAGAGTGTTGTTGAGAGTCGTCTACATCACTTGTATAGTAGTGAAGGAGAGTGTTGTTGAGAGTCGTCTACATCACTTGTATAGTAGTGAAGGAGAGTGTTGTTGAGAGTCGTCTACATCACTTGTATAGTAGTGAAGGAGAGTGTTGTTGAGAGTCGTCTACATCACTTGTATAGTAGTGAAGGAGAGTGTTGTTGAGAGTCGTCTACATCACTTGTATAGTAGTGAAGGAGAGTGTTGTTGAGAGTCGTCTACATCACTTGTATAGTAGTGAAGGAGAGTGTTGTTGAGAGTCGTCTACATCACTTGTATAGTAGTGAAGGAGAGTGTTGTTGAGAGTCGTCTACATCACTTGTATAGTAGTGAAGGAGAGTGTTGTTGAGAGTCGTCTACATCACTTGTATAGTAGTGAAGGAGAGGTGTGAGGAGAGCGTTGTTGAGAGTCGTCTACATCACTTGTATAGTAGTGAAGGAGAGTGTTGTTGAGAGTCGTCTACATCACTTGTATAGTAGTGAAGGAGAGTGTTGTTGAGAGTCGTCTACATCACTTGTATAGTAGTGAAGGAGAGTGTTGTTGAGAGTCGTCTACATCACTTGTATAGTAGTGAAGGAGAGGTGTGAGGAGAGCGTTGTTGAGAGTCGTCTACATCACTTGTATAGTAGTGAAGGAGAGTGTTGTTGAGAGTCGTCTACATCACTTGTATAGTAGTGAAGGAGAGTGTTGTTGAGAGTCGTCTACATCACTTGTATAGTAGTGAAGGAGAGTGTTGTTGAGAGTCGTCTACATCACTTGTATAGTAGTGAAGGAGAGGTGTGAGGAGAGCGTTGTTGAGAGTCGTCTACATCACTTGTATAGTAGTGAAGGAGAGTGTTGTTGAGAGTCGTCTACATCACTTGTATAGTAGTGAAGGAGAGTGTTGTTGAGAGTCGTCTACATCACTTGTATAGTAGTGAAGGAGAGTGTTGTTGAGAGTCGTCTACATCACTTGTATAGTAGTGAAGGAGAGTGTTGTTGAGAGTCGTCTACATCACTTGTATAGTAGTGAAGGAGAGTGTTGTTGAGAGTCGTCTACATCACTTGTATAGTAGTGAAGGAGAGTGTTGTTGAGAGTCGTCTACATCACTTGTATAGTAGTGAAGGAGAGTGTTGTTGAGAGTCGTCTACATCACTTGTATAGTAGTGAAGGAGAGTGTTGTTGAGAGTCGTCTACATCACTTGTATAGTAGTGAAGGAGAGGTGTGAGGAGAGCGTTGTTGAGAGTCGTCTACATCACTTGTATAGTAGTGAAGGAGAGTGTTGTTGAGAGTCGTCTACATCACTTGTATAGTAGTGAAGGAGAGTGTTGTTGAGAGTCGTCTACATCACTTGTATAGTAGTGAAGGAGAGTGTTGTTGAGAGTCGTCTACATCACTTGTATAGTAGTGAAGGAGAGTGTTGTTGAGAGTCGTCTACATCACTTGTATAGTAGTGAAGGAGAGTGTTGTTGAGAGTCGTCTACATCACTTGTATAGTAGTGAAGGAGAGTGTTGTTGAGAGTCGTCTACATCACTTGTATAGTAGTGAAGGAGAGTGTGAGGAGAGTGTGTTGAGAGTCGTCTACATCACTTGTATAGTAGTGAAGGAGAGTGTTGTTGAGAGTCGTCTACATCACTTGTATAGTAGTGAAGGAGAGGTGTGAGGAGAGCGTTGTTGAGAGTCGTCTAAATCACTTGTATAGTAGTGAAGGAGAGGTGTTGTTGAGAGTCGTCTACATCACTTGTATAGTAGTGGAGGAGAGTGTTGTTGAGAGTCGTCTACATCACTTGTATAGTAGTGAAGGAGAGGTGTGAGGAGAGTGTTGTTGAGAGTCGTCTACATCACTTGTATAGTAGTGAAGGAGAGGTGTGAGGAGAGCGTTGTTGAGAGTCGTCTACATCACTTGTATAGTAGTGAAGGAGAGGTGTGAGGAGAGTGTTGTTGAGAGTCGTCTACATCACTTGTATAGTAGTGAAGGAGAGGTGTGAGGAGAGTGTTGTTGAGAGTCGTCTACATCACTTGTATAGTAGTGAAGGAGAGTGTTGTTTAGAGTCGTCTACATCACTTGTATAGTAGTGAAGGAGAGGTGTGAGGAGAGCGTTGTTGAGAGTCGTCTACATCACTTGTATAGTAGTGAAGGAGAGGTGTGAGGAGAGTGTTGTTGAGAGTCGTCTACATCACTTGTATAGTAGTGAAGGAGAGGTGTGAGGAGAGTGTTGTTGAGAGTCATCTACATCACTTGTATAGTAGTGAAGGAGAGGTGTGAGGAGAGTGTTGTTGAGAGTCGTCTACATCACTTGTATAGTAGTGAAGGAGAGGTGTGAGGAGAGTGTTGTTGAGAGTCGTCTACATCACTTGTATAGTAGTGAAGGAGAGGTGTGAGGAGAGTGTTGTTGAGAGTCGTCTACATCACTTGTATAGTAGTGAAGGAGAGGTGTGAGGAGAGTGTTGTTGAGAGTCGTCTACATCACTTGTATAGTAGTGGAGGAGAGTGTTGTTGAGAGTCATCTACATCACTTGTATAGTAGTGAAGGAGAGGTGTGAGGAGAGTGTTGTTGAGAGTCGTCTACATCACTTGTATAGTAGTGGAGGAGAGTGTTGTTGAGAGTCGTCTACATCACTTGTATAGTAGTGAAGGAGAGGTGTGAGGAGAGTGTTGTTGAGAGTCGTCTACATCACTTGTATAGTAGTGAAGGAGAGGTGTGAGGTCGTCTAGAGTGTTGTTGAGAGTCGTCTACATCACTTGTATAGTAGTGAAGGAGAGGTGTGAGGAGAGTGTTGTTGAGAGTCGTCTACATCACTTGTATAGTAGTGAAGGAGAGGTGTATAGTAGTGAGGAGAATGTTGTTGAGAGTCGTCTACATCACTTGTATAGTAGTGAAGGAGAGGTGTGAGGAGAGTGTTGTTGAGAGTCGTCTACATCACTTGTATAGTGAAGGATAGGTGTGAGGAGAGTGTTGTTGAGAGTCGTCTACATCACTTGTACAGTAGTGAAGGAGAGGTGTGAGGAGAGCGTTGTTGAGAGTCGTCTACATCACTTGTACAGTAGTGAAGGAGAGGTGTGAGGAGAGTGTTGTTGAGAGTCGTCTACATCACTTGTATAGTAGTGAAGGAGAGTGTTGTTGAGAGTCGTCTACATCACTTGTATAGTAGTGAAGGAGAGGTGTGAGGAGAGTGTTGTTGAGATTCGTCTACATCACTTGTATAGTAGTGAAGGAGAGGTGTGAGGAGAGAGTCGTCTACATCACTTGTATAGTAGTGAGAGGTGTGAGGAGAGTGTTGTTGAGAGTCGTCTACATCACTTGTACAGTAGTGAAGGAGAGGTGTGAGGAGAGTGTTGTTGAGAGTCGTCTACATCACTTGTATAGTAGTGAAGGAGAGGTGTGAGGAGAGTGTTGTTGAGAGTCGTCTACATCACTTGTATAGTAGTGAAGGAGAGGTGTGAGGAGAGTGTTGTTGAGAGTCGTCTACATCACTTGTATAGTAGTGAAGGAGAGGTGTGAGGAGAGCGTTGTTGAGTCGTCTACATCACTTGTATAGTAGTGAAGGAGAGTGTTGTTGAGAGTCGTCTACATCACTTGTATAGTAGTGAAGGAGAGGTGTGAGGAGAGTGTTGTTGAGAGTCGTCTACATCACTTGTATAGTAGTGAAGGAGAGGTGTGAGGAGAGTGTTGTTGAGAGTCGTCTACATCACTTGTATAGTAGTGAAGGAGAGGTGTGAGGAGAGTGTTGTTGAGAGTCGTCTACATCACTTGTATAGTAGTGAAGGAGAGGTGTGAGAGTCGTCTACATCACTTGTATAGTAGTGAAGGAGAGCGTTGAGAGTCGTCTACATCACTTGTATAGTAGTGGAGGAGAGGTGTGAGGAGAGTGTTGTTGAGAGTCGTCTACATCACTTGTATAGTAGTGAAGGAGGTGTGAGAGTGTTGTTGAGAGTCGTCTACATCACTTGTATAGTAGTGAAGGAGAGGTGTGAGGAGAGTAGTTGTTGAGAGTCGTCTACATCACTTGTATAGTAGTGAAGGAGAGGTGTGAGGAGAGTGTTGTTGAGAGTCGTCTACATCACTTGTATAGTAGTGAAGGAGAGTGTTGTTGAGAGTCGTCTACATCACTTGTATAGTAGTGAAGGAGAGGTGTGAGGAGAGTGTTGTTGAGAGTCGTCTACATCACTTGTATAGTAGTGAAGGAGAGGTGTGAGGAGAGTGTTGTTGAGAGTCGTCTACATCACTTGTATATTAGTGAAGGAGAGGTGTGAGGAGAGTGTTGTTGAGAGTCGTCTACATCACTTGTATAGTAGTGAAGGAGAGGTGTGAGGAGAGTGTTGTTGAGAGTCGTCTACATCACTTGTATAGTAGTGAAGGAGAGGTGTGAGGAGAGTGTTGTTGAGAGTCGTCTACATCACTTGTATAGTAGTGAAGGAGAGGTGTGAGGAGAGTGTTGTTGAGAGTCGTCTACATCACTTGTATAGTAGTGAAGGAGAGGTGTGAGGAGAGTGTTGTTGAGAGTCGTCTACATCACTTGTATAGTAGTGAAGGAGAGGTGTGAGGAGAGTGTTGTTGAGAGTCGTCTACATCACTTGTATAGTAGTGAAGGAGAGGTGTGAGGAGAGTGTTGTTGAGAGTCGTCTACATCACTTGTATAGTAGTGAAGGAGAGGTGTGAGGAGAGTGTTGTTGAGAGTCGTCTACATCACTTGTATAGTAGTGAAGGAGAGGTGTGAGGAGAGTGTTGTTGAGAGTCGTCTACATCACTTGTATAGTAGTGAAGGAGAGGTGTGAGGAGAGTGTTGTTGAGAGTCGTCTACATCACTTGTATAGTAGTGGAGGAGAGTGTTGTTGAGAGTCGTCTACATCACTTGTATAGTAGTGAAGGAGAGGTGTGAGGAGAGTGTTGTTGAGAGTCGTCTACATCACTTGTATAGTAGTGAAGGAGAGGTGTGAGGAGAGCGTTGTTGAGAGTCGTCTACATCACTTGTATAGTAGTGAAGGAGAGGTGTGAGGAGAGTGTTGTTGAGAGTCGTCTACATCACTTGTATAGTAGTGAAGGAGAGTGTTGTTGAGAGTCGTCTACATCACTTGTATAGTAGTGAAGGAGAGGTGTGAGGAGAGCGTTGTTGAGAGTCGTCTACATCACTTGTATAGTAGTGAAGGAGAGGTGTTGTTGAGAGTCGTCTACATCACTTGTATAGTAGTGAAGGAGAGGTGTGAGGAGAGTGTTGAGATTCGTCTACATCACTTGTATAGTAGTGAAGGAGAGGTGTGAGGAGAGTGTTGTTGAGAGTCGTCTACATCACTTGTATAGTAGTGAGGAGAGTGTTGTTGAGAGTCGTCTACATCACTTGTATAGTAGTGAAGGAGAGGTGTGAGGAGAGTGTTGTTGAGAGTCGTCTACATCACTTGTATAGTAGTGAAGGAGAGGTGTGAGGAGAGTGTTGTTGAGAGTCGTCTACATCACTTGTATAGTAGTGAAGGAGAGGTGTGAGGAGAGTGTTGTTGAGAGTCGTCTACATCACTTGTATAGTAGTGAAGGAGAGGTGTGAGGAGAGTGTTGTTGAGAGTCGTCTACATCACTTGTATAGTAGTGAAGGAGAGTGTTGTTGAGAGTCGTCTACATCACTTGTATAGTAGTGAAGGAGAGGTGTGAGGAGAGTGTTGTTGAGAGTCGTCTACATCACTTGTATAGTAGTGAAGGAGAGGTGTGAGGAGAGTGTTGTTGAGAGTCGTCTACATCACTTGTATAGTAGTGAAGGAGAGTGTTGTTGAGAGTCGTCTACATCACTTGTATAGTAGTGAAGGAGAGGTGTGAGGAGAGTGTTGTTGAGAGTCGTCTACATCACTTGTATAGTAGTGGAGGAGAGTGTTGTTGAGAGTCGTCTACATCACTTGTATAGTAGTGAAGGAGAGGTGTGAGGAGAGTGTTGTTGAGAGTCGTCTACATCACTTGTATAGTAGTGGAGGAGAGGTGTGAGGAGAGTGTTGTTGAGAGTCGTCTACATCACTTGTATAGTAGTGAAGGAGAGGTGTGAGGAGAGTGTTGTTGAGAGTCGTCTACATCACTTGTATAGTAGTGAAGGAGAGGTGTGAGGAGAGTGTTGTTGAGAGTCGTCTACATCACTTGTATAGTAGTGGAGGAGAGTGTTGTTGAGAGTCGTCTACATCACTTGTATAGTAGTGAAGGAGAGGTGTGAGGAGAGTGTTGTTGAGAGTCGTCTACATCACTTGTATAGTAGTGAAGGAGAGGTGTGAGGAGAGTGTTGTTGAGAGTCGTCTACATCACTTGTATAGTAGTGAAGGAGAGGTGTGAGGAGAGTGTTGTTGAGAGTCGTCTACATCACTTGTATAGTAGTGAAGGAGAGGTGTGAGGAGAGCGTTGTTGAGAGTCGTCTACATCACTTGTATAGTAGTGAAGGAGAGGTGTGAGGAGAGTGTTGTTGAGAGTCGTCTACATCACTTGTATAGTAGTGAAGGAGAGGTGTGAGGAGAGTGTTGTTGAGAGTCGTCTACATCACTTGTATAGTAGTGAAGGAGAGGTGTGAGGAGAGTGTTGTTGAGAGTCGTCTACATCACTTGTATAGTAGTGAAGGAGAGGTGTGAGGAGAGTGTTGTTGAGAGTCGTCTACATCACTTGTATAGTAGTGGAGGAGAGTGTTGTTGAGAGTCGTCTACATCACTTGTATAGTAGTGAAGGAGAGGTGTGAGGAGAGTGTTGTTGAGAGTCGTCTACATCACTTGTATAGTAGTGAAGGAGAGGTGTGAGGTGAGTGTTGTTGAGAGTCGTCTACATCACTTGTATAGTAGTGAAGGAGAGTGTTGTTGAGAGTCGTCTACATAACTTGTATAGTAGTGAAGGAGAGTGTTGTTGAGAGTCGTCTACATCACTTGTATAGTAGTGAAGGAGAGGTGTGAGGAGAGTGTTGTTGAGAGTCGTCTACATCACTTGTATAGTAGTGAAGGAGAGGTGTGAGGTGAGTGTTGTTGAGAGTCGTCTACATCACTTGTATAGTAGTGAAGGAGAGTGTTGTTGAGAGTCGTCTACATCACTTGTATAGTAGTGAAGGAGAGGTGTGAGGAGAGTGTTGTTGAGAGTCGTCTACATCACTTGTATAGTAGTGGAGGAGAGTGTTGTTGAGAGTCGTCTACATCACTTGTATAGTAGTGAAGGAGAGGTGTGAGGAGAGTGTTGTTGAGAGTCGTCTACATCACTTGTATAGTAGTGAAGGAGAGGTGTGAGGAGAGCGTTGTTGAGAGTCGTCTACATCACTTGTATAGTAGTGAAGGAGAGGTGTGAGGAGAGCGTTGTTGAGAGTCGTCTACATCACTTGTATAGTAGTGAAGGAGAGGTGTGAGGAGAGTGTTGTTGAGAGTCGTCTACATCACTTGTATAGTAGTGGAGGAGAGTGTTGTTGAGAGTCATCTACGTCACTTGTATAGTAGTGAAGGAGAGGTGTGAGGAGAGCGTTGTTGAGAGTCGTCTACATCACTTGTATAGTAGTGAAGGAGAGGTGTGAGGAGAGTGTTGTTGAGAGTCGTCTACATCACTTGTATAGTAGTGGAGGAGAGTGTTGTTGAGAGTCGTCTACATCACTTGTATAGTAGTGAAGGAGAGGTGTGAGGAGAGTGTTGTTGAGAGTCGTCTACATCACTTGTATAGTAGTGGAGGAGAGTGTTGTTGAGAGTCGTCTACATCACTTGTATAGTAGTGAAGGAGAGGTGTGAGGAGAGTGTTGTTGAGAGTCGTCTACATCACTTGTATAGTAGTGAAGGAGAGGTGTGAGGAGAGTGTTGTTGAGAGTCGTCTACATCACTTGTATAGTAGTGAAGGAGAGGTGTGAGGAGAGTGTTGTTGAGAGTCGTCTACATCACTTGTATAGTAGTGAAGGAGAGGTGTGAGGAGAGTGTTGTTGAGAGTCGTCTACATCACTTGTATAGTAGTGAAGGAGAGGTGTGAGGAGAGCGTTGTTGAGAGTCGTCTACATCACTTGTATAGTAGTGAAGGAGAGGTGTGAGGAGAGCGTTGTTGAGAGTCGTCTACATCACTTGTATAGTAGTGAAGGAGAGGTGTGAGGAGAGCGTTGTTGAGAGTCGTCTACATCACTTGTATAGTAGTGAAGGAGAGTGTTGTTGAGAGTCGTCTACATCACTTGTATAGTAGTGGAGGAGAGGTGTGAGGAGAGCGTTGTTGAGAGTCGTCTACATCACTTGTATAGTAGTGAAGGAGAGCGTTGTTGAGAGTCGTCTACATCACTTGTATTGTAGTGAAGGAGAGGTGTGAGGAGAGTGTTGTTGAGAGTCGTCTACATCACTTGTATAGTAGTGAAGGAGAGCGTTGTTGAGAGTCGTCTACATCACTTGTATAGTAGTGAAGGAGAGCGTTGTTGAGAGTCGTCTACATCACTTGTATAGTAGTGGAGGAGAGGTGTGAGGAGAGCGTTGTTGAGAGTCGTCTAGAGCGTTGTTGAGAGTCGTCTACATCACTTGTATAGTAGTGAAGGAGAGCGTTGTTGAGAGTCGTCTACATCACTTGTATAGTAGTGGAGGAGAGGTGTGAGGAGAGTGTTGTTGAGAGTCGTCTACATCACTTGTATAGTAGTGAAGGAGAGGTGTGAGGAGAGTGTTGTTGAGAGTCGTCTACATCACTTGTATAGTAGTGAAGGAGAGTGTTGTTGAGAGTCGTCTACATCACTTGTATAGTAGTGAAGGAGAGGTGTGAGGAGAGTGTTGTTGAGAGTCGTCTACATCACTTGTATAGTAGTGAAGGAGAGGTGTGAGGAGAGTGTTGTTGAGAGTCGTCTACATCACTTGTATAGTAGTGGAGGAGAGTGTTGTTGAGAGTCGTCTACATCACTTGTATAGTAGTGGAGGAGAGGTGTGAGGAGAGTGTTGTTGAGAGTCGTCTACATCACTTGTATAGTAGTGGAGGAGAGTGTTGTTGAGAGTCGTCTACATCACTTGTATAGTAGTGAAGGAGAGGTGTGAGGAGAGTGTTGTTGAGAGTCGTCTACATCACTTGTATAGTAGTGAAGGAGAGGTGTGAGGAGAGCGTTGTTGAGAGTCGTCTACATCACTTGTATAGTAGTGAAGGAGAGGTGTGAGGAGAGTGTTGTTGAGAGTCGTCTACATCACTTGTATAGTAGTGAAGGAGAGGTGTGAGGATAGTGTTGTTGAGAGTCGTCTACATCACTTGTATAGTAGTGAAGGAGAGGTGTGAGGAGAGTGCTGTTGAGAGTCGTCTACATCACTTGTATAGTAGTGAAGGAGAGGTGTGAGGAGAGTGTTGTTGAGAGTCGTCTACATCACTTGTATAGTAGTGAAGGAGAGGTGTGAGGAGAGTGTTGTTGAGAGTCGTCTACATCACTTGTATAGTAGTGGAGGAGAGTGTTGTTGAGAGTCGTCTACATCACTTGTATAGTAGTGGAGGAGAGTGTTGTTGAGAGTCGTCTACATCACTTGTATAGTAGTGAAGGAGAGGTGTGAGGAGAGTGTTGTTGAGAGTCGTCTACATCACTTGTATAGTAGTGAAGGAGAGGTGTGAGGAGAGTGTTGTTGAGAGTCGTCTACATCACTTGTATAGTAGTGAAGGAGAGGTGTGAGGAGAGTGTTGTTGAGAGTCGTCTACATCACTTGTATAGTAGTGAAGGAGAGGTGTGAGGAGAGCGTTGTTGAGAGTCGTCTACATCACTTGTATAGTAGTGAAGGAGAGGTGTGAGGAGAGCGTTGTTGAGAGTCGTCTACATCACTTGTATAGTAGTGAAGGAGAGGTGTGAGGAGAGTGTTGTTGAGAGTCGTCTACATCACTTGTATAGTAGTGGAGGAGAGGTGTGAGGAGAGTGTTGTTGAGAGTCGTCTACATCACTTGTAGTGGAGGAGAGGTGTGAGGAGAGTGTTGTTGAGAGTCGTCTACATCATTTGTATAGTAGTGAAGGAGAGTGTTGTTGAGAGTCGTCTACATCTCTACAAGTAACACCAGTGTGTACTAAAGATGTTATAAATCAACAGTGACGGAACCCAAGATAATCTTGACTCCTCTAGCTTCAGATAGGTAAATAACAGTTAAATACGGAAGTGATGTATAAGTCACTCTAAGATAGTCAGCACTTACTCCAACCCGCCTTCACCTGTAGCAACCACCCGTTTACCTGTAGCAACCACCCGTTTACCTGTAGCAATCACCCGTTTACCTGTAGCAACCACCCGTTTACCTGTAGCAACCACCCGTTTACCTGTAGCAACCACCCGTTTACCTGTAGCAACCACCCGTTTACCTGTAGCAACCACCCGTTTACCTGTAGCAACCACCCGTTTACCTGTAGCAACCACCCGTTTACCTGTAGCAACCATCCGTTTACCTGTAGCAACCACCCGTTTACCTGTAGCAACCATCCGTTTATCTGTAGCAACCACCCGTTTACCTGTAGCAACCATCCGTTTACCTGTAGCAACCACCCCTTCACCTGTAGCAACCACCCGTTTACCTGTAGCAACCACCCGTTTACCTGTAGCAACCACCCCTTCACCTGTAGCAACCACCCGTTTACCTGTAGCAACCACCCCTTCACCTGTAGCAACCACCCGTTTACCTGTAGCAACCACCCGTTTACCTGTAGCAACCACACCTTCACCTGTAACAACCACCCGTTTACCTTTAGCAACCACCCCTTCACCTGTAGCAACCACCCGTTTACCTGTAGCAACCACCCGTTTACCTGTAGCAACCACCCGTTTACCTGTAGCAACCACCCGTTTATCTGTAGCAACCACCCCTTCACCTGTAGCAACCATCCCTTTACCTGTAGCAACCATCCCTTCACCTGTAGCACCCACCACCTTCACCTGTAGCACCCACCACCTTCACCTGTAGCACCCACCACCTTCACCTCTAGCACCCACCACCTTCACCTGTAGCACCCACCCCTTTACCTGTAGCAACCATCCCTTTACCTGTAGCAACCATCCCTTTACCTGTAGCACCCACCACCTTCACCTGTAACACCCACCACCTTCACCTGTAGCACCCACCACCTTTACCTGTAGCACGCACCACCTTTACCTGTAGTACCCACCCCCTTCACCTGTAGCAACCACCCCTTCACCTGTAGCAACCACCCCTTCACCTGTATCACCCCTTCACCTGTAGCGACCACCCCTTCACCTGTAGCAACCAATCCTTCAGCTGTAGCAACCACCCCCTTCACTTGTAGCGACCACCCCTTCACCTGTAGCGACCACCTCTTCACTTGTAGCGACCACCCATTCACCTGTAGCAACTACCCCTTCACCTGTAGCGACCATCCCTTCACTTGTACCGACCACCCCTTCACTTGTACCGACCACCCCTTCACCTGTAGTGACCACCCCTTCACTTGTACCGACCACCCCTTCACCTGTAGCGACCACCCCTTCACTTGTACCGACCACCCCTTCACCTGTAGCAACCACCCCCTTCACTTGTAGCAACCACCCCTTCACCTGTAGCGACCACCTCTTCACTTGTAGCAACCACCCCTTCACTTGTAGCAACCACCCCTTCACTTGTAGCGACCACCCCTTCACTTGTAGCGACCACCCCTTCACTTGTAGCGACCACCCCTTCACTTGTAGCGACCACCCCTTCACTTGTAGCGACCACCCCTTCACTTGTAGCGACCATCCCTTCACCTGTAGCTACTAACAGGTAGTTATACACGTTTCTGTCCAATAAAAGCAACATTTGCAATACACACAAAAAATATAGCTTACTCAAAATTAACAACATACATATACTTGTATATATAATTTGCTGACAGTGTAGTGCTTCATACAGTGTTAGTTGCTTCATACAATATCATTCATAACACACAAACTTGAATTTAAAACATGTCTTTATACTCTTCAGATTCTGTTTCTCTCTATAATATATATGAGGGCTGGTCAAAAAGTCTGCGTTGATTTTTCCTGACACAAATACAATTACAACCCCGATCTTGCTCCAGAGATTTCCTTCTGTTGGAGCTCTGAAGAAGGACCAGGGAGGGCACTGTTTCCCCACACATGATGTGAGAGGAAACTGTTTCCCCACACATGATGTGGGAGGACAGCTGCTTGTCTCTAGCTACTTAATCGGCTTACATAATTCTGTGTGGATAGCTTAAACAAAGTGGTAAGTTCCTCAGTAACCTTGGTGATTATCTTAACTAACTGGTGAACAGTAGTCATTATGATCCAATATGCATTTTTGTCAAGGAAAATATAATGAACACAGACTTTTCGATTTGGATTTGCCCTTTTGTGTATGTGTAAATATATATATATATATATATATATATATATATATATATATATATATATATATATATATATATATATATATATATATATATATATATATATATATGTGTGTGTGTGTGTATATGTGTATATATATATATATGAGAGAGTACATTAAAGTGTAATAAGAGAGAGAGAAGTAGGAAAAACAAACCCAAATGGAGATAAACACTGAAGAATAATTGTATATATATCGACCTCTTAACCGAGGTTTTCTCTTCAGTAGATTCACAAGGAGAGAACAGGTATTTATAAGTGTAAAAAGAGTAGGCAGTTCCTTGTAGAATCTAAGACAGTGTTGGTAGTTCATGTCAGGTCTGAGCTTGTTGGTTCCTCAAGATGCCTTGATGACATCTCAGGGGCGTATGGTTGTCAGGTGTCTGGGCTGTTGCTGTTGGAGGGCCAAGTAATCTCGATGCAGGGATGTTTGTTTAATGCATGTTTAGCAATTGCATATGGTTTAAAACTTCCCTTCGAGATGTTACAATATGGTTGTGCTTTTGTTAATATTATTTCTGTGATGTGTTTTGTTGTTAGCACAGTCTCAGTTGATTGTATGGTTAGAATTTTTAATGTGTAAAAATATACTCTTGACCGTCTGTCTCTTGAGTGAGAGCTTGTCTTCTATTATCAGTCTCAAAATACAGTTGGTTTTTCCCTATATACACTAAATGACATGACACAGAAGTTGGTACATTCCGTGTCTCATTTGAAAAATCTTTTAGTTCTTTGTAAAACATTTGCTTAATTTATTTGGGTAGGAAAAACAGATATCAGTGACGCCGTTTTTTTTTTTTTTTCAAAATCTCCCGATGGAGTTTATAACTAGTTTTGTTGCAGTTTTTTTTTTTTTGTATTATTGAACTGTACATTTTGAAGTAGATTTAGCTTGCTTTGCATAGTCTTTATTGTATGAACCAGTCTGGTCAGTCAAGTTTGGAAAATAGTGATGTGATTATATCTTTTTCTTGGTTCAAGAGGCTGGGGATGAGTATCATTAAAGGTCTTAGGTTAAAAACTGTTCTTCTGTTTGTGAGGAGTGGATGACTGAAGAGATGGATGTAACTGGCAGTGTGTGAGAGTTTTATGTTGATGACCATCACATCAAGGGAAGGTAGTTTTCTCTCCACCATTCTACTTATAGACGGTACTAATAGGTTATCACCGCAGGTTTCATTCCAAAATTTGAATATATCATTGGTATATTGAAACCATATCATATTTAGTGGTTTGATTTTGGGATGTATGTCTTAGGTCTGAGTCAGTGTTGTATGTATGAGACAAGTGTAGTGATACATTGACGGAGGCTCAAATTTAGCAAGGAAAATAGTTTTGTGCATGTTACTAGGAGATTGATGTTGGTGAGGTTGCGGTTGGTTGGCCAGGAATTCCAGGAAATCAGTCAGTACTTGGGTTAGCAAGGAGTCAACCTCCAAACATTTTCTTCCTGTGAAGATAAAGATTCTTAAAACAGGCGAGGAGAAAGTACTACTAAACATATATCATGTCTACTACAGCACGCTTCTTTAACCTTTATGTGCTTGTGACCCTCACTCCAGATTTATCACAATCTACACGTCCAATCTCAGAAATTTTGATAGCAAAAGAAAAAAAGAACTAACATGAATTAAAATTCAAAATATATTGAATTCATATTTTATTTTAGATTTGTAAAATCAAAGTACTCGAGTACTAAAAAAAAATTATGCATTGAGAGGTTCACAAAAATAAATTCTCCATTTGGCTGAGGTTAACAAAATTTGCGAATTACTTAGGTTTTAGCAGGAAAAAAAGACAAGACTTATAGCTTTGCATGTTACTGAGGAGTAACTTGAAGCAGCGAGGTGAAGCTCTGCTACCACCAGCTTACTTGGTGTCAGCACCAGCTTCCCCATCATTTATTATCCTTAATTTATGATATACCGTAGTCCATAATTTATCGATTTGCAAAATTTAAAGTATCGTTAATACAACATTCCTTTACCAAAGAACAATACAAATTACTGTTGTATCCCAGGGTGCGTTCGTTCCCCTCCCCCCCCCCCCCTGCTAAGGCTCCAGTCACCGCGACCCCTGTTGAGGCTCCAGCAACCCCTCCTCCAGGGTGAACTCTAGGACAACTTTGTACAAAATGGCTTGCTGCTCTTCTCTTGGAAATGTTTCCAACTCCTCCATCATCCACTCTGTATATTTCATCAACAATATTAGGAACCTGTATGATGTATCCACTAGTGTGATGTATCCACTAGTCACGTGTGGTGTATCAACAAGGCCAGTGTGGTGTCGGGATCACTACAAAATATATCGAGTTCCTCTTGGGATTACCCACTTAGTCACAGTGTGTACACAAGTTTTTTGAGTGGGTATAGTTGTAGACTTGTGTTTACAAGAACGAAATGAATGGTAAAAAATACCGACACAGTGGAAATATAAAAACTTAATCAGTATAATGTGATCCTTTATTGACAACGTTACGCTTTATCAAGTCACAAACAGATCTCAGATTTGTTTGTGACTTAATAAAGACCACTGTGTGGGCGAAACGTTATGAATAAAGGATCACATTATTCTGCTTAAGAGTTTATATTTCCACCGTGGCTACTGTGTTCCACACATCATGTTATCTTTTGCGATAGTGGGGGATTCTCATTTCAATACACCAGCTATATCTTATAGTACACAGTATCATCGTTACAGATAGTATAATTGTTGCAGGTATATTTGTCAGTGTACAGGTACACCACATGGATCTTCGCTTGTAATCCAGATATGTAGCTTACATTACATGTTAGTATACTTTGTGATTATTTGAAGAGGTGGCCAAGCAATGTATGAAGGCGACCATCTTGTTTTCTTAGCTCTGATTCTCTCTCTCTCTCACACACACATACATACATACACATACATACATACATACATACATACATACATACATACATACATACATACATACATACATACATACATACATACATACATACATACATACATACATACATACAGGTACGTAATCATACTCCCACCTACCCCCCGCCACTACCACGCGTGTCTCGGTTTCACAGTTTTTGTCACAGTTAGTCACAGTGTGAGGTTTGTGTGTTGGTACAGTCACCTTGTAACCTGCAGAGTGTTGTGTTGAAGCACCATTAAGACTACACACTATTGTTGACTTGTTACATTTATCTTTTTCTCTTTGTAAGCATCTCTTAATTACTTTAGTGCTCTTAGTAATATAATATAATTTGCCTTTTTATGTAATCCATATTTTTGTGGCGAGGCCTCTCTTCATGTTCATTTGAAGTTTATATGCTAATTATGTTTAACAATTTTATTGGTAATTATGAGAAGTTTGTCAAAAGCAGTTTCTTAGTGTAATATAATTCACAATCGAATATAATTAAATTACTTTGGCATTAAAAAGTTGTAAAGGACAAAGAACAGCTGCCAGGTCAGTAATACAACACTAGAGTAATACAGTAGTGAGCATGAAGCCTCATCCATCCATCAAGAAGTACCGCTAAGATAGTGACACTTCTTGATGTTAAATACAAGACAGAATTTGTATGTTGCACTTGTTTCTGAGATGATCTAGTGAGGGTGACTGTCACACTCGCCAAGTCTACTAAATTAACTACAGCATTTCCATACTGGTTAGCTAATACAGTAAAATTCTGATTAAATGACCATGACCCTACATAATAATGTAGGGTGTAGAGTTCTCTCAAAGCAATGTTTGTCGGAGTGACAACTTGCTCTATCCATCTTTTAGTACGTTTTAGTTGCTTCTTAGTTAAAAATTACTTATACTGGCTTCTGAGATTAGGACCGTGTGTGATTCTAAAGCCTTCTGTGAGCTTGTAATGTTTTGGACGTTGGTTTACAGCCTCGAAGTTGATTTGCGTCAAAAACGTTTATCTACGTCCTGGACATTGATTTACATTCTTTATGTTCCGATCATATTTTTAATTAATGGCCATTGATTTTGGCCAGTAAGTGTGTGACAGTCACAGAAGTGTTTTGAGACTTAATCCATGGGTATAAACAAATCAGCTGTTCTATGCCTTTACCTGTGGTTCTCTACAGAAGTGAGGCAACTGTTAAAATACTTTTGTTCTTTGCTTGTTCAGTAGTTAATGAAGTTGCAATCATGACCTGGTTAATATCAGCCACTGTGACTTAAATATAAAGTATTATGATACTGTACTGATGATGGCGGCATCAACAGTAAGTTGAGCAATTTTAGTCAACTGCTTCACAGATGATTATGTAAATCTCAGATAAAAGAATAAGCATAACTTATTTTACTGATATAACTTGAACGTAAAATTACGATAGGTGCGTGCCCGGTGATTTAAGTTATTGGTAACCACTGATGGCACTAGAGCAGAGGTGCCTCTGGATGGCACTAGAGCAGAGGTGCCTCTGGACACTAACTTTATCGCTTGTGACATGATTGTACCTTGTACTTTTGCCACTTTAACACTATGAATCACTTTTTTTCTGCATAGAGTTTTTCACCATTGGATTTGTGGTAGTTTTCATTATTTTTGCACATAGTTTGTAGTTTGATGTTCACATATTTTGAGCAGCATTTATTTTTTTAAATATTAAGTGTTTAATGTTATATAAAATAGACTTCAGAAACACTTAGCTGAAGATAATTTTTGCAAGAACAGTCAGTCAGTGACTCAGAGCTCAGTGAAAGTTCTATCATTATAATATATATATATACCTTCGTGTGCATCACAAAAATTTAGCCTATACCTAGGCTGCAATGTTGTGTAATTACAGTACTCTTTTGCAGCCTCCGTTAGCGCTGCCGCACGCGCCCATGGTGTCGCATGCGGCCGGAGTGGTGATGCCCTCGCCCGCCCTAGCATCACCTGCTGGCTCGCCCCATTCGGCCCACCCGGCACCCCCGCATCCCGCCGCACCACACAACCCTCCCTGCTCTACGCTCTTCATCGCAAACCTTGGCCCAAATGTCGCCGAGCATGAACTGAAGGATATCTTCTCCAGGTAAGACCTGCCACTGCGACTCTGCTTCCTGGGAGCCAAGGAGGGTAGTCAGGCACAACACCCACACATGACTAATACAAAGACTTCGAGCCTAGAAAGCTTTAATCTAGACAACGTTTAATTTCATGAGGGCTTTATCGTGTCATGACTTAATAGTATTTAATTTTAATAAACCTCGTGAGCGAAACGTTGCCTTAATAAAGGCTTGTTCTACTCAAAATGTATTTGTATTACCTCAGATGTTATTTGGAATGAAACTCTGGGTGATGGTACTTACGCTGGTGGTAGTTGTGGTGATGGTACTTACGCCGGTGGTGATGGTGGTAGTTGTGGTGATGCTAGTTAGTGAGAGATTTTGTGCTCACTAAAGTCTTTACTAACTAAATTAATTTTAAAGCTACACTGTAATGGGAGAGTAAGCAAAATTACTTGTTCAAATATAGGAACCTTAAATTTGCATGACAAAAGCACTCTCAGTATTATCATTCTCTGGTGTGACTTCGATGTTGACCCACCACTCTTACACGGGAGTAGCAGAACCACTCTTACACGGGAGAGTAGCAGAACCACTCTTACACGGGAGAGTAGCAGAACCACTCTTACACGGGAGAGTAGCAGAACCACTCTTACACGGGAGAGTAGCAGAACCACTCTTACACGGGAGAGTAGCAGAACCACTCTTACACGGGAGAGTAGCAGAACCACTCTTACACGGGAGAGTAGCAGAACCACTCTTACACGGGAGAGTAGCAGAACCACTCTTACACGGGAGAGTAGCAGAACCACTCTTACACGGGAGAGTAGCAGAACCACTCTTACACGGGAGAGTAGCAGAACCACTCTTACACGGGAGAGTAGCAGAACCACTCTTACACGGGAGAGTAGCAGAACCACTCTTACACGGGAGAGTAGCAGAACCACTCTTACACGGGAGAGTAGCAGAACCACTCTTACACGGGAGAGTAGCAGAACCACTCTTACACGGGAGAGTAGTAGAACCACTCTTACACGGGAGAGTAGCAGAACCACTCTTACACGGGAGAGTAGCAGAACCACTCTCACACGGGAGAGTAGCAGAACCACTCTCACACGGGAGAGTAGCAGAACCACTCTCACACGGGAGAGTAGCAGAACCACTCTCACACGGGAGAGTAGTAGAACCACTCTCACACGGGAGAGTAGCAGAACCACTCTCACACGGGAGAGTAGCAGAACCACTCTCACACGGGAGAGTAGCAGAACCACTCTTACACGGGAGAGTAGCAGAACCACTCTTACACGGGAGAGTAGCAGAACCACTCTTACACGGGAGAGTAACAGGACTACACCACAATTATACTCTCGCTTGCACACACGTCAAATGTTTTACTCAAATTTATGTACTAAAACAATTTTTAGGAATACTGTGTTTTTAGTGCTCGTCTGTGATTTTTTTTTTTCAAGTTACATCTTCAAGGTACATGAAATACTCAGAAGCTTGTGAGATTCCTGTCTGTTCTACTGTTTACCTAAATTACAGACTTCATTTCCTACAACAATATCCTGTTTTCGTGTGATCATTGTATAGTGTGATTGATATGAAAACAAGGAGCTTAGTTCCTCTCCTTGTCGGTGTTAAGTCTGGCAGTAATGGAGACATTTTGTTTGTTTTTGTAATTACGCTGAAATGTACAGAGCAATAGTTCAGTTTGACCCTAGTTAAATATGTGGCCTCAGTGTGAGTAACTTGTTGGTTGCACCCCGGTCCCCTTGCTCACTAGTTAATGTATGTCACTTGTATTATGACAGATATGTTAACAAGACAATATGCGGCTTATAACATTTTATACCTCCGAGTTTATTATCAGAGTTGGGTCAACAGAAAATATATTCTCAATAATAACCTACATGGAGACAGAAACAAAAGATTAATTGGTCTGTATATTTTGATCCTCTTCAGCAGACACATTAGTAAAATGAGAAAAATATATAGGGAAGGTTGCACCTCGCCCCGTACACGAGAGTAAGGGTGTTTGCACCAATTAATCTTGCGAGTTTGTCTCCATGTGGGTTATTATTGAGTAATGCCAAGTGTTTATTACACTTTAGTTATATAGAGAACACACACACACACACACACACACACACACACTTTTGTATATATATATATATATATATATATATATATATATATATATATATATATATATATATATATATATATATATATATATATATAATTTTTTTTTTTTTTTTTTTTTTTTTTTTTTTTTTTTTTTCTTTTTCAACAAGTCGGCCGTCTCCCACCGAGGCAGGGTGACCCAAAAAAGAAAGAAAATCCCCAAAAAGAAAATACTTTCATCATCATTCAACACTTTCACCACACTCGCACATTATCACTGTTTTTGCAGAGGTGCTCAGAATACAACAGTCTAGAAGCATACACATATAAAGATACACAACATATCCCTCCAAACTGCCAATATCCCAAACCCCTCCTTTAAAGTGCAGGCATTGTACTTCCCATTTCCAGGACTCAAGTCCGACTATATATATATATATATATATATATATATATATATATATATATATATATATATATATATATATATATATATATATATATATATATATGCGAAATAATCGTTATGCGAATGAATTTTCCCCATAAGAAATAATGGAAATAAAATTAATCCGTGCAAGACGCCCAGAAGTATGAAAAAAATTTTTTTTTACCACATGAAATGTTAATTTTAATACACACAAACTGAAAAAGGCATGCACAATTACATGACACTTACTTTTATTGAAGATCTGGTGATGATTGATGGGATGGGAGGAGGGGAGAGCATTATCTTCTTACTGTTTAGAAGGGGAATCCCCTTCCATTACGACTTGAGGTAGCAAGTCCTTTTCCGGGGTTACTTCCCTTCTTCTTTTAATGCCACTAGGACCAGCTTGAGAGTCACTGGACCTCTGTCGCACAACAAATCTGTCCATAGAGCTCTGTACCTCCCGTTCCTTTACGATTTGTCTAAGATGGGCCACAACATTGTCATTGAAATAGTCACCAGCACGGCTTGCAACAGCTGTGTCAGGGTGATTTTCATCTATAAAGGTTTGCAGTTCAACCC
>NC_091308.1:17347869-17375369 GCF_038502225.1 Cherax quadricarinatus
ACTAGCTCTTGGACCTCCGTTTCTGCACTTCACTTATCTGGTGTAACTTTATCTGCCATTTTGGGCTCTGTAATATATACCGTTGTATCTTTTTATTGAGGTGATCTCCAGTACATGTTTGTTTGTGTGTGCTCACCTAGTGAATAAAGGTATGGAGTCTCGACTCTTGGTCCCACTCAGTAACTACTCACTAATAGCCTCATTAATTCCTTGCCTCTTGGGCTCTGTCATACTGTTGCAACCCCTGAATGGGTTACAATGATTATTATGTATATATATGATGTATATTACTTTTTCATTTAATTTTATATTGCTTATATTTGCGATAATAGCTAAATCGTAAATGTATGACTTTATATTATTATTTGACTGTTATATTGTTATTTGACTTATGTTGTTAGGATGTACATAATATGTGCTCAGTTCAAGTCTTGATTGTCAAACTACTGTAATTATCGCTTGTCGCTCGTTATACTGCCGGCTTCTGAGCTGTGCTGTCCACGGGGCTATCACGTGATCGAGGGGGGGTTGTCCTCACCTTTCGTGAAGTATTCAGTCTGCTCGAGACTCGCTTGGTGGTTGGACAGATTGTCTGTCTCATTATTCTTGTTAGTTCTGTAGAACTCTGTTCACAGAACATTGTATAGACTTCGTGATTTTCGACGTTGTACTGAGGTTGTGTGTCGCTTAGACACTCTGAACATCTCAGGTCCTTAGCTATAGCTTCTGACCTAATTTTGTACTGGTTTCTGTGTATTGTCACAGTCGGGTTTTTCCTATGCTGAACTTAGATTCAGTAGTATGGGAGTTTTGTAACTTTTGTGGAGGATCTGCTGATGGTCCCTACTTAGTGTCGTTATATTATCTCCTTGATCCTGATTGTGTCGCAGTCGCTTGTTATATGGCTATTGGGCTTAGCATTCTTTTCATTGTTCAAGCAGACTGTTCTGGTTGCCAGTCGGTCAAGAAGTTAGTTTATGTGAGGAATTTGTCAGTCACTTGTTTAAGTCTAGTCGAGTCGTGAGACATAGTGAACTACTTAGAGCACTTACACGCATACACAAACTTATTTGTACATATTTGTAATATCTTATTAAATGTTAATGTACCAGACGGTACTTAAGAATTATAAATGTGATATGTGCTTTCAGCACAATAATATTGAACTGGAGAGATTGATTTTATTTTGATTGCTGTGATTAATTTAATTTGATAATATACCTCTAGACAACTTAATGATTAATAAATTTATTAAATTTTATTTTCTCTAGTTAGTAGCCTACCAGTTGTAATCCTGAAGCACTATTGAATAATACTCAATTTTAATGGATAATTGGACAAGGATACTGACTACTTGTTACGAAAACCCAGTAACAGGCTGGATGCTAGAAGGGCAGTCCTTTCTAGTATTCACTGGAGATCTCTAAGCTTTTAGAATCGCGTTTTTTGTAACACATACCCTTCTTAAAACAGTGTATGCAGTCTGTTTTAGTCGCTTCTGCATCCAGACTGTTTAACTTTCTAACCAACTCCAGAATGTTAAAAAGTACTTTCTGACTTCCATGGATTCATTTACATGTTAAACTTGTATGTCCCCTGGTTCCTGGTTCTTGCCTTTCAGCTACTTTGTCAGTCGGAGTTTATTCTGGTTTTTCTGGTTCTTCAGTCTTCTAGTATTGTAAAGTTTAGTTCTTTTAGTCTTCACGGGTCATTTCCCCTCAGCTCCTGGAAGAGTTGTGTGGCCAGCCTCTGCCCACACAACTCTTCCGCTCAGCTTTATTTGGCTGCTGGCCTCTACACTTTTCATCTATTTTTTTTTCATATTTTATTTAAAAGTACATCACAGCACATAAAAAATAACAAACAGGCTTTATCTGTCAACAAATGTAATAAGCTTTCCATGGCCATATAATACCACATACAAATGTAATAATTATACATCATGTAACAAATATTATCTAAGGAGAACACAAACATTAACCAAAGTAAGGAGAGAATTGATACATACTGCCGTACTAACTACAGCAAAAGTAAAACCAGATATTCTGTACTATGACTGAACGTTATAAGGTACTAACTCAAAAGAGGACAGTATGTTACATACCGTAACCCTACAACCTAACCCCCCCTTCCCCAGACAGAACCTCCCCCTATCTGAAAAGTACATCATAAATCAGAACCGCAAGAGTGCACAATAAATTAAGTTAACCCTAACACATCTATAATGCTATCCAAAAGCATGAATCTTACGACACGTAAGAATATGAAGCATAAACGACAATGATACATCTGTTCCCTCAACTTAAAACGGTAAAGGTTAGAACTGCCTCACGGCTTACAATACAAACTGCAAGTGCAATAAGTACATTATGTAAATATGGAACAGTTTACTTTCTAACATTGGTTATAAAGAAGTTCCTGTAGTCAAATTACATTAACAAGATCCGTCCACATCATAATCTCACACGACCAACGATACCGTACAATATAATGGTAATACACCTTACACACAAAGTATTGACGATGGTTTTATACTCAGACACAACACATTATACATTATTAACGAACATGTCTAACTATGTTGTATATACAAATGGCAAGCACACATGGGTAAGTATATAGACTGTATAATAAATCATTGTGTTAAAACACACACACACACACAAGCACACTCATACCCACCAACATAGACATAGGTATTAATGAAGCGACGACAAAAAACATCCAAATATAACAAATACGATGTGTTATATGACATCTCAACAAATAATGTAAGCAATTACATGCAATATCATATATTACATGTAATAGGAAAACACATCTATACAAATACCAATGATTGGTGTACAAGAATAAAAAGGGCAAAACTCTTAACGTTCTGAACATACAAAATTTTACATTTTTGTTAATGACATCATCACATTGGAGACATACATACAACATTGGAGACATACATACAACACTCACAAACACAAGACATTTACACACAATTAAACGCAGCTGACCAGCCTGCTAGATTACTCACTGAACAAACAAATTATCTCAAATCCTTTAACTCTAACGCTCTATATGCAGACGGGAAATCTTGCTCCCATCTCCCCTCATATACCAACCGATTTCGACACTTAATTCTAAGAATTGTTCCCGCTAAAACCCGGATTCTGCTATTCCCTTCAGCATGTCTCATAGCCCATGACACATAAATATAATCGGCTACGACATACGACACTGCACGTTGTACACAGATGTCAACCCCACCCACATCAAAACTCAACGCCCTAAGTACCGACAAACCTCCCCCCCCCCCCTACCATTCGTAAAACCCTGCTGAACCACGCACGTACTATACCTAAATTTTCACAGAAATACACAACATGAAACGCTGATTCGTCCTCCCCGCACGCTGAACAACTCCGGTCCTCCTCTACACGCCGATTAGACAACACCACCTTGGACGGCAGAATCCCGTGCAAAAAATTAAAAACCACTTCGCGTACTCGAGGAAGGAGACGTAACTGATGAACCCGCTTCCATATATCACACCACGCGTACATGGGGAACATTCCCTGAACTTTCACCTCCACTTTCACCATACCCACTCTTTCCAAAGTACTCAATTTAACGCTCTGCACGTCTCGCATGCACAGCAACACACGTACCATCGTATCGCACCTGATTACATCTGCCCGTCCCCACCACCTGCGCAGGTCACGATACATTTCTGTTAAACCACCATGCCTGCCACCCAGTCGGAGAAAACGACGTTTCACATAACAAGCAATGACTCGGTCTCTTAAAGGAACAAGACCTAACCCTCCTTGACGCATTGGTGTCTCTACACCGCTCTTGTGAGCCAGTCGCACCCTGAGCCCCACAGGAATCTATAAACTCTATGTAAAAGATGTTTGATATCCCCCTGTATTAGTGGACACAGCGCAGCAACGTGCCAAACTTTACTATAAAGAGGAAGATTAATTACTATCGCCCTCTGATGTAGGGTTAAATGTCGTGGCCTTAGACTATGTAAACGCCTCAAAACGCTATTTACCACCCTCCCCGAATTACAAGCCCTCGTCTTATCAACCTCTCTCATATACTGTATACCACATATGTTAACACAGTCAACCACCGTCCACGTCTCTATACCTACCTCCTCTCTCGTCCAATCTCCCAACATCATAATCTTTGATTTTTCTTTGTTAACCTGCATTCCTGTTGCCTTACCAAATACATCTACAAGGCTTCCCACTAAACGTAATTGCTCCCTCGTACGTAATAGGACAGTTGTATCATCCACATAACCTATTATGGCTGGTCGATCACTACTCGAACCCCACGACGAATCTACTCCCCGCCCACAAACTGTCCAATAAAAAGGGTCCTGCATGCAAGCAAAGAGCATTTGAGACATAGGGCATCCCTGTCGAATGCCTCTATTCAATTTGACAAAGTCTCCTAACTTCCCATTAATTTGTACTTGAAACCCAGCACCATTATACAAAGAACGAGCCTACATGATGATCTCATTACCAAAACCCTGCCATCTCATAAACTTCCACAGCACATCCCTTTCTACACTATCAAAAGCAGCTTGCCAGTCTAACGCCAAAACACCACCCCCGCCCCTCGTTCCGCATTCCTCGACAAACTCCCTGATATTCCCATGACCATCATACATTGTCCTACCTGGCATGCCAAACTGACCCTTATGTATTACCTTGTCAAACACTTTCTTAATCCGATTCATTAAAATTTTTGCATATAATTTATAATCACTACACATTAGTGATATTGGTCGGTAATCCTTAAGTGATACGGGTACGTCACATTTTTTAACTAACACCAAAACCGCCGTACTCTGAGACAAACCTAAACATCCCCCTTCCTTCATCGCATTGAGTAAACGTACCACAAAGTCCGTATGACCTCCCAATGTTGAATATAAAATTCACACGGAATGCCATCAATACCTGGCGCCTTACCCTTACACATTCCCTGCAAAGCCTCCCACACCTCAGCTTCAGTTATAGGCCCACCCATGAGAGAGCGATCATTATCATTCAACTCACATCGTACATTCCGCCCCAATTCCCGTATTGCATCCACGCTTACATCTTTATTTAGCATTTTGAGATTAAACCATTTATCAACATAAGAGCTTATTCCTTCAGTTGTTGTTACAACCTGACCCTCACTATACCCTTCAACGCCATCCTGCACCACTAAACGCACGATTTCGGTCGCCTTCCTCCTTTGTGTCTGACTACGTAAGACACAAGCGGACGGCTTATCACCCCACACAGCCTCCTCGACTCCACTCGAAATACGCGCCCCGTCAAAAACCGTATTTTTCAGCACTTGGATGTGTTCCTTTAGGTTGTCAATCTCGTCCACTGGGTAATTTCCAGTTACCTCCCCTTGCGCATAACAGTGCCGTAAAGATCCCTCCAGGTACCTCAAAAATCCATACTCCAATTGAAAGGCCTCCTTACCCCGATGTATATAAAAATCCTTAATGCGAGGCTTCATAACCGCGTCCCAGTGTCGCACTAAATCATTACCTTCTAAGGAGTCTACGCCCATAGACGTCCATAAGTGCGTGAAGAGTGTCTTATCTTCCACACTTTGAAGTAAACGAGTATTTAACTTCCAATATCCTTTAAAACGAGTCGGGAGACCTCTCCAGTCGAGCTCTACGAGAACACCGCGATGGTCGGAGAAATACACATCTAACACACGCACTTTGGTTACAACTACCCGCCGAGACACATATACCCTGTCTAAGCGCGCAGCATAGTCCTTACGCACGAAAGTGTGCTCAATCCCTAAGTCACTGCTTCCACTTACATCCACCAACCCCAGCCCAGACAACAAATCACCCAAAATAATCGAACAATAACCCGCTCCCCTCGGTTCTACGTCTTTACGGCGCACCACACAGTTCCAGTCGCCACCAACTACTGTTATATCAGGCAGAGATCTCAAATAGTACACAAGAACATCGTTAACAAAAGTATTTTTAATATTAACATCATGTTCAGCTGGCCCATATACTACAAAACCAACCCGTTGAGTACCCCACTCACCTATGACGCGGACCACGCGACCCCTTCCCCCCCTTCCTCCCAATGTTTCATCACGAACGGGCTGGTCGCTTTTATTAACACAGCCACACCACCTTTCAAACGACTCGAGTGAGCCATATAAACATCATAACCATCTATCGCAAACGAACTTCCAACTTTATGGCTATGTTCTTGCACGAAACATACATCTACTGCAAAGCGATGCAACCACTCATGAACCTGTACTTGCCTTCTGCTATTTTTCATACCATTAACATTTATGGTTATACACCTAACTTTGCTAACGGTGGCTTTCCTCGAGGGACCACCACACCCTTTTTCCCTTTACGTTGACTAACGCCTAAGGCGTCACCTTTACCTTGTACATTCTCTGTTATATTACTCGCTGTCCTGGAACCACGCGACGCCCCACCCGTGACTTCTGACCACGTCTTCTTCCCTGAGCGCTGTCCAGGGGTCAAGACATCGTCGGAGTCTGGTGGGGTAGCCGCACGCTTCCTAGAAACAGCATCCTCAACTTTATCAGGATCTGTAATGTTCTCCTTGTGAACTTCTACCGCAACAGTATGAACTCTCGGACCTTCTACCTCACTTACGTTAAGTAACTGATCGACGTCCTTTAACTGTGTTCTCTCCTCATCTGAACACTCCAATGCAGGCACACACGGCACAGAATCATACTCCTGCGAAGCTAAAAGGTCGCTCAATGTCGATACAATGTTAGCGTCCATGTCAGCATCCTCTCTTGCTTGAGGGCTCTCACGTCCACCATGTTCTACCACATCGTGGTTGACCGTACCAGGTAGAGTCACGCAGGATGACTCCACGAGCATGGCCCGATCCACCTCATCACTCCACGATTTCAGGCGCGGTAAGTCCTCGATTACTTCATCTGCCAGATTCCGACGAGGAGCCTCACCATCCGGACGATGACCACGTCCTGAGGGCGGCTGGCGCTTAACGCATTGTGCAGCAATGTGGTCCAATGCTCCGCAAAGGCGACAAGTTCGTCTCTGTCCAGGATACGTAACATACACCTGGGTACGGAACTCCTCTAGGTTTATGTACGAAGGTATTGGTTGGCCCAGGGACATTTTTAACGTGAAAGACCCTTCTTGTAAACCAGCAAAGTGGCCATCAGACCACCGACCCACAGTAACTTGGTGGATCGTCCCATAGTATTTGAAGGCGTCACGTATGTCAACTTCGTTAGCCTCAAAAGGCACGTTTCGCACACGTACCCACGTATAGTATTGTGAAACGTCGTGCAACTTAACTGTGACTGCTGGGGTGACTTGCTTGCTAACATCCTGATACTGGTTGACAATCTGCTCGTAGGTCTTGGTATCGCAAAACTTGACGAATATCCGTGATAGTCCATTTAAGGCAACGCCACACAGGGATTCACGCTGGATGCCATATACATCGCGGATGATCATCGGCACCAACACATTAATCGATGCGCTGGGGATCGTGCCCTTTATGAGGTCAATACACACAGTATTAACTCTTCTTCGAAAACCCGTCGCCATTGTTGTCGTCGTCTCAAAGCTCCTCCACCAGGTGTCGGGACTGAGGAGAGACAGCTGACGACCGCTCAGCACAGCGTCTGAGCAGAGAATGACCGCTACTTGTTACGAAAACCCAGTAACAGGCTGGATGCTAGAAGGGCAGTCCTTTCTAGTATTCACTGGAGATCTCTAAGCTTTTAGAATCGCGTTTTTTGTAACACATACCCTTCTTAAAACAGTGTATGCAGTCTGCTTTAGTCGCTTCTGCATCCAGACTGTTTAACTTTCTAACCAACTCCAGAATGTTAAAAAGTACTTTCTGACTTCCATGGATTCATTTACATGTTAAACTTGTATGTCCCCTGGTTCCTGGTTCTTGCCTTTCAGCTACTTTGTCAGTCGGAGTTTATTCTGGTTTTTCTGGTTCTTCAGTCTTCTAGTATTGTAAAGTTTAGTTCTTTTAGTCTTCACGGGTCATTTCCCCTCAGCTCCTGGAAGAGTTGTGTGGCCAGCCTCTGGCCACACAACTCTTCCGCTCAGCTTTATTTGGCTGCTGGCCTCTACACTTTTCATCTATTTGTGGTTATGGGGACCGAGTCTCTGTTCCTGGTCCCGCGGTATACACACTGGGGTCACACACCGCTTGGGAAATTTAAGGCAATCTGGATCGATTTATTAAGGAAGAACAGGTTAAATTCCTTGAATCAAAAGCCCCCTTTCTCTCCTCGTTACTCTGTCTGTTGTCTGTCTGTTGTCTGTTTGTCTCTCTCTCTCTCTCTCTCTCTCCTTCTTCGACATAGTTACTGAACCACAAAAGTATTCCACTTATCATTGATTATTTTTTTCATTCTTAATTATCCTGTGGTTATTCACTGTGTGGAAGACTCTCCTACAGTCTGATATAACATGAATTCCATCCAAAGTTCTTTCTCGTTTTGCCTCCTTGAGTTTGTCTCATTAATCTCCAGTTAGCTCATGTAAAAAGGATTTACTCTCCCTAAATCCATTCCAACTCTCTGATAATAAACATCATTTATCGTCAAGTTCTCAACCAGATCACGAGAAAGTGAAAGACGGAAGATGAAGCATCCGCTGTCTTATCTCCGGCAAGTCATTGGTTTCTAAACTCTTCAACGAGTCATCGTTTCTCATCCAATATAACAAAAAAAAATCGGGGAGGGGGGGGGCGCACTCTTCTGTTTCCTACGAAAAATACATAAAATCCTTCCCCATTCTTTGAATATCTTTCTCATCGCCATAAAACTATTACTTACCCTCTGCAGGATCTACGGTCGAGCCGGGATCACAAGCCCTGGTGCCCATCCCGGTCTTCACCTGTCAGCAGTACCGGGTGGAGGCGCTGGGGGAGCCACGCCCACAACTACGCCCATTGCCACGCCCGCTGCCTCGCCTTAAGAGGATCACTTCCTCAGCCTCAGCACGTAACGCTCCCGCCTCCCCGAGACCCAGGTCCCAGGCGCTGCCCCTGGATGGTTAGTTTACTTACCTGGTAGTTCACTAGTTATGCCTTTCACTAACTTCCTAGTAACTAACAAAAACTTCCACCATTACTGGATGACTGCAGTTTTATTATTACCAGATTCTGTAAGTCTTTATATTATAAAATGGGATGGATATTGTTTCTAGTTTATTGCAACTAAAATTAATCAATCAAGAAGGTTAAAAAGTAACACTATTAACAACATAGTAATTATGCTTTGCTTTAAGAGGGAAAATGATTGAGTACAAACGTCACTATCCAGGCCTTACTTAGCCTAGGCGGAGCAGGCTTTGCCTATATTCTTTCCTAGTCACACTTGTCCTCGCTGATGAGAGCAAGGATTTCCCTGTGTACATAAATCTTAGCCCGCCTGCCAGCTGCGTCACATTACAGCTCTTCTCCGAATGCTTTGATAAGGCCATTAATCTCTCAGACCTACGCCATTCATTTTCCAATTTCTCCCCATCTCTCTCTCTCTCTCTCTCTCTCTCTCTCTCTCTCTCTCTCTCTCTCTCTCTCTCTCTCTCTCTCTCTCTCTCTCTCTCTCTCTTTACACAAGGATTTACAGTGTTAGGTTAAGAGTTCCTACTTTTTTAACAAGCTATCTCATCTTATTTTAAAGCCTTTTATTGTTATGAGTCATATAAATAGGGAATAGGATGAAATTGGAGCCCCCTGTAGGACAGCGATTTCATCTGGTGTGGTCAGTTAACTTTATTTCATCAATGGCATGTATGGCGAATAACTTTTACATCTCGGTCTCCGCGAGGTGGAGCCAGGTATGGTACCTTGACAACATTAGCCATGAACTTCGTACAGTCTTGCAGCCTCTACTGTCAAGCAGTTGCGAGATACGCCTAAGTGCTGTTAGCTTCCTGACCACCTTATTTTCAAGATTTATTACATGATTCTTCAAAGTCAATTTGGAATCAAATTTCACCCCAAAGATATTACCCTCAACCCCGAGTTCCAACACTCTCCCATTCATTCTTACCACTCTTCCAGCATTATCATCAGAGGCCAATGTCATCTGCCATGATGGTTGATGTAACTGAGAGCAAATGACATTTCCTCTCTTGGATTAGTAAATATCAAAGTACAGTCGTCTTCATGTGTATGGGATTCCGGAATGAGTTGAAGGCCATTGAAGAGAACATTCCATAACAAAGGCCCAAACACACTTCTCTGGGAAAAGGCCAATTACACATTGCTAGGCAGTGCTGATGGATGTGAGAAGTGGTGCTAGCTGGTGTACGTGTCTACTGAGCAGTCTTGGGCTCACCTTGTCTGGGCCCCTCAGTCTTTTCTTGGTTCAGGGATTTGAGAAGATACACCTCGTCTTGCCTTATTGTCACATCTGACAACTTTGACACAGGAGGAGGTTCTCTTGCTGGGTCTGGACCTTGAATCAATCTTGACAGCAAAGTGCTCGGCAAAGAGATCAGCTCTCTCTCTCTCTCTCTCTCTCTCTCTCTCTCTCTCTCTCTCTCTCTCTCTCTCTCTCTCTCACTATCCTGCAGTACGGTAGGATAGTCGTCACATAGTTTTATAATCCAGTAATCCTCTATATCATTGTACAAGTCGTAAGACTTGATGAATCTAATTATCTAAAGCTCAAGTAGTTTTAAGATCAAGCTAAGTTATCTCCTTCTGAAGACGCGTTCTGCCCCCAGGTGTTGGTCCAGCGAGCTCCGTCTCCACTGTTGTGTTTGGTCGGCGTCACTCATGGTGTTGTTCCAGGGACGTAGACGATACCAAGCAATATCGTTCTCAGAGCACCCAAACATTCAGGGACCAAGAGGTCCCGCCCCTTCCCGATGCCTGCCTCAGCAATCCAGAAACCGAGATCCTGAAGGTCCGCGGTGAACTGGCCATTCCTGACTTCTACTGCAGTCATTCCAGCGCTCAGATCCGGAAGGAGCATGAAGTGAGTATTCCTGATGGGTACTGCAGCCATCACGAGACCCAAGTTCTGAAAGACAATGGTACCCTCGCCATTCCTGTCTCTTGCTGCGGCCGTCACGACACCGGCACCCTAAAGGATCACAGTGGACTGACGATTCATGACTCTTGCTACAGTCAATCCAGCACTCAGATCCTGAAGGAGAATGGTGGAATGAGCGTTCTTGATACCTGCTGCAACCACCCTAGCCATCACGCCTGCAGTCAACACCACCCCCAACACAATGACATCCCGCAGCAATACGAGGAACACGACCAAACACATTGCCACCTCGACGAGGATGACTCAGTGTTCATCATAGCCAATGACTGAACCCCATGAAGAGTCTTCTTTAAGTGTCGTTGTGGAGAGTGCTCCATGAGAAGTGTTTCCAGTGGGTGCAAGTACAAAATTGTTTGGTGTGTTTAGCCTGTTGAGCAGGACAACACCTCGTTCAAAACGGTGTCAAGCAGATCATGTTATGTTTTAGCTGAGTTCCTGTCTCCATGAAAAATGATAAGTCGGCACCCTCAGAGTCGGTACCTAGAGAATAGAATCCGGAGGAGCCACTACCAAAGGAGCCGGTACCGAAGGAGTAGGTACTGAAGGAGTCGGTACTGAAGGAATCGGTACTGAAGGAATCAATACTGAAGGAGTCAATGAGGAAGGAGTCGCACTGAAGATCACATTCTTAGATGTGAAACAAATAGGCTAAGAAATCTCTGTCGACGACAAAGGTATATGCAAATCTCTGTCGACGACAAACGTGTAGACGTCTTTGTCGACTACAAAGCAGTATTTAATAAAGTGATTGAGTGAATGTATTTCTTGTATACTGAATGTCTTTCTACTATCTCATTTACCCTGTATTTCTTCTGGTGCGACAAGCGGGTCAGACCACAGAGGTTGTACCGCTCAGTTTATAATAGTGTCGTTGACTGGTGTTACACAGGCGCTGTGCAGCCTTCAGGACCCTCGTGTGGTTCTATAGATTTTTAAACTTAATAAAGTAGCCAAGGTAAGGTCAGTAGCCTCTCGAGGTCAAGTCAGCTACTAGCAGTTTCACTTTTTCAGCTGTCAAAACCTTGTTGTTTCTTGGTTAAACTTGTTAAACTCTTTTTAACATTTCATGAGTTTTGATGGCTCTGTATATATTATGTTTTCCATTACTAAAGTATACACATGTTTACGCAATTATGAAAAAGGTATACAACGAAAATCAAATAGCAACGGACCTTTTGCCACAAGTATTGCTGTTAACGAAAGACTTAAAGGTGGAGGAAATAGTCACGAATTTGTAGAAAAATATTTATATACCCAACTTCTAAACATATGCGCGATATTACTCTCAATTACTTCTTCTTGTAATATAGTCCATATATTAACCACCCGGTTAAAAATCAAAATATATATATCTTCGTTGTACTGATGTCGTTCGTCTATTAATATCGAAACGATCATTTCGTTCTTTGTTTGATCGGGTAATACTAAAGCATTTTTTTTCTTTTTGAAGAAGATTGCCATACTTATCATTCATTTACTTTACCTCTGAATCTTCGCCTCGAAAAGCTGAATACAACTTTCTAAAGGCGTTTCACAAGATTTACGTCTTCGTCTGAGTGTTGCCTCGCTAGATCCAGAGGCGTGTGTGTTGCTGAAGAATACTCCGACTGGTGACGCAAGTTGCACCACAAGCTCTTATTTTGACGTTTTTGGTCTGGTGCTTCATCAAATCAAGGCTCGATTGTGCTCTACAGAGAGCGAAACGTTGTGTCAGTAAGAGATTGCTCTGCAGTGGCTCGACACTGGACACCCTCCTGTCACCGTCCAACCTTAAATACAACGACCAGACACTGCAAGCAAGCGGTGTTCTAGGATCCATCACTCTTAAAATCACTGCAATTTTTCCCGTTCGCGGTTCGTGTGTTTTCACTGCATCAGTCTGCTGCCTGCTTAGTCACACTTATTATTACTCTTGCATCTCCTTCATTTGCTTTCAGTTAAGTTCAGTGACGTCCATAACTTAAGTTATAGTTTTGTTTGTTTTTCATGTGCATTACTTCGCGCTTAACAATATTTTAATTCATGTGCAGTTTACTACCCCTGTTTACTAAATGGTTTATAATGACTGATTTAATCCAGCTAAACTTAACAAGGTTTAAACAAACCTGGTCTTGCAGGTTCCATGAGGTTAAATGTATGGCAAGTTCCCTTTAGCTTACTTTATGGCAAATTCCTTGAAGTCACTTTGTGTCAAGTTGCCTGATGTTAATTTATAGCAAAGTCATGATAAGTTCTCTTAGGTTACGTTATAGATTAACTTAAGGAATCATGTCTGAATATCAAGTAGCAATATCTGTGAAGCAACTTATGTACAACGACCATAACACCATCTACAGACTGTATACACTGGGCAGCACCAGACAGACTTACATATGGCAACACTGGGTAGCAATTAATGACAGCTGTGCCAATTGCTTTTGGCAACAACTGAGTGGAAATCCAAAAAAATAAATTCTGTTATCGCCTGTCAACACTGTATTGATTGTCGGAATTTGTGTGTTTGTATCTATCTGTTTGTTTGTATTGTCTCATTCTCTCATACTTCAATATATATATATATATATATATATATATATATATATATATATATATATATATATATATATTATACATTTATTCCAAGTGTTTAAAATAATCACTGGCATTTTAAATATAGAATATACATTAGCTTACCCATTTCTTAATTAGAATATGTTGAACAATTATTTGTGCCAAACAAAGACTATAAATACACTTGTCTATTATTTATCCTGTTAAGTGTAAAAATAAACATTAAAGCAAATATTTAAATACGAAACTTTACTTTGTGGCTTTTCTTCTTAAAGCAAGAAGACACAGGAACTTAATATTTATGAGTTAGCAGAGAGATAATGTAGTATATTATTATTATTATTATTATTATTATTATTATTATTATTATTATTATTATTATTATTATTATTATTATTATTGGCAGAGAGATAATGTAATATCTGTGAGTTGGCAGAGAAATAACGTAATATCTGATAGATAGCATTAGAATACAATAATGACTAAATGACCACGCCTCAACCTCGTTCTCTGGTCCTGGGATCTCTAAACACTGCCCAGGTTGTACAGTAACCTCCTGAAACTTTACACAGAAAGCGAAATGTTGGCAATAATAAACATTTGCTCTGAACCAAGTTTTTTTTTTCAGTCAAGAGTCCTCCACTTAACTCGAGAAAGTCTTCCCACTGACCAACAGCGCCATTATTGCCAGTGTTCGTCCTCAAGTTGTGGACAAAGTTTCTTTACTTTCTCTGCCAAGTACAGCTGGCGATGTTTTAGATAAGAAAGCTGTCCTCGTATTTATAATCTCTGTTGACCACGATATTGTTTTCACTGCGCAATGGTACAAAGTTGTTCTTGCTGTCTAAGTGAAGGATGCCTGGCAAGTGATATCTTGTCCCCATCTGCATTTGAAGGATGACTCACAAGCTGACATCTTGTCCCCATCTGCACTTGAAGGATTTCTGGCAAGCTGACATCTTGTCCCAATCTGCACTTTAAGGATTTCAGCCAAACTGACATCTTGTCCCCATCTCCTCTTGAAGGATGACTCACAAGCTGACATCTTGTTCCCATCTCCTCTTGAAGGATGACTCACAAGCTGACATCTTGTCCACATCTGCTCTTGAAGGATAACTCACAGACTGACATTATGTCGTATCTTCTAGTAAACGATAGCATGCAAGATAAAATCGTATCCATTCTGCAGGATGTGGAATCTTTCGACAATCTCAGCTGAATTTGCATTGCCTCCCTAGCACTATCTTTAGTACACTGTGCATACTTTGCACGGTGCCACCTACACGTGGTCACTGTTCCTGTCTTAACAACGATAGGTAAATATATTATTAATTGCCACTCCGCAGTTTCTATTGATGCAAACTCCACGGCAGTATTGAAATTGCTGGCGATTTGGGTCACCTGGTGAAGCGTCTCGTTTGCAGCGTAGAAACTCTTAATTAATGACTCCTCTAGTAAGTGTCCTCTACTGCCTTGCCTTAGTGACGCGAAGATTCATTCCTTTTATTCCTGTCAATGCCCCCCCCCCTTTTTTTTACGGGAGCGTAAAATATTGTTATTGCAGGGATGGGAAGATAAGTTGCACGGCCATGACATGTTCCACCTCCTCCGACAGTAAGGTGTACTTCTGGCTGTTTCATAACATCGTCCTGGATCTCCAGTGGTGGAGTCTGCAAATGTCACTCTCCCAGGACACAAACATTTCCAGGTGCTTCCATCGGTCTAGTCCACTTCTTCGGCAACTGACTTTCAACGCATTCGTAAAATGTGTCCAGACATCCCCCAAGTCTCTGAAGTTCCCATTTTTGTTGTTGTTGATGAAGTCAACTTCCCAACCCTCCTCTCTCATGTTGTAGGAGATTTTTTGATCCAAGGTATTGGAGCTCTCCCCCCCCCTCCTTTTCGAATCAAACTTGATTGCCTGCCATTCGTCAGTTGGTGCATTTTCCCAACAAGTTTAGCGCTTCCCCATGAATATAGCAGTAGCGGTAACATTCTGCCTTCGGGTCTGACGACTGCCACCAGTCGTTTAAATTTCAACGGCATCCTATTTCTTTGACATCTGTTAATTAGTAACACTATTTTTTGCAACCCTGGTAACACTACTGATTGCATCCCTAGTAACACTACTGATTACAACACTGGTAACACTACTGATTACAACACTGGTAACACTACTGATTACAACCCTAGGAACTTTAGAAGAAGAATAATGAATAATATGCTCAATAATAATCCACAAGGAGACAAACACAGGAGGTTGATTAATCTGTATATTTCGATCCCCTTCTGGGATCCTCTTCAGCTGAAGAGGGTCTCAGAAGAGGTCGAAATATACAGATCAGTCAGTCTCCTGTGTTTCTGCACCCACGTGGGTTATTACTGAGCATTGATAAGTGTTCATTACATTTTAGTTATTCATTGAATAACATGATGAACATATATTCAGAAAAAATAATCACATATTAGAATCAAGAAAACAAACACGACAAAGAGAATTCAGAAAGAGAAAAAGTTCAGAATATACTGGGAAGAGATCTATTATTTCTCTGGTGAAGAGGAGAACGCTTTTTTTGGGGGGTAGCTGAAGGTCTCTTAATCTGAGGAACTGAAGCTGGTTGTTCTCTTTCTTTCCATGGATCAAACCTGAGTGTACCCCATTCACGACACATGAACAATGATGAACGCGATTTTTAAGATGACTTTTTTTTAAAAGGTGATGTTTGCCAATCTGTTACTTTCACGTCTGCTACCGATCTCCTGGTATCGAGGCAGGTCTTGCCCTGCCCTTTGCAGGGGTGGACCTTAAAAGACGCCCTTTTTCTAGCCATCAGTACCATATTCCTCTCCATCTATTCATGACAGCACTCGAGAAATAGCAAACAGCAAACCTCGCGTATGATGCACTGCAGAATTTGGGAACCTGCGGTTGTCACTTTTTGGCAAATAAATCAATACCTAAATTGAACTGCAGTAGACCTTTGTGGCCAGACCTCCGGCGATACAGCTGTCAAATGCGGCAAACTTTAATAATCTTAAAAGGATAATCCCACCAGGACGAATAATTCAACATAGAGAAGAAAGGAGCTCAACAACTTGCTGTAGTGTAGAAAAAGCTTTTATTGGAATAAGGTTTCGATCTGAAATGTAGTCTCAGGACAATACTGTTCTACAAAGTGACTTTTATTTATGTAGTAAAAAAAATCTGTATATTTCGAACTTTAAAAACTATCTTCTGCTGTAACCTATGAAACCACAGACTGTCTCCACTCAGGAAATTCAAGGAAGAATCATTAATATCAAGAAAGTCTCTGGAATCCAAGAAATGAACAAAAATTCCTGAAAAATATGCCAGTGATAGTTAAGCAATAGTTCACATTCATGCCTGATACAGCAGTGACCTCAGGGCTTTCTCAACAAACTTCAGAATTCATTATATCAATCTCGTCCTCTTACCAGAAACTGAAGTAACACCTATACAAGAACCAGCAGCAACTCAGTCATTATATACTGAGAATAGCAGCAACACGCTAGATTATTGATACATATCTCAGTAATAAATACCACACAACGTGGTCCTAGAAAATTATGAAGAGGATGGACTCTGAAAAACAAGAGGGTTATAAAGAACCATCGCCTTATTATATCAGCTGAGAGTAAACGACACTAAAAGGAACACTGTAACGTTGCTAAGGGAACAGTCTCCAAAGTTTCTGATGAAGACTGCTCATGGCTCAGTGGTTGCGCTTCGGCTCATAACCGAAGGACCCAAATTAAATACGAACTGGTGACGACTTGAGCTTCATTCGTGACACCTTCAGCCACTCTTCACCTAGCAATACAGGTACAGGTAGGTTAACCAGGACAGGTCCTGGCCCGGGTCTTCTCCATGTGGTGATTCGGCAGTCTAGTAATACAGAGGTATCTGAGTGTTAGCCATCTGCTGTGTGTGTCACTCTGAGAGGTGGTAGCCTACCTTAGATGGGGTTGGTCTTTGAGGAAGGGAGGTAAGATAACGGCTCTTGGCCTGCAATTCAACGTTTGACTTCTATTATTATGCATGTGTGATTAGTTCACCCCATTATATTATGGAGTAGTGAGGCCATAGATCTGGAAAGTGTCGAATGTTGGATAAAGAGTCTCTGCCTGGCTGCCACGCATTTGTTGCTCAAATGACCTATCTCTGGCTTCTTTTCCTTCCTCTCTCTCTCTCTCTCTCTCTCTCTCTCTCTCTCTCTCTCTCTCTCTCTCTCTCTTTCTCTCTCTCTCTCTTTTTTTTTTTTCACAGGGTTTGACAAGGTTAAGGATCCCTAGCTTTATTGACAAGCTATTTACAGGTTAAGGATTCCTAACTTTATTGGCAAGCTAAGAGCTGTTACCTACATAAGCTCATTTGAAAGCATTTTTATTGTTATGAGACATACAAGTAGGGAACAGGATGAAGTTGGAGCCATCTGTGGGCCAGCATTTTCATTTGATCAACTGACTTTATCTCGTTGACATCATTATGCTGTACGAATGTGTTCCATACTCGAGAGTTGAGACTCTCTCTTTCTGCAGGTGGTACTGTGGTACTTTGACAATATTGGCCTTGTACATAACAGTAAGGTCACCCACATCCCTCCTGTGTTGAAGGCTCTGCTGAAATGACAGATCTATCAAGGATGGGTCTAGGCGAGAGATGAGACTCTCTCTCTCTCTCTCTCTCTCTCTCTCTCTCTCTCTCTCTCTCTCTCTCTCACTTTCTCTCTCTCCCTGTCCCTCCTGATCTCTTCCCCTCTGTAAACCAGATACCACTACTGTGAACTACCAGGTACCACCACTGTGAACTACTAGGTACCACTACTGTGAACTACCAGGTACTATTACCTTGAACTACCAGGTACCACCACTACTTTGAACTTCCAGGTACCACTACTGTGAACTATCATGTAAAACTACTGTGAAGTACCATGTATCACTACTGTGAACTAACAGGTACCACCACTACTGTGAACTATCAGGTACCACTACTGTGAACTACCAGGTACCACCACTACTGTAAACTACTAGGTACCACCACCACTACTGTCAACTATCAGGTACCACCACTACTGTGAACTACCAGGTACCACTACTGTGAACTACCAGGTACCACTACTGTGAACTTACAGGTACCACCACTATTGTCAACTACCAGGTACGACCACTACTGTCGACTATCAGGTACCACCTCTACTGTGAACTACCAGGTACCACTACTGTGAACTACCAGGTACCACTACTGTTAACTTCCAGGTACCACCACTATTGTCAACTACCAGGTACCACCACTACTGTCAACTATCAGGTAACACTACTATCAACTACCAGGTACCACTACTGTAAACTACCAGGTACCACCACTACTGTGAACTGCCAGCTACCACCACTACTGTGAACTACCAGGTACCTCCACTACTGTGAACTACCGGGCACCACTACTGTGAACTACTAGGTACTGCTACTGTGAACTACCAGGTACCACTAATGTGAACTACCAAGTACCACCGCTACTGTGAACTACCAGGTACCACCACTACTGTCAACTACCATTTACCACTATTTTCAACTACCAGGTACCACTACTGACAACCACAAGGCACCACTACTGTGAACTACCAGGTACCACTACTGTCAACTACCAGGTACCACTACTGTTAACTACCAGGTACCACTACTATTAACTACCAGTTACCACCACTACTATGAACTACCAGGTACCACTACTGTCAATTATCAGGTACCACCAGTACTGTCAACTACCAGGTATCACCAGTACTATCAACTACCAGGTACCACTACTTTCAACTACCAGGTACCACTACTGTCAACCACCAGGCACCACTACTGCGAACAACCAGGTACCACTACTGTGAACTGCCAGGTAACACTAATGCCAACTACCAAGTACCACCACTGCTGTCAACTATCAGGTACCACCACTGCTGTCAACTACCAGGTACCACTACTGTCAACTAGCAGGTACCACCACCACTGTCAACTATCAGTACCACCACTACTGTCAACTACCAGGTACCATTACTCTCAACTACCAGATACCACCAATACTGTCAACTACCAGGTACCACCACTACCGTCAACTACCAGTACCACCGCTACTGTCAATTACCAGGTACCACCACTACTGTCAACTACCAGGTACCACCACTACTGTCAACTACCAGGTACCACCACTACTGTGAACTTCCAGGTACCACCATTACTGTCAACTACCAGGTACAATCACTAATGTCAACTACCAGGTACCACCACTACTGTCAACTACCAGGTACCACCACTACTGTTAACTACCAAGTACCACTACTGAAACAACTTTCTCACAAGGCGCAGTTTCCTCCGATATTCCGTCAGTTCACTTTTGCCCGACCTAACATGATACGGACACTGATGTATTATTCTCTGCCAGGTTAGTTTAGATTGCGTCAGTGTGACTTGTAAATGATCCAAGTCAGACCAAAATGTCGTGGTAAGTTTCCCTATGTGCGGGTTATTTGTGAGCCCGGTGGTCTGGTGGCTAAAGCTCCCGCTTCACACACGGAGGGCCCGGGTTCGATTCCCGGCGGGTGGAAATTCCGACACGTTTCCTTACACTTGTTGTCCTGTTCACCTAGCAGCAAATAGGTACCTGGGTGTTAGTCGACTGGTGTGGGTCGCATCCTGGGGGACAAGATTAAGGACCCCAATGGAAATAAGTTAGACAGTCCTCGATGACGCACTGACTTTCTTGGGTTATCCTGGGTGGCTAACCCTCCGGGGTTAAAAATCCGAACGAAATCTTATCTTATCTTATCTCTTATTGTTCCAGTCACGGTATTGTGCCATCTTCTTTATATTTACTTATATTTAGGTGATATTTGGGAAGGGTACGTGATCCAAGGAATTGGAGCTATCCTCTCCTCGGATCAAAACAGAGTGCCTCCCATTCCTCAAGCGGTGTACGACCTTCTACGGGTTTAGCTCTTCTTCATGAATATTATCAGAAGTTTTGAAGCCTTTACTTTCACAGTGTAAGAGACTACAGTGGTGTCTGACCTCCAGGAAGGTAGTGTGGGAGGTTACAGTGGTGTCTGACCTCCAGGAAGGTAGTGTGAGAGACTACAGTGTTGTCTGACCTCCAGGAAGGTAGTGTGAGAGGTTACAATGTTGTCTGACCTCCAGGAAGGTAGTGTGAGAGACTACAGTGTTGTCTGACCTCCAGGAAGGTAGTGTGAGAGGTTACAATGTTGTCTGACCTCCAGGAAGGTAGTATAAGAGGTTACAATGTTGTCTGACCTCCAGGAAGGTAGTGTGAGAGACTACAGTGTTGTCTGACCTCCAGGAAGGTAGTGTGAGAGGTTACAATGTTGTCTGACCTCCAGGAAGGTAGTATAAGAGGTTACAATGTTGTCTGACCTCCAGGAAGGTAGTGTGAGAGGTTACAATGTTGTCTGACCTCCAGGAAGGTAGTATGAGAGGTTACAATGTTGTCTGACCTCCAGGAAGGTAGTATAAGAGGTTACAATGTTGTCTGACCTCCAGGAAGGTAGTGTGAGAGGTTACAATGTTGTCTGACCTCCAGGAAGGTAGTATGAGAGGTTACAATGTTGTCTGACCTCCAGGAAGGTAGTGTGGGAGGTTACAATGTTGTCTGACCTCCAGGAAGGTAGTGTGGGAGGTTACAGTGGTGTCTGACCTCCAGGAAGGTAGTGTGGGAGGTTACAATGTTGTCTGACCTCCAGGAAGGTAGTGTGGGAGGTTACAGTGGTGTCTGACCTCCAGGAAGGTAGTGTGAGAGGTTACAATGTTGTCTGACCTCCAGGAAGGTAGTGTGAGAGGTTACAATGTTGTCTGACCTCCAGGAAGGTAGTATGAGAGGTTACAATGTTGTCTGACCTCCAGGAAGGTAGTATGAGAGGTTACAATGTTGTCTGACCTCCAGGAAGGTAGTATGAGAGGTTACAATGTTGTCTGATCTCCAGGAAGGTAGTGTGAGAGGCTACAGTGGTGTCTGACCTCCAGGAAGGTAGTATGAGAGGTTACAATGTTGTCTGACCTCCAGGAAGGTAGTATGAGAGGTTACAATGTTGTCTGACCTCCAGGAAGGTAGTGTGAGAGGTTACAATGTTGTCTGACCTCCAGGAAGGTAGTGTGAGAGGTTACAATGTTGTCTGACCTCCAGGAAGGTAGTGTGAGAGGTTACAATGTTGTCTGACCTCCAGGAAGGTAGTGTGAGAGGTTACAATGTTGTCTGACCTCCAGGAAGGTAGTATGAGAGGTTACAATGTTGTCTGACCTCCAGGAAGGTAGTATGAGAGGTTACAATGTTGTCTGACCTCCAGGAAGGTAGTATGAGAGGTTACAATGTTGTCTGACCTCCAGGAAGGTAGTGTGGGAGGTTACAATGTTATCTGACCTCCAGGAAGGTAGTGTGGGAGGTTACAGTGGTGTCTGACCTCCAGGAAGGTAGTGTGAGAGGTTACAATGTTATCTGACCTCCAGGAAGGTAGTGTGGGAGGTTACAATGTTGTCTGACCTCCAGGAAGGTAGTGTGGGAGGTTACAATGTTGTCTGACCTCCAGGAAGGTAGTGTGGGAGGTTACAATGTTGTCTGACCTCCAGGAAGGTAGTGTGAGAGGTTACAATGTTGTCTGACCTCCAGGAAGGTAGTGTGAGAGGTTACAATGTTGTCTGACCTCCAGGAAGGTAGTGTGAGAGGTTACAATGTTGTCTGACCTCCAGGAAGGTAGTGTGGGAGGTTACAATGTTGTCTACAGGAAGGTGTGTGTCTGACCTCCAGGAAGGTAGTGTGAGAGGTTACAATGTTGTCTGACCTCCAGGAAGGTAGTGTGGGAGGTTACAATGTTGTCTGACCTCCAGGAAGGTAGTGTGAGAGGTTACAATGTTGTCTGACCTCCAGGAAGGTAGTATGAGAGGTTACAATGTTGTCTAACCTCCAGAAAGGTAGTATGAGAGAAAGGTTACAATGTTGTCTGACCTCCAGGAAGGTAGTATGAGAGGTTACAATGTTGTCTGACCTCCAGGAAGGTAGTATGAGAGGTTACAATGTTGTCTAACCTCCAGAAAGGTAGTATGAGAGGTTACAATGTTGTCTGACCTCCAGGAAGGTAGTATGAGAGGTTACAATGTTGCCTGACCTCCACGAAGGTAGTTTGAGAGGTTACAATGTTGTCTGACCTCCAGGAAGGTAGTGTGAGAGGCTACAGTGGTGTCTGACCTCCAGGAAGGTAGTGTGAGAGGCTACAGTGGTGTCTGACCTCCAGGAAGGTAGTGTGAGAGGCTACAGTGGTGTCTGACCTCCAGGAAGGTAGTGTGAGAGTCTACAGTGGTGTCTGACCTCCAGGAAGGTAGTGTGAGAGTCTACAGTGGTGTCTGACCTCCAGGAAGGTAGTGTGAGAGTCTACAGTGGTGTCTGACATCCAGGAAGGTAGTGTGAGAGTCTACAGTGGTGTCTGACCTCCAGGAAGGTAGTGTGAGAGGCTACAGTGGTGTCTGACATCCAGGAAGGTAGTGTGAAAGGCTACAGTGGTGTCTGACATCCAGGAAGGTAGTGTGAGAGGCTACAGTGGTGTCTGACATCCAGGAAGGTAGTGTGAGAGTCTACAGTGGTGTCTGACATCCAGGAAGGTAGTGTGAGAGTCTACAGTGGTGTCTGACATCCAGGAAGGTAGTGTGAGAGTCTACAGTGGTGTCTGACATCCAGGAAGGTAGTGTGAGAGGCTACAGTGGTGTCTGACATCCAGGAAGGTAGTGTGAGAGGCTACAGTGGTATCTGACATCCAGGAAGGTAGTGTGAGAGGCTACAGTGGTGTCTGACATCCAGGAAGGTAGTGTGAGTGTCTACAGTGGTGTCTGACATCCAGGAAGGTAGTGTGAGAGACTACAGTGGTGTCTGACATCCAGGAAGGTAGTGTGAGAGGCTACAGTGGTGTCTGACATCCAGGAAGGTAGTGTGAGAGTCTACAGTGGTGTCTGACATCCAGGAAGGTAGTGTGAGAGGCTACAGTGGTGTCTGACATCCAGGAAGGTAGTGTGAGAGGCTACAGTGGTGTCTGACATCCCGGAAGGTAGTGTGAGAGTCTACAGTGGTGTCTGACCTCCAGGAAGGTAGTGTGAGAGTCTACAGTGGTGTCTGACCTCCAGGAAGGTAGTGTGAGAGTCTACAGTGGTGTCTGACATCCAGGAAGGTAGTGTGAGAGGCTACAGTGGTGTCTGACATCCAGGAAGGTAGTGTGAGAGGCTACAGTGGTGTCTGACCTTCAGGAAGGTAGTGTGAGAGTCTACAGTGGTGTCTGACCTCCAGGAAGGTAGTGTGAGAGTCTACAGTGGTGTCTGACCTCCAGGAAGGTAGTGTGAGAGTCTACAGTGGTGTCTGACCTCCAGGAAGGTAGTGTGAGAGTCTACAGTGGTGTCTGACATCCAGGAAGGTAGTGTGAGAGGCTACAGTGGTGTCTGACATCCAGGAAGGTAGTGTGAGAGTCTACAGTGGTGTCTGACCTCCAGGAAGGTAGTGTGAGAGGCTACAGTGGTGTCTGACCTCCAGGAAGGTAGTGTGAGAGTCTACAGTGGTGTCTGACATCCAGGAAGGTACTGTGAGAGGCTACAGTGGTGTCTGACATCCAGGAAGGTAGTGTGAGAGTCTACAGTGGTGTCTGACATCCAGGAAGGTAGTGTGAGAGTCTACAGTGGTGTCTGACATCCAGGAAGGTAGTGTGAGAGTCTACAGTGGTGTCTGACATCCAGGAAGGTAGTGTGAGAGTCTACAGTGGTGTCTGACATCCAGGAAGGTAGTGTGAGAGGCTACAGTGGTGTCTGACATCCAGGAAGGTAGTGTGAGAGGCTACAGTGGTATCTGACATCCAGGAAGGTAGTGTGAGAGGCTACAGTGGTGTCTGACATCCAGGAAGGTAGTGTGAGTGTCTACAGTGGTGTCTGACATCCAGGAAGGTAGTGTGAGAGGCTACAGTGGTGTCTGACATCCAGGAAGGTAGTGTGAGAGGCTACAGTGGTGTCTGACATCCAGGAAGGTAGTGTGAGAGTCTACAGTGGTGTCTGACATCCAGGAAGGTAGTGTGAGAGGCTACAGTGGTGTCTGACATCCAGGAAGGTAGTGTGAGAGGCTACAGTGGTGTCTGACATCCCGGAAGGTAGTGTGAGCGGCTACAGTGGTGTCTGACATCCAGGAAGGTAGTGTGAGAGTCTACAGTGGTGTCTGACCTCCAGGAAGGTAGTGTGAGAGTCTACAGTGGTGTCTGACCTCCAGGAAGGTAGTGTGAGAGTCTACAGTGGTGTCTGACATCCAGGAAGGTAGTGTGAGAGGCTACAGTGGTGTCTGACATCCAGGAAGGTAGTGTGAGAGGCTACAGTGGTGTCTGACATCCAGGAAGGTAGTGTGAGAGGCTACAGTGGTGTCTGACCTTCAGGAAGGTAGTGTGAGAGTCTACAGTGGTGTCTGACCTCCAGGAAGGTAGTGTGAGAGTCTACAGTGGTGTCTGACATCCAGGAAGGTAGTGTGAGAGGCTACAGTGGTGTCTGACCTTCAGGAAGGTAGTGTGAGAGTCTACAGTGGTGTCTGACCTCCAGGAAGGTAGTGTGAGAGTCTACAGTGGTGTCTGACCTCCAGGAAGGTAGTGTGAGAGTCTACAGTGGTGTCTAACATCCAGGAAGGTAGTGTGAGAGGCTACAATGGTGTCTGGCCTCCCGGAAGGTAGTGTTGATGGAACTACCCTAGTGTTGCTGCGTCTATAGCTACAGAATGAACCTCCAAGAGTAAATAATCGTCTCTACCTATAATTGATTTTCTCTGACAAAACACAGCAAAAGATGTGATCTTCCTTGTGTTCACAACTAGTGCTTTTGCTCTCTTGTACAGATTCTCAGAGAGAGAGAGAGAGAGAGAGAGAGAGAGAGAGACAGGCAGACAGACAGAGAGAGAGAGAGAGAGAGAGAGAGAGAGAGAGAGAGAGAGAGAGAGAGAGAGAGAGAGAGATAGACAGAGAGATAGAGAGAGAGAGAGAGAGAACAAATCAGCAGGATCTCTGAATTGGTGAACACTCTCACACGTCACCCACTCAGCTACTCCTATCTCAGCCCAGCAGGTGGTACTGTGCCTTATACAAGACCACAGACCTACATCCCTGCAGCTGCCTCAGTACCCTACCTCTCTCAAGGGCAGGCACCTTACATTCCCTACACACCCACCACCTCAAGCTGACCACTTCATCATGAGGAGCCAGTCTATCAGCATCCTGTCGGCCAACATTAGAGGTTTCATTACTAATGTTGGAGAGCTTACACATAGTTTTGTGAACACTCGACGTCCCGACATGATAGCTGTTGTTGAAACATTTTTGGATGACAGGACTCCAGAAAATTTTGCAAGAATTGCTGGCTACACCTCATGGATGAGAAGAGACAGGCAAGGGCAAGGAGGAGGTGTTGCTGTGTGCTTCTCTAAAAGTGTTCATGCCCAGCACATTGATGTTGCCACCCCTACACATCTTGAAATGATGTTCTTCAAGCTCTGCATAAACACTAGTACCTCTGTACTAGCATGTGCAATGTACAGATCTCAGTGACAACATACAGACCCCATCAACTTCCTAATGGAAAATATTGACTCCCTTCTGCTACAACACAACTGTCAACATATCATAAGTGTTGGTGACCTCAACCAACACCTTATACAGAGGGACTTTGATGACCTTCTTGCAGTATTTGACATGAAAAACTTTGTTGATTTCCCTACTCACATCTCTGGCTCCTCCGTTGACCCAGTAGTGAGTGATCTGGCAGAAGGCATAGTCACTTGTCAACCCCTCGGCTACGTTGGATCGTCTGACAACAAGGCTGTTTTTACGACACTTAAGATCCCAACAGAACGAGGTGAGGAGTCCACACGCACAACCTGGCTATGGGAAAGAGGTAATTGGCCAGCCCTTTACTCTGAGCTCGCCACCACCGATTGCAATGCTCTTCTCCAAGGGGATGTTGACAACCAAGTGAAAGCCTTCACTGGACACATCCTTAATCTACAACAAGAACACATTCCTCACCGGCAATATGTGAAGAAGCCTACAGATCAACCTTGGTTTGGCTTTCGTTGTAGAGAGGCTGCTACTGCTAAGTACAAAGCATTGCGAAGGTATAAGAGACATCTTACCACCTATAACAGGAACTTGCACAGGCAAGCCTGTAGGCATATGGGTGATGTTCAAAAGTGGGCCATTGCTAAATGGGAGGTGGACACTAAAAGAAAGCTAGCATCATGTAGGGTAGGCTCCAAAACCTGGTGGTCCCTGGTCAAGGACAGACAAGGTTATCTGCCTGATGAACTCATTCCACCTCTAAATCGACAGGATGGGACCACCTCTACTAGTAATCAAGAGAAGGCGGACCTCTTTGCTGAACACTTTGCTACCAAAATGCAAGTTCCTGATCCAGCAAGGGACCCTCCTTGGCTAGCTGCAAGAACTGTGTCAAAACTGTCCATGGTGACAATAAGACAGGAGGAGGTGAATTTCCTTCTTAAATCGCTTGACCAAGAAAAGGCTGTGGGCCCAGACAAGTTGAGCCCAAGATTGCTGAGAAGATGTGCAGACCAGCTAGCAGCACCTCTGACTCGCATCTTTCAGCACTGCCTTGTACAGTGTAAATGGCCCTCTCTATGGAAAGAGGCAAATGTAGTCCCTGTTCATAAAAAGAAGAGCAGAGCAGAAATCAGCAACTACAGACCAGTGTCACTCCTGTTAATCACTGGTAAAATCCTTGAGACAATAATCTCAAGACAAATGACAGAGTTTTTTGAC
>NC_091308.1:17380369-17390369 GCF_038502225.1 Cherax quadricarinatus
TGTAGCGGTGGTAAACATACCAGTCAGCACTGAGCAAGTGTTGGAAGTGTTGATGTAGCGGTGATAAACATACCAGCCAGCACTGAGCCAGTGTTGGAAGTGTTGATGTCGAGATAGTAAACATACCAGCCAGCACTGAGCCAGTGTTGGAAGTGTTGACGTAGCGGTGGTAAACATACCAGTCAGCACTGAGCCAGTGTTGGAAGTGTTGATGTAGTGGTGGCAAACACACCAGTCACCACTGAACCAGTGTTGGAAGTGTTGGTGTAGCGGTGGTAAACATACCAGTCAGCACTGAGCCAGTGTTGGAAGTGTTGATGTAGCGGTGGTAAACATACCAGTCAGCACTGAGCCAGTGTTGGAAGTGTTGATGTAGAGGTGGTAAACATACCAGTCAGCACTGAGCCAGTGTTGGAAGTGTTGATGTAGAGGTGGTAAACATACCAGTCAGCACTGAGCCAGTGTTGGAAGTGTTGATGTAGCGGTGGTAAACATACCAGTCAGCACTGAGCCAGTGTTGGAAGTGTTGATGTAAGGGTGGTAAACATACCAGTCAGCTCTGAGCCAGTGTTGGAAGTGTTGATGTAGCAGTGGTAAACATACCAGTCAGCACTGAGCCAGTGTTGGAAGTGTTGATGTAGTGGTGGTAAACATACCAGTCAGCACTGAGCCAGTGTTGGAAGTGTTGATGTAGCGGTGGTAAACATACCAGTCAGCACTGAGCAAGTGTTGGAAGTGTTGATGTAGTGGTGGTAAACATACCAGTCAGCACTGAGCCAGTGTTGGAAGTGTTGATGTAGTGGTGGTAAACATACCAGTCAGCACTGAGCCAGTGTTGGAAGTGTTGATGTAGCGGTGGTAAACATACCAGTCAGCACTGAGCCAGTGTTGGAAGTGTTGATGTAGCGGTGGTAAACATACCAGTCAGCACTGAGCCAGTGTTGGAAGTGTTGATGTAGCGGTGGTAAACATACCAGTCAGCACTGAGCCAGTGTTGGAAGTGTTGATGTAGCGGTGGTAAACATACCAGTCATCACTGAGCCAGTGTTGGAAGTGTTGATGTAGCAGTGGTAAACACACCAGTTAGCACTGAGCCAGTGTTGGAAGTGTTGATGTAGAGGTGGTAAACATACCAGTCAGCACTGAGCCAGTGTTGGGAGTGTTGATGTAGCGGTGGCAAACATACCAGTCACCACTGAGCCAGTGTTGGAAGTGTTGATGTAGCGGTGGTAAACATATCAGTCAGCACTGAGCCAGTGTTGGAAGTGTTGATGTAGCGGTGGTAAACATACCAGTCACCACTGAGCCAGTGTTGGAAGTGTTGATGTAGCGGTGGCAAACATACCAGTCACCACTGAGCCAGTGTTGGAAGTGTTGATGTAGCAGTGGCAAACATACCAGTCGCCACTGAGCCAATGTTGAAAGTGTTGATGTAGCAGTTTTAAACATACCAGTCAGCACTGAGCCAGTGTTGGAAGTGTTGATGTAGCGGTGGTAAACATACCAGTCAGCACTGAGCAAGTGTTGGAAGTGTTGATGTAGCGGTGGTAAACATACCAGTCATTACTGAGCCAGTGTTGGAAGCGTTGATGTAGCAGTTTTAAACATACCAGTCAGCAGTGAGCCAGTGTTGGAAGTGTTGATGTAGCGGTGGTAAACATACCAGTCAGCACTGAGCAAGTGTTGGAAGTGTTGATGTAGCGGTGGTAAACATACCAGTCAGCACTGAGCAAGTGTTGAAAGTGTTGATGTAGCGGTGGTAAACATACCAGTCAGCACTGAGCCAGTGTTGGAAGTGTTGATGTAGCGGTGGTAAACATACCAGTCAGCACTGAGCCAGTGTTGGAAGTGTTGATGTGGAGGTGGTAAGCATACCAGTCACCACTGAGCCTGTGTTGGAAGTGTTGATGTAGAGGTGGTAAGCATACCAGTCAGCACTGAGCCTGTGTTGGAAGTGTTGATGTAGAGGTGGTAAACATACCAGTCAGCACTGAGCCAGTGTTGGAAGTGTTGATGTAGAGGTGGTAAACATACCAGTCAGCACTGAGCCAGTGTTGGAAGTGTTGATGTAGCGGTGGTAAACATACCAATCAGCACTGAGCAAGTGAAGCTGCAGTTATGAAGAGGAACACAACGATGAAATGTTTTTCACAAGACAGTCTGTGCCAGTCACTCACTGCTGCTACTCTGAACACGCGAGTATAAGAAACACTGACAAACTCCACCAATAGCCAAGGTAGATATAGCTCTTGTCCCTGCTGAGGCAACTATCAATGGGCCGAAAACTCTTAACAAATGAATTTAAAAGTTCGGGTTCAAATCCCGATTTTTCGTTTGAATTATTACATTAATTTTTGAACGAATTCTTCAGCACATTGTTAATAAAAGTGATGTTGATCATAGACATACTGCTAACCTACCTATCTATTATATTACATAAAATTTTACCTGGTGGTTACTATGGTAAATCTGAAGCAAAATTGAAAATGTGAAACATTATAAATTCCCATGACCATAGTAATCAAGCAATAAACTCCAAAATTTTATTGTTATGAATATTCAGTTTATTTTAAGCTCTGGGCGACGAGCAAATACACCGAGGTGTATGACTCTCAGTGGATATACACTAAGAGGTTACTCCTCTCTTTATTTAAGGGATTACTGTAGTCTTGACTAGTGGTAGGCGGGTTACGCGTCGAGTTAATGACCTCCGTGTAGTCGACAAGCTTGAAACGCCATCAGCCAAACAAAGAACCTGAGTCCTGGGTAAATAACTCGTCATCTGCAGTGCTGTGACATCTTTATTAAATAGTATAAACGAAGATGCTTTAGATCAGTGCTTTTCAACCTGATTCTGAGCGGGTTTTTTTATGAGGCTCTGACGATTCTGTGTCCTATTGTGAGGCAGACAAACCTACTGTAAGCTTGCATAAGAATGTACAAAAATCATATATATATCCATATATATATATATATATATATATATATATATATATATATATATATATATATATATATATATATATATATATATATATATATATGTATGTATTTATTTATAAAGAGAAAGATCGCAATCAACAGCATTCGATACTGCTACTAGGATGGACAAGATTCAGAGGCAGCGTTCTTATCCACTCGGCCTCACAGACGTCACATGAGCTGGGCAGCCTGGTTAACAAGCCATGTTTGTGTCCCAGCCCGGGCACGTCAGTGAGCCTCAAGCCTCAAGCATTCTCTGAATCCAACGAGTCAAGTTTTTAACAATTTCATTAAACGTCCAGTTTGTACCTGAAGAGTCTAAACTTAGTGTCTTCCTTCATATGGAATGCATCAGAGTTAATATTTTGAAGCTTATGTTATTTAATGGAAATCAGTATTACTACTAATAAAGTTGAAATATTGTGACTTATGTAACCCAGTAATGAAACAAATATTACTTTCTGGAACACGCACTTAGGCTGAAAATTTAAAGTCAAGCAGAAAAAATATTTTCAGTTATCACGAGGATTCCAACAATTTTACCTTTTATAAACCAATCCTGTATATTGACAAATTTCCAAACCTCTTTAAACGTAATAGTTACTCTCCTGGATGTGTGATGCGTCAGTCATTAAATATTGAGGATATTTAAAAGAACTACACTAATATTTTTTACTTAATTTAACGGGAATTAAAGTTTCACATTATTTTACATAAAAATGACATATGCGCCCATAGACAACTGAATTTCACTTTCTACCATTGCCGAATTAGGAGGCATCTTTTTTGTAACATCTGTAACCAAGCAGCAGAGGGTTTTGGAAGTTATCGTAGGTATTGCAGGATGCTAGGAATGGGTTCAACAACTTTAGTCATAGAGGAATTACACATGCCAACTCTTCCCAGAATCTGTTCCTAGTTACCGTACACCAGAGTTGAAAATTAGAATTCGATCGACCAATTCGTTCTCGCCTTATAAGCGAAATAAAAGCGAGAAGTTAATGGAAGAAAAATAAGAAAATAGAAAAATAAATCAGGTAAACGCTTAAAGATCTCCCTTCAGGAATACCTAATAATTCCGGGTAAAGTGACTTAGGTCGTACCTTGTACACAAGTAACCTGCCAACACAAGGAAGGTCATCAGTGATGAAATATCTAAAGGTTTTTGAGGCTGCTCCTTGATTATATTATATTTATTAACATATTATTGATGGTATACAGTACCGACAGATTGATGATTAAGACACAAGTGCAGCACTTATGTATCTTCATTGACGAAAGGTTTCGCCTGCGCAGCAAGCTTATTTGGTTGAATATAGGCAAAAAACACAATGGATACAGTAGCAGTAAGTTGAAGTGATCAGTCCTTCTGCTTTGGCAGGAGGATATCAGTCTGTTAGATTAAAGCATAGACATGCAGCCAGACCTTGTATACTGCAGCAGAGGTGAGGCATAGCAGCTGCAATAATTCTTGTGTGACACAGCAACACCATGGTATCTCGGGGCGGAACAAGTCAGAATCCTGCAATTCCTTAGGCAACAGAGCGCAACGGGCAAGTGAAGCAGCAGCAACACACACAGCAAGAGGCATTCTTGAGCAACCCCAGCACTCGGGCCTAATTCCCAAAGCTGGGGTGTGACTCCAAAAGGATCATGTAGTGCTTGCTGCCTTTGCACCTCCTGACATCGTCTGCTGCTATGCAGCTGCCACACCCTTCGAGCCCACTGTGGGCGGGGTTTGTGGCACGCCAAGGTCCCTAGCTTCTCCCTCCGAGCCCCGTGGTGCCCGGGCAGGGAATGGGGCTAGGCCTGGGGACAGCTAGTCCCAGAAGATGAGGAGGTACTTGTACCTCCTTCCATGGCAGACATTGATATGAGACACTCCCACGACAGGGAGCCAAGGCCGGGCCACCTCTTGGAAAAGGCCCGGGCCGGGCGATTACACCGGCGAATCTACAACAACAACAGTCCTTAGGCAAAGATCAGTTTAACATGACCTACAGTTCTTCCATTCGTGGACCACGCTCACCTGGGACACCAACTCACTTGTGCTCCGGTATATAAGGTGTGGCTACGTGCCTCTTCATTAGGCTGAGGGACTGACCACCTTCTCTCAAGACCGAAGGACTGACCACCTTCTATTAAGGCTGAGGGACTGACCACCTTCTATTAAGGCTGAGGGATTAAGCATCTTCTATTAAGGCTGAGGGACTGGCCACTTTCTATTAAGGCTGAGGGACTGACCATCTACTATTAAGGCTGAGGGACTGACCACCTTCTATTAAGGCTGAGGGATTGACCATCTTCTATTAAGGCTGAGGGACTGACCACTTTCTATTAAGGCTGAGGGACTGACCACCTTCTATTAAGACTGAGGGACTGACCACCTTCTATTAACACTGAGGGACTAACCACCTTCTATGAAGTCTCAGGGATTGATCACCTTCTCTTAAGACTTAGAGACTGATCACCTTCTATTAAGATTGAGGGACTGACCACCTTCTATTAAGATTGAGGGGCTGACCACCTTCTATTAAGATTGAGGGGCTGACCACTTTCTATTAAGACTGAGGGACTGACCACCTTTTATTAAGACTGAGGGACTGACCACCTTCTATTAAGACTGAGGGACTGACCACTTTCTATTAAGGTTGAGGGACTGACCACCTTTTCTCAAGACCGATGGACTGACCACCTTCTATTAAGACTGAGGGACTGATAACCTTCTATTAAGACTGAGGGACTGACCACTTTCTATTAAGGCTGAGGGACTGACCACCTTCTATTAAGACTGAGGGACTGACCACCTTCTATTAAGACTGAGGGACTGACCACCTTTTATTAAGACTGAGGGACTGACCACCTTCTATTAAGACTGAGGGACTGACCACCTTTTATTAAGACTGAGGGACTGACCACTTTCTATTAAGACTGAGGGACTGACCACCTTTTATTAAGACTTAGGGACTGACCACTTTCTATTAAGACTGAGGGACTGACCACCTTTTATTAAGACTGAGGGACTGACCACCTTTTATTAAGACTGAGGGACTGACCACCTTCTATTAAGACTGAGGGACTGACCACCTTCTATTAAGACTGAGGGACTGACCACCTTTTATTAAGACTGAGGGACTGACCACCTTTTATTAAGACTGAGGGACTGACCACCTTTTATTAAGACTGAGGGACTGACCACCTTTTATTAAGACTGAGGGACTGACCACCTTTTATTAAGACTTAGGGACTGACCACCTTTTATTAAGACTGAGGGACTGACCACCTTCCATTGATGACCACCTTCCAAGACTGAGGGACTGACCACCTTCCATTAAGACTGAGGGACTGACCACCTTCCATTAAGACTGAGGGACTGACCACCTTCCATTAAGACTGAGGGACTGACCACCTTCCATTAAGACTGAGGGACTGACCACCTTCCATTAAGACTGAGGGACTGACCACCTTCCATTAAGACTGAGGGACTGACCACCTTCCATTAAGACTGAGGGACTGACCACCTTCCATTAAGACTGAGGGACTGACCACCTTCCATTAAGACTGAGGGACTGACCACCTTCCATTAAGACTGAGGGACTGACCACCTTCCATTAAGACTGAGGGACTGACCACCTTCCATTAAGACTGAGGGACTGACCACCTTCCATTAAGACTGAGGGACTGACCACCTTCCATTAAGACTGAGGGACTGATCACCTTCCATTGAGGGACTGACCTGACCACCTTCCATTAAGACTGAGGGACTGACCACCTTCCATTAAGACTGAGGGACTGACCACCTTCCATTAAGACTGAGGGACTGACCACCTTCCATTAAGACTGAGGGACTGACCACCTTCCATTAAGACTGAGGGACTGACCACCTTCCATTAAGACTGAGGGACTGACCACCTTCCATTAAGACTGAGGGACTGACCACCTTCCATTAAGACTGAGGGACTGACCACCTTCCATAAAGACTGAGGGACTGACCACCTTCCATTTCCAAAGACTGAGGGACTGACCACCTTCCATTAAGACTGAGGGACTGACCACCTTCCATTAAGACTGAGGGACTGACCACCTTCCATTAAGAGAGGGACTGACCACCTTCCATCAAGACTGAGGGACTGACCACCTTCCATTAAGACTGAGGGACTGACCACCTTCCATTAAGACTGAGGGACTGACCACCTTCCATTAAGACTGAGGGACTGACCACCTTCCATTAAGACTGAGGGACTGACCACCTTCCATTAAGACTGAGGGACTGACCACCTTCCATTAAGACTGAGGGACTGACCACCTTCCATTAAGACTGAGGGACTGACCACCTTCCATCAAGACTGAGGGACTGACCACCTTCCATTAAGACTGAGGGACTGACCACCTTCCATTAAGACTGAGGGACTGACCACCTTCCATTAAGACTGAGGGACTGACCACCTTCCATTAAGACTGAGGGACTGACCACCTTCCATTAAGACTGAGGGACTGACCACCTTCCATCAAGACTGAGGGACTGACCACCTTCCATCAAGACTGAGGGACTGACCACCTTCCATTAAGACTGAGGGACTGACCACCTTCCATTAAGACTGAGGGACTGACCACCTTCCATTAAGACTGAGGGACTGACCACCTTCCATTAAGACTGAGGGACTGACCACCTTCCATTAAGACTGAGGGACTGACCACCTTCCATTAAGACTGAGGGACTGACCACCTTCCATTAAGACTGAGGGACTGACCACCTTCCATCAAGACTGAGGGACTGACCACCTTCCATTAAGACTGAGGGACTGACCACCTTCCATCAAGACTGAGGGACTGACCACCTTCCATTAAGACTGAGGGACTGACCACCTTCCATTAAGACTGAGGGACTGACCACCTTCCATCAAGACTGAGGGACTGACCACCTTCCATTAAGACTGAGGGACTGACCACCTTCCATCAAGACTGAGGGACTGACCACCTTCCATTAAGACTGAGGGACTGACCACCTTCCATTAAGACTGAGGGACTGACCACCTTCCATTAAGACTGAGGGACTGACCACCTTCCATCAAGACTGAGGGACTGACCACCTTCCATCAAGACTGAGGGACTGACCACCTTCCATCAAGTCTGAGGGACTGACCACCTTCCATTAAGACTGAGGGACTGACCACCTTCCATTAAGACTGAGGGACTGACCACCTTCCATCAAGACTGAGGGACTGACCACCTTCCATTAAGACTGAGGGACTGACCACCTTCCATCAAGACTGAGGGACTGACCACCTTCCATTAAGACTGAGGGACTGACCACCTTCCATTAAGACTGAGGGACTGACCACCTTCCATTAAGACTGAGGGACTGACCACCTTCCATTAAGACTGAGGGACTGACCACCTTCCATCAAGACTGAGGGACTGATCACCTTCCATTAAGACTGAGGGACTGATCACCTTCCATTAAGACTGAGGGACTGACCACCTTCCATTAAGACTGAGGGACTGACCACCTTCCATTAAGACTGAGGGACTGACCACCTTCCATTAAGACTGAGGGACTGACCACCTTCCATTAAGACTGAGGGACTGACCACCTTCCATTAAGACTGAGGGACTGACCACCTTCCATTAAGACTGAGGGACTGAACACCTTCCATTAAGACTGAGGGACTGACCACCTTCCATTAAGACTGAGGGACTGACCACCTTCCATTAAGACTGAGGGACTGACCACCTTCCATTAAGACTGAGGGACTGACCACCTTCCATTAAGACTGAGGGACTGACCACCTTCCATTAAGACTGAGGGACTGACCACCTTCCATTAAGACTGAGGGACTGATCACCTTCCATTAAGACTGAGGGACTGACCACCTTCCATTAAGACTGAGGGACTGACCACCTTCCATTAAGACTGAGGGACTGACCACCTTCCATTAAGACTGAGGGACTGACCACCTTCCATTAAGACTGAGGGACTGACCACCTTCCATTAAGACTGAGGGACTGACCACCTTCCATTAAGACTGAGGGACTGACCACCTTCCATTAAGACTGAGGGACTGACCACCTTCCATTAAGACTGAGGGACTGACCACCTTCCATCAAGACTGAGGGACTGATCACCTTCCATTAAGACTGAGGGACTGACCACCTTCCATTAAGACTGAGGGACTGACCACCTTCCATTAAGACTGAGGGACTGACCACCTTCCATTAAGACTGAGGGACTGACCACCTTCTATTAATACTTAGGGACTAACCATCTTCTATGAAGGCTGAGGGACTAACCACCTTCCATGAAGGCTGAGGGACTGATCACCTTCTATTAAGACTGAGGGACTGACCACCTTTTATTAAGACTGAGGGACTGACCACCTTTTATTAAGACTGAGGGACTGACCACCTTTTATTAAGACTGAGGGACTGACCACCTTTTATTAAGACTGAGGGACTGACCACCTTTTATTAAGACTGAGGGATATCAAATTGCCGGAGCAAATTACTCAGATCAAGTAATATATTACCTAGTATCTACAGTCTACACATAATATGTCAGTGTTACTGGCATGATTTTTCAAATAATTTTAAGGACTATATGTTCTAATAACAATTTAAAGTCCAGAAGTGTGAAACGTGATGACCTGAGAAGGTGGACACGAAGAAGGGATATTATTGTGACCTGGTGTTCTTAAAGTCCCACTTGACTCTGAGCTGATTCAATATCAGTAAGTGTAAACTGTTTGATGTACCAAAGCTTCTTCACAGTTATGGTGGTGAGATCATTTTGGACATTGCCTGAAAAATTTACCCCCATAATTTCTCAGAGCTTCGTGTTAGCGTTGCCTCCAGCGTGCCACACACGACCGTGTCTGATGTGTTGCTGCCCGCCACGAGAGTGCACATTCTGATGTATTTAAAAGTGTTGCTAGTATTGTGTGGCATCCAAAGATAGGTGCAACTTAATTCTAGAGTCGGGGAATCTGATCGTCACACTCAAATAAAGGGAATGGCAATC
>NC_091308.1:17395369-17460369 GCF_038502225.1 Cherax quadricarinatus
TGGCTGTCTCTACTGACTATTCGTATACTATTGATGATGATAGCTATTATTTATAGGTTACCAGTAGTTGGTGAGGTAGTGATGGTGCGTGTAGGTAACGAGTCGGTCATTCAAGGAGTCAAGGGTATTTACCGTACGCTCACAGTTTACCTTAATAATTTTTTTAGGTATTAAAGTATCCTTGAGCAGTGATGTGCATTTGACACGCAACCTTAATGATCCCCTTGTAGTCGATAGGCTTTAAACCTAAAACCTCTCTGTCTCTCTTTCTTCCCCTCTCCCTTTCCCTCTCTTTCTTCTCCCTTAACTCCCAGTTCATTCCTGCCTCCCCCGCCCTTCCCGTCGTTCCCTGCCAGACCTCACACTGACAATAACAAAACATAACAGATAAGTCGTTTGCTGCAGCAGTTGTCAATTACCCAGTGTTTTCATGTGCCTCTCGCTATACCATAAATTATGTGGCTTTTACTGCTCCATATCGTATTTTCATTTGTGTGTGTACTCGCCTAATTGTACTCGCCTAAATGTGGTTGCAGGGGTCGAGACTCAGCTCCTGGCTCCGCCTCTTCACTGAACGCTACTAGGTCCTCTCTCTCCCTGCTCCATGAGCTTTATCATACCTCGTCTTAAAGCTGTGTGTGTGTGTACTCATCTAATTGTGGTTGCAGGGGTCGATTCATAGCTCCTGACCCCATGTGTGTGTGTGTTTGATAGAATGGTGTCTGTTGCTTCAAACGTGTTACGTTGTAATGAGCTAGAAAGTGGAGAAATGAGGAAAGGAAGGACGGAGGGAGGGACTGGGAAAGGGAGAGAGAACATAAGAAAGAAGGAACACAACAGCAGGCCTACTGGCCCATGCGAGGCAAGTCCAAGTCTCCTACCGGCTTAAGCCAATGACCCAACCTAGTCAGGTCGTGTCACATCCACTTAAGGAATGAGCACGGCATTAGACTTATTAGCACAAGCTAGTCAGGTCCAACTCACACCCACCCACACTCACTAATGTATTTATCTAACCTATTCTTAAAACTACATAACGTTTTAGCTTCTATGACGGTACTCGGGAGTTTGTTCCACATCCACAACTCTATTACCAAACCAGTGCTTTCCTACATCCTTCCTGAATCTGAATTTTTCCAACTTAAAACCATTGCTGCGAGTCCTGTCTTGGCTAGATATTTTACCCATTTCTACTTTGTATTGGACTGATGAAGCCACTGTGTGGCGAAACGTTTCCTTACAAAGGATTCTCATATGTTGCGTAAGTGTCTCAATCTTCAGCTTGTCGGTTTTCAAAATCATTTATCCCATAGATATTTTCAGCACGCTGTTTACATCCCCTTTATTTATTCCTGTTTTCCATTTATTCACCTCAGTCATATCCCCCCTAATTCTACGCCTTTCTAGAGTACAGATTCAGGGCCTCAGTCTATCCTCATAGGGAAGATTTCTGATACATGGGATCATCTTTGTCATCCTCCTCTGTACGTTTTCCAGTGCATTTATATCCATTCCGTAATATGGTGACCAGAACTGAGCAGCATAATCTAAATGAGGCCTAACCAAGGATATATAGAGTTGAAGAACAACCTGAGGACTTCTATTATTTATACTTCTTGATATGAAGCTCTGTGCTCTGTGCTCTGTGCTCTGTGCTCTGTGCTCTGTTCAGACTTCACACATGCTCCTCAGTTGTGGTCCACACATTATTTACGGGAAGACGGTAAACCGTATAAGGGTGAAACATCCCGAAGTTTGAGTATGAAGTAAACCTTATGGAAAATGACAGAAGCACTCGATCTGGCTGGTATGGGCAAGTTTCCTGACCCATGATGACCTGTCATTACTATGGCACCTGTGTCTTAGTGGCTGTCTTGTAGACGGCATCCTGATGGAAATATTCAGATAATACTAATAATAACAAGAGTAAACACAAACACACGGGGCCAGGAGCTGTGACTCTACTCTTGCAACCACAACTAGGTGAGCACACACACACACACACATACACCATATTGATGATGGTGGTAGTGATGAGTACGGTAATGATGGAAATAACGATGATTAATTTGATGACAATGGTGATAATGGTGGTGGTGCTAACTATAATGTTGATGATTGAGACACTTATGCAGCATATGGGAATCTTTATTCAGGAAACGTTTCGCCACACAGTGGCTTCATCAGTCCAATACAAAGAGGAAGGCGTAAGGAGAGGAGGAGTATGAGGTAATCAGTCCCTCAGCCTGGAGTCGATGTGTTCAGTCCATCAATCTTGTAGAATGTACAGCATAGGGCCGTAGACGTGGCTTATATACTGTAGTGAGGTGACGTAAAGCAGGCGGAGGCGGGGTCATAGTGGTACCATCCACTAGTCGAAGTAGGTCTTCGTCCAAAGGTTGAACAAGTTGATAAATTAGACATGTGCAACTCTTGGGTATCTTTATTGAGGAAACGTTTCGCCACACAGTGGCTTCATCAGTCCATACAAAGGAGAATCTTGAAGAACAGGAGGAGAATGAGGTAATCAGTCCCTCAACCTTGAGTCGATGTGGTCAGTCCATCAATCTTCAATAGAATACGGCATACGTGCTGAGAAGGAGCTTATAAACCGTTGGCAGGAGAGGTGCAGCAGTCATAGGTCGTGTAACATTTGTTCAATGTTGAAGTAGGTCGTGCCCAAGAACAAGTGTTGAACATAGTGGATGGTACCACTATGACCCCGCCTCCGCCTGCTTCACGTCACCTCACTACAGTATATAAGCCACGTCTACGGCCCTATGCTGTACATTCTACAAGATTGATGGACTGAACACATCGACTCCAGGCTGAGGGACTGATTACCTCATACTCCTCCTCTCCTTACGCCTTCCTCTTTGTATTGGACTGATGAAGCCACTGTGTGGCGAAACGTTTCCTGAATAAAGATTCCCATATGCTGCATAAGTGTCTCAATCTTCAACTTGTCGGTTTTTCAAACCATTCATCACACATATAATGTTGATGATGGCGGTGATAATGACGCTGATGATGAACATGATACTGCTGACGGTGACGACTTCTTTTGTTTCTCACTTTTTTCAACAGCTGCAAGACGTGATCATCTCTAGAACCTGAAGATCACTTCTTGCATTTTTATATTCAATACTGGATGACCCCCAACTGCAACTTATTGGTAACTCTAGTCGATGAGGTTAATTTAGGTCATCAGGGTAGTGCTCTCTCTCTCTCTCTCTGAAATAAAATTAATAATTTTTGTTAACGATGCACTAATAGCGGTTGACGTTAATAACCCAAATATAAATTGAAGCAATGTATCAGGCGGGCAGGAGTTACCAAGCTTGGCAGTGAGACTGACAACACGTCATAACTCACCCACAAATTGGAAGAACAGGACCACATTTCAGTCTTGGAGTATTTCAAGTCGCGTGTGAGAAAGGAAGAAAAGGCTGGAAGTCAGGTCAGTGAGGAGGCAGTCTACGTCAGGTCAGGTCATGCGTGTTCTGAAGATTAGAGAATTTGACGTGAAGGTCGTGGCTTCATTACGAAGAGAATGTAAGAAGGGGAAACAAGCAGGAAAAGTGAATTAGAAGAGAATTACAGATAACATCAACGTTAAGCCCCCCTTCCCCTCCAAAAAAATCGTCTAATAATTCAGGGAAGGAGATGGAAAAGATAAAAATAAGCTAGCAAAAAGAGGAGAATTTATAAGAAAAAGCTTCATTATTTAACGCAGCTTCAGCTTTGTATTTACAACTGAACACATAAACATTCCCAGTCAACAACATTTCTTTGGAGAATCTTAAATTTATGTGCCAAAAACGCTAACGAAACTAGATACATTATAGTCGCTACGCGATTCGAGAAAGATAACCCTTGTATTGCATAGCCCAGGTCCCTGTACGTTAATGACGCCAACAGTATTAGTTGAGTGAGTGGTATAAAATTTGTGATGCAGTTAAATATTAGCAGTGAAGATCTGAAGCAAATCAAATTTGTGATTCTCAAGGTATCCCATGGAAACTAATATAACAATTTTTTCAATAAAAATGGCAAATTAGGACATACACTTACCTAAACAAATTCAAACCTTCCACTAAAAAGCACCATCTTTCATGCCACACTGAGAAGAAATTCTCTTAGCTCATAGAAACCAATATTCTAAAATACACCAGCACATTAAGTTAAGAAAAAAACCGCAATAAAAAAAACAATTTTTTTTCAGATATTTCTTTCATATTCTATTTACTTTAAGAAAAATATTTGATTTTTCATTTTCTAATAAAATACAGTTTGATTAAACCGATTATTACAACCCAGGAGTCCCTGTTATCCTGGGTGTAAAGGGAGCAAAATAAACTCAGCAGAAAAACTTTTGACTTGTATTATCCTTCACCAATTTAAAACAGAAGTTTGTACACTATATACACTATGTACAACAATAGGTATTAGTGCACTCCACGGTAAGCAAGGCAGAATAGAAGCCACTAGAGAGCAGACCGTGCTTCAACCAGCTCTAGAATGGGAATAACAAGGGCAGATAGGCGAGTGGTACCCACATCACCTCTGCGATTGCCAAAACCATCTTCTCATTGGCTGGAACCTGGATACTAATTGAACGACGGGGCCCCATCATCAACCCTTATTACCTGGTTCGCTGGTTGGGGGAGATAGCCTTTCATTGAGGGTGTGTACATGCGCCAAATAAAGGTTACGTACTCTTTACATGCCATACCGATTAAAAAATGAACAAAAACCGACAAAAATCGACAAAAAATGGATAAAAACCGACAAAAGTCGACAACTTTCTCCTACAAGAAGCCGACGGTGGAAAGTTTGAGGAAGAAAACAAAAAACTGAGGCACCTCTTTAATGTTCTCCTTCGGGAACACCTTAATTAACAGCCTAAACAGGTTAAAATCTTTCTCAGCTGACCAGCACCTTCCTACCCGCCTCGCTCAGCCTTCATATTCTAAAACTTCCAGAGTACTTCCTATAGACTTGAAAAATCTTGGTTTCCAAGGTTGGTAACCTGGTTACCAGCTGATCTTAGCTTGGAGTCCTAGTTGCTAGGTGGTCACTAAGCTTGCAGGTGCTGCTGGCTGTGGCAGCTACAACAATGTTAGCTCACGAATTACAGACTTCACAACAGTAGTAGTAGTATTAGTGCTACAAGCAGAACTGGTTAGTCATCAGCAGATCTCTCTCTCTCTCTCTCTTTCTCTCTCTCTCCATCTGGTATTTCCTAAGTTTATGCAGCTCTCTTTTTCTAAACACAGTGAGGTTCATGTATCTTTGACACGTCTTCAAGGAATAACTAGCCAATTTATCGCTATAGCTTACACATAAATAAAGATCAAGTATAAATTAAGGGTGACAGCAGCATCAGGAGGAAGAGCAGCAGCAGCAGCAGGAGAAGGAGAAGGAGCAGCAGCAGCAGCAGCAGGAGGAGGAGGAGGAGCAACAGCAGCAGCAGCAGTAGCAGCAGCAGCAGCAGCAACAGGAGGAGGAGGAGCAGCAGCAGCAGGAGCAGCAGCAGGAGCAGCAGCAGGAGCAGCAGCAGCAGCTGGAGCAGCAGCAGGAGCAGCAACAGGAGGAGGAGGAGCAGCAGCAGCAGCAGGAGCAACAGCAGGAGCAGCAGCAGCAGCAGGAGCAGCAGCAGCAGCAGGAGCAGCAGCTGGAGCAGCAGCAGGAGCAGCAGCAGCAGCTGGAGCAGCAGCTGGAGCAGCAGCAGGAGCAGCAGCAGCAGGTGTGCAACACCGGCTACGAATTTAGCTCAATGAATTTCAACCTACATAACAACATTACCAGCGTCACACCCCTGCGAATCATAGCCTCGTATATCTTATTAAGACTTATTAATATTTTCACAATATCCTCTTTTTCCCTCCCGCCAGATTAAACGGTTTCTATAATAAATATTTTTTTATAAAAAAAATCTGAATTTATATATCGATCACAATGTCATATTTTAGCTCAATGTGGGAACAATTTATGAATTAATATAATGTTTAATTCTTAAAGATTCGTAAGTCTCCCAAGACTCGTCTTCTTGCCGAGAATTTAGGACGGGTAAATTTTCTAGCCATATATTTTTTTTCTGCATTTTAATGAAATTCTTTAATTAAGTGAGGCCGCCTTTTGTCTAAAATGTAATATATAGTGTGGTTGTTAGGGCCACAGAGCGGGGGTCAGGGCTGTGTTAAGGGCTGTTCTGCGGGCTGTATTGAGGGCTGTTCTGTGGGCTATGTTGAGGGCTGTTCTGTGGGCTCTGTTGAGGCGTGACGTTGACATCACCTACATCAACTAATGAGAAAAGTTGTATGAACGGAAGATGAAGTTAATGAGAGGGAAGTTGATGGTGTGTATTCACCTAATTGTACTCACCTAATTGTGGTTGCAGGGATCGAGACTCAGCTCCTGGCCCCGCCTCTTCATTGATCGCTACTGGGTCCTCTCCCTCTCTGCTTCCTGAGCTTTGTCATACCTCTTCTTAAAACTATGTATGGTTCCTGCCTCCACTACTTCACTTGCTAGGCTATGCCACTTCCTGACGACTCTATGACTGAAGAAATACTTCCTAACGTCCCTGTGACTCGTCTGAGTCTTCAGCTTCCAGTTGTGACCCCTTGTTTCTTTGTCCCCTCTCTGGAACATCCTATCTCTGTCCACCTTATCTATTCCCCGCAGTATGTTGTATGTCTTTATCATGTCTCCTTTGACCCTTCTGTCCTCCAGTATCGTCAATCCGATTTCCCTCAACCTTTCCTCGTACGACATTCCCTTGAGCTCTGGGACTAGCCTTGTTGCAAACCTTTGTACTTTCTCTAACTTCTTGACGTGCTTGACCAGGTGTGGGTTCCAGACTGGTGCTGCATACTCTAGTATGGGCCTAACATACACAGTGTACAGTGTCTTGAACGATTCCTTATTAAGGTATTGGAACGCTATTCTCAGGTTTGCCAGGCGCCCGTATGCTGCAGCAGTTATTTGGTTGATGTGTGCCTCCGGTGACGTGCTTGGTGTTATGGTCACCCCAAGGTCTTTCTCCCTGAGTGAGGTCTGTAGTTTTTGTCCACCTAGCCTATACTCTGTCTGCGGTCTTCTTTGCTCCTCCCCAATCTTCGTGACTTTGCATTTCGCAGGGTTGAATTCGAGAAGCCAGTTTCTAGACCACATGTCCAGCCTGTCCAGGTCTCTTTGCAGTCCTGCCTCATCCTCATCCGATTTAATTCTTCTCATCAACTTCACATCATCTGCGAATAGGGACACTTCAGAATCTATTCCTTCCATCATGTCGTTCGCATATATCAAAAATAGCACTGGTCCTAGAACTGACCCCTGTGGGACCCCGCTCGTCACAGGCGCCCACTGTGATACCTCTTTACATACCATGACTCGTTGTTGCCTCCCTGTCAGGTATTCCCTGATCCATTGCAGTGCCCTCCCTGTTATATGCGCCTGATCCTCCAGCTTCTGCACTAATCTCTTGTGGGGAACTGTGTCAAAGGCCTTCCTGCAGTCTAGGAAAACGCAATCAACCTATCCCGCTCTCTCGTGTCTTACTTCTGTTACCTTGTCATAAAACTCCAGAAGATTTGTGACACAGGATTTGCCTTCCATGAACCCATGCTGGTTTTCATTTATAATCTTGTTCCGTTCCAGGTGTTCCACCACTCTCCTCCTGATAATCTTCTCCATGACTTTGCACACAATACATGTCAAAGACACAGGTCTGTAGTTTAGTGCCTCGTTTCTGTTTCCTTTCTTAAATATGGGGACTACATTAGCTGTCTTCCATTTCTCAGGTAGTTGCCCAGTTTCAAGGGATGTGTGTGTGTGTGTGTGTGTGTGTGTGTGTGTGTGTGTGTGTGTGTGTGTGTGTGTGTGTGTGTGTGTGTGTGTGTGTGTGTGTGTGTGTGTATGTGTGTATGTGTGTGTGTGTGTGTGTGTGTGTGTGTGTGTGTGTGTGTGTGTGTGTGTGTGTGTATGTGTGTATGTGTGTGTGTGTGTGTGTGTGTGTGTGTGTGTGTGTGTGTGTGTGTGTGTGTGTGTGTGTATGTGTATGTGTGTGTGTGTGTGTAAGTGTATGTGTGTGTGTGTGTGTGTGAGTGAGAGAGAGAGCAGTGATGCTCGCGGAGCCCAGTTTTCAATCCTTTTTTTTTCATACAATTTCATAAACTTTCAATGGTTCCTACACTTACCTTTTTTTTATTTATATCCCCTTGTCCCTGTTACAGGTATTAAAAAGACTGTCTTTTCTTTCATGTTACATACAATAATAATAAATGTTTTTCCTAATACCTCCCAGCAGTGCACTCACAGTGCCTTCACTCTTCATAAGTCGTGTTTTTTCTGAAAAACAAATAGTTATTGTAAAAAATCTTTGAACTCTGTTTAATATTTTGTGCACTGTAGATGTTGATATATTAGAGCTGCGAATGAAAACCTGGATCAGGTGTAGCATCTCTGAAGGGAAACAAGGATGAAGGAATGAATTGACGGTGGTGCTGATAGGTAAGGTGGTGGTGCAGGCAGGTAAGGTGGTGGTGCAGGCAGGTAAGGTGGTGGTGCAGGCAGGTAAGGTGGTGGTGCAGGCAGGTAAGGTGGTGGTGCAGGCAGGTAAGGTGGTGGTGCAGGCAGGTAAGGTGGTGGTGCTGATAGGTAAGGTGGTGGTGCAGGCAGGTAAGGTGGTGGTGCAGGCAGGTAAGGTGGTGGTGCAGGCAGGTAAGGTGGTGGTGCAGGCAGGTAAGGTGGTGGTGCTGATAGGTAAGGTGGTGGTGCAGGCAGGTAAGGTGGTGGTGCAGGCAGGTAAGGTGGTGGTGCTGATAGGTAAGGTGGTGGTGCAGGCAGGTAAGGTGGTGGTGCAGGCAGGTACGGTGGTAGTGCAGGCAGGTAAGGTGGTGGTGCAGGCAGGTAAGGTGATGGTGCAGGCAGGTAAGGTGGTGGTGCTGATAGGTAAGGTGGTGGTGCAGGCAGGTAAGGTGGTGGTGCAGGCAGGTAAGGTGGTGGTGCTGGCAGGTAAGACGGTGGTGCAGGCAGGTAAGACGGTGGTGCAGGCAGGTAAGACGGTGGCGCAGGCAGATAAGGTGGTGGTGCAGGCAGGTAAAGTGGTGGTGTAGGCAGGTAAAACGGTGGTGTAGGCAGATAAGGTGGTGGTGCAGGCAGGTAAAGTGGTGGTGTAGGCAGGTAAGACGGTGGTGTAGGCAGATAAGGTGGTGGTGCAGGCAGGTAAAGTGGTGGTGCAGGCAGGTAAGACGGTGGCGCAGGCAGATAAGGTGGTGGTGCAGGCAGGTAAGACGGTGGTGCTAGCAGGTAAGACGGTGGTGCTAGCAGGTAAGACGGTGGTGCTAGCAGGTAAGACGGTGGTGTTAGCGAGTAAGACGGTGGTGCAGGCAGGTAAGGTGGTGGTGCAGGCAGGTAAAGTGGTGGTGCAGGCAGGTAAGACGGTGGTGCTAGCAGGTAAGACGGTGGTGCTAGCAGGTAAGACGGTGGTGCTAGCAGGTAAGACGGTGGCGCTAGCAGGTAAGACGGTGGTGCTAGCAGGTAAGACGGTGGTGTTAGCGGGTAAGACGGTGGTGCAGGCAGGTAAGGTGGTGGTGTAAGCAGATAAGGTGGTGGTGCAGGCAGGTAAAGTGGTGGTGTAGGCAGGTAAGACGGTTGTGCAGGCAGGTAAGGTGGTGGTGTAGGCAGATAAGGTGGTGGTGCAGGCAGGTAAAGTGGTGGTGTAGGCAGGTAAGACGGTGGTGCAGGCAGGTAAGGTGGTGGTGCAGGCAGGTAAAGTGGTGGTGTAGGCAGGTAAGACGGTGGTGTAGGCAGGTAAGGTGGTGGTGTAGGCAGATAAGGTGGTGGTGCAGGTAGGTAAAGTGGTGGTGTAGGCAGGTAAGACGGTGGTACTAGCAGGTAAGATGGTGGTACTAGCAGGTAAGATGGTGGTGCTAGCAGGTAAGACGGTGGTGTTAGCGGGTAAGACGGTGGTGCAGGCAGGTAAGACGGTGGTGTTAGCGGGTAAGGTGGTGGTGCAGGCAGGTAAAGTGGTGGTGTAGGCAGGTAAGACGGTGGTGTAGGCAGGTAAGGTGGTGGTGTAGGCAGATAAGGTGGTGGTGCAGGTAGGTAAAGTGGTGGTGTAGGCAGGTAAGACGGTGGTACTAGCAGGTAAGACGGTGGTGCTAGCAGGTAAGACGGTGGTGTTAGCGGGTAAGACGGTGGTGCAGGCAGGTAAGACGGTGGTGTTAGCGGGTAAGACGGTGGTGCAGGCAGGTAAGATGATGGTGCAGGCAGGTAAGGTGGTGGTGCAGGCAGGTAAGGTGGTGGTGCAGGCAGGTAAAGTGGTGGTGTAGGCAGGTAAGACGGTGGTACTAGCAGGTAAGACGGTGGTGCTAGCAGGTAAGACGGTGGTGCTAGCAGGTAAGACGGTGGTGCTAGCAGGTAAGACGGTGGTGCTAGCAGGTAAGACGGTGGTGCTAGCAGGTAAGACGGTGGTGCTAGCAGGTAAGACGGTGGTGCTAGCAGGTAAGACGGTGGTGCTAGCAGGTAAGACGGTGGTGTAGGCAGGTAAGACGGTGGTGCTAGCAGGTAAGACGGTGGTGCTAGCAGGTAAGACGGTGGTGCTAGCAGGTAAGACGGTGGTGCTAGCAGGTAAGACGGTGGTGTAGGCAGGTAAGACGGTGGTGCTAGCAGGTAAGACGGTGGTGCTAGCAGGTAAGACGGTGGTGTAGGCAGGTAAGACGGTGGTGCTAGCAGGTAAGACGGTGGTGCTAGCAGGTAAGACGGTGGTGTAGGCAGGTAAGACGGTGGTGCTAGCAGGTAAGACGGTGATGCTAGCAGGTAAGACGGTGGTGCTAGCAGGTAAGACGGTGGTGCTAGCAGGTAAGACGGTGGTGTAGGCAGGTAAGACGGTGGTGTAGGCAGGTAAGAAGGTTTGATTCTTGCTTTTAACAACACTAAAATAAAATATATACAGAAATGTAGGAAAACGTGAAAATTACCAGAGAAAGACAAAAGCAGCCAGAAGAAAACTTTACCGTCAGCACTTTTTAAAACTCAATAATGATCCCCAAAAAGTATACAAAAAAATGTATAAAAAATATTGGAGTTGCATGTCTATGTTGAGGTGTGAGGATTGTGATGTTGCAGGCAGGTATAAACATTACAATGAGCGCACCTCGTTTGGTTCTTTGGTGGTGGAGTGAGCAGTATGTTATCATGTCAGTCTTGTTGACATGATACACGACCTGGACAAGAGCAAGAGCAACCTCAACACTGCTGAACCATCCATTCAGTTGACACTACAGGTGGGAAACTATCGATAACCTTCCTTACCCTGACGGGCTCCTCCTAAAAGTATAGCGACAACCCAGAAGATGAGGAGGTATTTGTACCTCCTCCTGTGGCAAACATAGGTCCCAGACACTCCCAAGATAGGGAGCCAGGACCGGGTCACCATCTGGAAAAGACCCGGACCGGGAGAGTACCGGCGAATCAAGAAGACCCCTCGTGTGAGGTATCTTGATGCTCGTAAGTGGGTTGTGATCCAAGGAACTGGGACTTGCATTCCCCGTTTTTTTAATGGAAACTGAATTTCTTCCAATCAGTAGGCACTACATGGACCCCTGCGAGTTTAGTGCTTCGCCCCTAATTAAAGTAAATTAACGTAGAAAACTAACAAGACGGAGACGATACAGTACTACTGACACTGTGACCCAGAGGGAACACCAGTGTACTTGTACCACACCAGTGTACCTGTACCACAACACCAGTGTACCTGTACCACAACACCAGTGTACCTGCACCACAACACCAGTGTACCTGTACCACAACACCAGTGTACCTGCACCACAACACCAGTGTACCTGCACCATAACACCAGTGTACCTGCACCACAACACCAGTGTACCTGTACCACAACACCAGTGTACCTGCACCACAACACCAGTGTACCTGCACCACAACACCAGTGTACCTGTGCTACAACACCAGTATACCTGTGCTACAACACCAGTATACCTGTGCCACAACACCAGTGTACCTGCACCACAACACCAGTGTACCTGTGCCACAACACCAGTGTACCTGTACCACAACACCAGTGTACCTGCACCACAACACCAGTGTACCTGTACCAGAACACCAGTGTACCTGTACCACAACACCAGTGTACCTGTACCACAACACCAGTGTACCTGTACCACAACACCAGTGTACCTGCACCACAACACCAGTGTACCTGTACCACAACACCAGTGTACCTGTACCACAACACCGGTGTACCTGCACCACAACACCAGTGTACCCGCACCACAACACCAGTGTACCTGCACCACAACACCAGTGTACCTGCACCACAACACCAGTGTACCTGCACCACAACACCAGTGTACCTGCACCACAACACCAGTGTACCTGCACCACAACACCAGTGTACCTGCACCACAACACCAGTGTACCTGTGCTACAACACCAGTATACCTGTGCCACAACACCAGTGTACCTGTGCTACAACACCAGTATATCTGTGCCACAACACCAGTGTACCTGTACCACAACACCAGTGTACCTGCACCACAACACCAGTGTACCTGTGCTACAACACCAGTATACCTGTGCCACAACACAAGTGTACCTGTGCTACAACACCAGTATACCTATGCCACAACACCAGTGTACCTGTGCTACAACACCAGTGTACCCGCACCACAACACCAGTGTACCTGTGCTACAACACCAGTATACCTGTGCCACAACACCAGTGTACCTGTACCACAACACCAGTGTACCTGCACCACAACACCAGTGTACCTGTGCTACAACACCAGTATACCTGTGCCACAACACCAGTGTACCTGTGCTACAACACCAGTATATCTGTGCCACAACACCAGTGTACCTGTACCACAACACCAGTGTACCTGCACCACAACACCAGTGTACCTGTGCTACAACACCAGTATACCTGTGCCACAACACAAGTGTACCTGTGCTACAACACCAGTATACCTATGCCACAACACCAGTGTACCTGTGCTACAACACCAGTGTACCCGCACCACAACACCAGTGTACCTGTGCTACAACACCAGTATACCTGTGCCACAACACCAGTGTACCTGTACCACAACACCAGTGTACCTGCACCACAACACCAGTGTATCTGTGCTACAACACCAGTATACCTGTGCCACAACACCAGTGTACCTGTACCACAACACCAGTGTACCTGCACCACAACACCAGTGTACCTGTGCTACAACACCAGTATACCTGTGCCACAACACCAGTGTACCTGTACCACAACACCAGTGTACCTGCACCACAACACCAGTGTACCTGCACCACAACACCAGTGTACCTGTGCCACAACACCAGAGTACCTGCACCACAACACCAATGTACCTGTGCCACAACACCAGTGTACCTGTACCACAACACCAGTGTACCTGCACCACAACACCAGTGTACCTGTGCCACAACACCAGTGTACCTGTACCACAACACCAGTGTACCTGCACCACAACACAAGTGTACGTGTACCACAACACCAGTGTACCTGCACCACAACACCAGTGTACCTGCACCACAACACCAGTGTATCTGTACCACAACACCAGTGTACCTGCACCACAACACCAGTGTACCTGCACCACAACACCAGTGTACCTGCACCACAACACCAGTGTACCTGTACCACAACACCAGTGTACCTGCACCACAACACCAGTGTACCTGCACCACAACACCAGTGTACCTGCACCACAACACCAGTGTACCTGCACCACAACACCAGTGTACCTGTACCACAACACCAGTGTACCTGCACCACAACACCAGTGTACCTGCACCACAACACCAGTGTACCTGTGCTACAACACCAGTATACCTGTGCCACAACACCAGTGTACCTGTGCTACAACACCAGTATATCTGTGCCACAACACCAGTGTACCTGTACCACAACACCAGTGTACCTGCACCACAACACCAGTGTACCTGTGCTACAACACCAGTATACCTGTGCCACAACACCAGTGTACCTGTGCTACAACACCAGTATACCTGTGCCACAACACCAGTGTACCTGTGCTACAACACCAGTGTACCTGCACCACAACACCAGTGTACCTGTGCTACAACACCAGTATACCTGTGCCACAACACCAGTGTACCTGTACCACAACACCAGTGTACCTGCACCACAACACCAGTGTATCTGTGCTACAACACCAGTATACCTGTGCCACAACACCAGTGTACCTGTACCACAACACCAGTGTACCTGCACCACAACACCAGTGTACCTGCACCACAACACCAGTGTACCTGCACCACAACACCAGTGTACCTGCACCACAACAACAAGAACGTCTGAGTGAACTAATACTAACAATATAACTCTGAACGAATGTAAACATCTGGTCATGCATGAATTAATACATTAAAACTAAAGGAAACTCTTATCGCTAAAATAATGAATTTATAAAAGTCAAGATTTACGAGAGAGAGAGAGAGAGAGAGAGAGAGAGAGAGAGAGAGAGAGAGTGAGAGAGAGAGAGAGAGAGAGATGACAATTCGCCTTTAACCCAGAAGCGGAGGCCTTACCCACCCCCACCCGCCCTCACCCACTCATCACGCACCCCACTCATCCCCCTCTCACCCCCACTCTTGCCCACACCACAGCCACTGGATATGAGACACCTCCTTTAACCCCTTAAAATGACCTACAACATCTTAAAATTCAAGACTTAACGCTCCACCTTTCATTTCCTCACTCCTTAAATTCTTGGAACCAAATCCTTGAACTTAAGCCACAGGTTTTCTATATATTGAAATTTTAGTTGGTATTTTAACTGTTGTGAGTTAGAATTATTAGAGTTGAACTATCAGTTTATCAAATTATCATCGTTGAGAACAAACATTGATGGAACGATGCTGAACAATTTTGTTTCTCTCCCTAATATATATATATATATATATATATATATATATATATATATATATATATATATATATATATATATATATATATATATATATATATATATAATGTTGTGTGTGTATGTGTTTATGCTCAATAATAACCCACATGGAGACAGACACTCTGGAAATTGATTGATCTGTATATTTCAACTCGCCTTGTAGAATCCTTCACTTGAATACTCAGGACTACATACGGGTAGAGCTCTCTAAAACATTGTGAGAAACACCTTCATTTTTATTGTATTTATATGATCGGAATAATAACGGATGTAGGAGCATACTTAGTTTCTGTCAACTATCTTGACAGAAGTATCAAGGAACGGGAGATTATCATCAACTTCCTTCTCAACTGTGAATTTAATGGACGGGACAAGGTCATCGAGTCTCGGAAGGAAAATATTCCAATCCTGTGAGGAAGGTCACAAGCAAAGGACGTCATCCATATACCTAAACCGCCTGGCCTGGCTAGGCAGGATATTTTTCAGCATTCTAGTCACGAAAAATTCCATGTACATAAGTTACTCAAGTCGGGGAGCATGGATTGCCATCCCATGTTTTTTGGGGGAAGAATACTTTCCCTCAAATACGAATTCACAATCCACAACACATAATTAGTTCATCGATAATATTCCTGGGGAAAGACAAAGGAAACTTAACCAGTTATTCATCAAATTAGGATGATAAGTCAGGTACGAGGACTCGAGTGAACAATGCAGTGACGTCAAGGCTTACTAACATTAAGCCATTTTGAAATATTGTGCAGCAGACCCGACGTAGCTAATAATAGGTCGCGCTGGGAACCTAGGTTATTGCGTGTAATTATCTCACACATATATATGAATGTGATTGATATGGTTGGCCATTTTTTTTTAATAAGTTGATCATTTCCCTTAAATAAAGTTTTCAACAATTTACTGAACTGGCTGTTAACCTGGTCGAGCGGATCCTTAGTAAGGAAAACATTTGATTTTCTATTATTCATTAAAAGATTAAATTTCTCATATAGTCAAGTGTATCCATGACAACAACCATGTTTGATTTGTCTGCCGTCGTAAGGAGACACCTAGGATCGCATTTTTTGAACATGGTACCAGTGGAATGGTAGGATCGATTACTTCATTACATATATAGCAGATTAAGAGTGATAAGGCGGAAGACAATATTACCATGCTAGGAAATTGAAGAACCTTTATTACAGAGTGAATCACTTACCTAACTAACTCTGATTCCGCCATTAAGCAATCGAGTCCTGAGTCGTGACCAGTGACTGGACTTCTGGATAAGTTTTGCTCCAACTAAATGTGACACTAATTATGTAGATCTTGCTACGTAGTTCTGTAATACAGAAAAAAATACGGGTATTCAACTCTTGAAACGTTCAACATTGCCAAGATTTATGGCGGTTTATTCACTCCTTTGGTACCTAAATGTCCCTAACAGCTTTTAAAGTCATTCCTGGAATTAAAAATTATCCTGGAGGTCATCTTATGACAGCAGAAAAATCAAGATATTTTGTTACCATGAACAAACTAGACAATATGGGACAACATGAATATTTTACGAGATGATAGAGAATCAAATGTTTCCCTTATTAAGAACCCGCTCGACCAGGTTAACAACCAGTTGAATAAACAGCTGAAAGCTTTACTTAAGAGAAATGATCAGCTTGTAATGATCACCCAGATTAATCACACTCCCATATATGTATGAGATGATTACATGTATTAATCGGGGTTCCCAGAGCAATCTATTATTAGTTCCGCCGGGTCTGCAGCACACAATCTTGTAAAATGACTAGTCAAACTAACCCCAATTATTATTATTATTATTATTATTATTATTATTATTATTATTATTATTATTATTATTATTATTATTATTATTATTATTGGTGTTATTATTATTGCAGTTGTTGTCATTATTATATTGAGAATAAGCCATAGAACAAGTGTCACAGAGCGGCGCATCCTCACCCTGCACGAGAGATGTCAAAAAAGTCATTTTTTTGTAAAGGATTCCAACCTCCTCCTCTCTGTTTACCTCCGCATTGTTTCTTTCCACTCTCCTGTCCATACGTCTCTTTGTTTCTGTCTAACCCCTCCTCTTTCTCCTTTATACTCCTCCTGTTTCCCACTTTCTATCCTTCCTCTCGAAAGCAGAAGAGCTTTTACCCCCTCACTCAAAGTATTACGAAAGATGTAAAGTGTGTGTAAAGTCAGGTCGATGCAGTCCTTCTCTCTCTCTCTCTCTCTCTCTCTCTCTCTCTCTCTCTCTCTCTCTCTCTCTCTCTCTCTCCTCTCTCTCTCTCTCTCTCTATCTCTCTCTCTCTCTCTCTCTCTCTCTCTCTCTCTCTCTCTCTCTCTCTCTCTCTCTCTCTCTCTCTCTCTCTCTCTCTCTCTCTCTCTCTCTCTCTCTCTCTCTCTCTATCTCTATCACTCTCTCTCACACACACACACATCCCAGTGATCACTGGTGTCCAGCATTCATCCTTGAACTGGGAGAAGTAAAGAGAGAGAGAGAGAGAGAGAGAGAGAGAGAGAGAGAGAGAGAGAGAGAGAGAGAGAGAGAGAGAGGGAGGGAGAGAGAGAGAGGGAGAGAGAGAGAGAGATACCCGATCGCCTCCTAAGCCCTAACTCTAGACACAGTTCTTCACACTTTTCGTAACAGCTTGAGTGCGAGAAAGTCTTCCTACTTTCGGAAGGAAGGATAGTATACAGTGTAGCGGAAAAGGAGTTCACGTGGAGGGAAACAAGATACAGAAACAATTAGATGTTTAGCAAACATTGTTTATGCGATCTGACTCCCTTTAACAAGGCTGTAGGGCAGGAGAGCATCAAGCCTCCACCTTGTCCTAATGTACACGGCATTGAATGTGGTAAATTTGTCTGTCAAAAGTCTCATACCACAGATATACATTTATGTTAAGCATGCAAATTACTGCCTTGACTCCTCCTGACCCGTAAGGTTGTCTGTGTTAGGCGACAACCTTACAGGTTAAGGGTGTAAAAACCTCTACGGTGCTTCAGATAAGAAATAGAAATCGTGACACTTGTGTATTTCTGCTGTAAATATGCGTAGTTATTTATGCTGGTGATGCCCTTTTTAATACCTGTCAGTCGACCCAGAGATTATTTGTTAACATTGACCTTATTAAATCTTGCGTTGTTTTTTTAAGCTGGTATCAATATCTGAGCTGTATTTCGTCAATGGGGATTTGTAAATTGAGGAGAGAACTAGTGTTTGTATCTGGATATTTGTTCTGCTCCAGTGATGGAAAGTGTCCGTGTGATCATGAATTAGACACTTGTGCAAAACTTGGGTATCTTTATTGTGGAAACGTTTCGCCCACCAGTGGCTTTCTCAGTCCAATACAGAGAAGATTTGTTGAAGATCAGAAGGAGTTTGAGGTAATCAGTCCCTCAGCCTGGAGTCAACGTCATCAATCCAGCAGTCTTGATAAGAATGTCAGCCTTTTCATAATTTTGAACTTGTCTGAGTGTAGTAAAAATGTTGTTCAAGGTATCGTGTATTAAGAAATAAACACAATACAATAATTTATACAATACTATATTCAGTGTTCGGAAAATCGGCGAATTTGCGCTTTAATCAAGACCCATTACCTGTTGTATATTGATGAGGGTGTAAAAATTCGCAGGGTCAGTTAAGTGAAAACTATTATAGAGGACCTTCCTGGAGGCAGCGGAGACGTCAGGTGTGAGGGCAGTGACTGGTGTGGATATTATGCGTGTAAATTAAGTGTTGAGGTGCCAGAAGCGTTATCCAGAGGGCTGAGGAGTTTTTGAGGTGGTTTGTATGTTTAAAGAGGATGATTAGGGCATAAAAAATCTCCGATGGGGGGAAGGTGGGTAGGCGTCGTCCGAAATGTTGCAGGGAGGGGGGGGAGTGAAGAGGGTATTGATTGCTAGGGGCTTGGACATCCGGCAGGCTTGTGCATGTTAGAGCGGAGTAAAGGCAAATGGCTCTGCTGTTGGAGTGTGAGCAAGATAACATTTGTGAAGGAATTCATGAAAGAAGTTAATCAGACTTGAATCCTGGAGGTGGAGAGCGTAGGTCCTGCGATCTGCAAGAAGCGATGAGGATGTTGCAGTTCGGAGGGCTATTTGAACTGTTACTTCAGCATGCTTCTGGCAAGACAACGATTGAATGAATAATGGTGGATGTGTTTCCTCTTTACTTTTTTTTTTTGAGGGGGGGAGTGTTAAAAAAAAACTTATTTCTTCTTTTACTTAGGTTTATATAGATTAGGATTCATTTACATTCCCTTAAGAGGTACTAATAGTTTTGACATATTTTGTGGGTTAAAGTATCCTTGACTGGTGGTGAACAAGTTACAAGCAGCTTGTTCGTGGCTCAGTTGGTAGCAGCCTCAGCTCATACACTGTGGAACCAGAGTTTGACCCCGGATGAGTTTAAACGCTGAACATGTGTTATAATTCTTATTACCTCTCTTCACCTAGAAGTAAGCAGGTACCTGAGTGTTAGCTGACTGTTGTGGGCTGCATCCTAAGGATTAGATTTTGCCACCGAAGTGGCTAGTTTATTGTGCACCCCATATCCATCCTGTGGACGGTAGCACAAGAGCATATGGATACACAAAAGGCCTAGGAACTAGGCCCCTAGGTTTTTTTTTTCTACTTATCTACAATTCACTTATCTGTTACAAGCAAATTTAGGAAATTTTCTTAGTACATATGGTATCTTATTTTCATTAATAAGGTATCTTGACATGTCACATAGGTTATTATACTGTCTGTCTTTGTATTCCTCAATAAGTGGACAATTAAGCACATAGTGTTCAAAACACACACATATAGACGTAGTGTAGTGGGTCACAAGCGCCAGGCTCCGAGAATCTTAGTGTTTTTAGGGCGTGCTTTAGCAGCTAGAAGCAACCAGTGTTAGTGACAACGTCAGTGAACAACCCTACAAGTGATAACCAAAGTATTAGCAAAAAAAAAAAATAAAGTAAAGGCGAGAGAAAGCCTGAAATTATACAACAAAATTTCAAAGTGCCAGTTCGTTGAGGCCTAGTTGGCACTTGTTGCCACACTGTTACAAATATACAAAGTACAAAGCGAGTGACTAAAGACAAAAGATCAAATAGAATTAAGAGAGGTTGGCTAACGAGAAACTGTGATGTAGCACACAGCCAGCGTGAACAAGCTAGCCAGAAAGGGGATATATATATATATATATATATATATATATATATATATATATATATATATATATATATATATATATATATATATATATATATATATATGTATATATATATATATATATATATATATGTATATATATATATATATATATATATATATATATATATATATATATATATATATATATATATATATATATATATATATATACATACATATACATAAATATATATAAGCAGAGAAGGTGGCAGCAGTAGGCCTGAGGAGGTAGCGCCGCCATAACAGGTTGGGTGTCATCATAAATAAGAAGTGTATTTACCAAAAGTGAAGTGTAAATTATAAAAGTAGCAGTATACAAGTGATAAGTGTGGTAAATGGGGACTCAAAAGGGCAACGAGAAAAGAATAGTTGAAGAAGTCAGAGGCGGAAGGGCGAGGTGCAAGAGTCATCGTACAGCGAGCATCTGGATGGACGTCCCCTCTGAGTTGTAACATACAAATCACCTGCTTGTGGTTGGCGGGAAGTTTTGAGTGGTAGAGCCGGCCCCACGATCACTGGTAGCTGGCTATCACAAACCCTGCTCCAGAGCGATTATCATACACACAACACCTAGCAGTAGTAGGAAGATAAAATTTGTAGGAGCAAGAAATAGGCAGGAGGATTAAGTCGGGGCTAATAATAATAATAATAATATAATATCTTTATTTACTACAAGTACATGTACATGGTTTACAGGCCTAGCTGACAACAATGACATACTACTGCATAGAAATCCCCTTGTTATGCTCAGCATTTCGGGCAAATTAGGTCAGTGTCCCAGGATGCGACCCACACCAGTCGACTAACACCTAGGTACCCATTTTACTGATGGGGAACATAGACAACAGGTGGAAAGAAACATGCCCAATGTTTCTGGGAATCGAACCCAGGCCCTTGCCGTGTGAAGCGAGAGTGTTAGCCACCAGGCCACCAGAGCCCTGTTAATGGGACTACAGCCCTGACAACAGTTTCGAGAGATAATGTTTTAGGACACAAAGTACAATCTGAGAAGCAAGTATTGGGTACACATGTAGTAAAAGGTAGTACATAACTGGGTGAAAGAAAGACTCGTTAACACACGCTAGTATTATAATTATTAGAATTACTCTCAGTGTTAATGGTATCTTATTAGTATTACGGATACACAGAGGTGAAATGTATTTCTGGGACATATAAACAACTGAAGTGCTCACACACACATGCGCGCACACACATACACACTCGGGGCCAGGAGCTGAGTCTCGACCCCTGAAACCACAACTAGGTGAGTACACACACACCCACTCATTCACACAGCTGATCCTTGGAATTTGACCGCGTCCCCTCACCCCCCCCCCCACACACCATTCCCTCCCCCACAGACCTTTCCCCTCCCCCGCTCTTGCCTTCACTCCCTCCTCCCTCCTATCTATCCGTGTGCAAAATAATAATAATAGAACTTTTCTTTGTCAGAGGAAAGAAAGTCTCCCTGATAACATTGTGTATACATAGTGTATAGTGTATACTACAGTGGCTCCCTAGTATATTGATGATAAAGGCTAAAGTGTCATTTGAAAACAGGTGAATTTGTAAATGAAGTGATAAGCCTATAGAGGCAGGTGCCAGAAGTCGCCAGAAACTTACCACAGGTCAGCTGTTTTTAATAATCTTCCTGGCCTGCTAGTGTACTCGCATATAATCTTATACCAGTGAATAGCAGAATACAGTGTTGTAGTAGCAACTAACCAGTATTATAATGGTACTTAGTGGAGTGGAGTGACTTTCATTAGTTTCTTTTTTCTTGAAATACCAGACGTATACTGTGAATTTCATATAACCTGTAGTTACCAGCGGTCGCAATATACACAACGAGAAGCAATTATTACTACAGAAAAAGCGTCCTTCCTCCAAAATTTCCACCAGTCAACTATAGTGATAATATAGCATTTATTGTGGTGGAGACGAAAAAAAAAAAAAAACTAGAAAAGCTAGATACAGCGATTGATAAACAAGGGTTGAGGCTCGACCGTTCGTCACTGTAGGAGCTGCCAGAAATCACCGGCTCTTCAACACGCAAGTTATACTTTTGTATCAATCAAATCACATATTACTCGGGTAGATAATTTCAAGTAGATCCTTCATGTGTTAGCCCAAATCACCGACTAGTATGTTTTAAATAAGTGACCCACTGATCAGATCAGATCGACTGGTCCGAACCCTCGACTGGTCCGAACCCTTGATGGTCCGAACCCTTGACTGATTTCAAACGGTTTCGTTGGACAATAAAGCAGACTATAAACGGATGGAGTTGTAGGCGCCCTTATCAAACACAAACAATAAATATAAATCAGTAACATACACGGTAAGCTGTCCAATTAGTTAGAAATAGAAATGCAAATAGTTAGAGCTTCATTTAAGGAGGTTATTAATAGAGTATTCAAGAGGTTGCTAGTAGAATTACAGTAAATCAACCACTCAAATCATTATGAAGCTCTGTATAGTCTGCAGTCAATCAAACAAACGGGCTTCCACATGGATAAATTGTCATTTTTGTGGAAATTGGTGTCACGCCCCTTGTGCAGATATCCAAGAACTAGCTACAAGCAGTATAAAAACAGGGAAGTGTTTTTGGGTATGCCCAAATGAGGAAAATCTGTGGACTAAAATCACAAGGGTATTAAAAGAGGATAACATCAAAGCTGCTTTCATAGACAACCTGGAAGCTTTCTACAACAGATGGGAACATAAAAAGTCTGGGCTGAATGGTACTGCCCTTGATACTGGCCATGTAGTCAGAAACTGTAAGGCTGGAGGTGATGTCCTGGTAGTCAGTAAATGTGGGGCTGATAGTGCTGTCCTGGGAGATAGTAATGGTGAAGCTGGAGGTGCTGTCCTGGGAGACAGTAATGGTGAAATTGGAGGTGCTGTCCTGGGAGACGGTAATGGTGAAGCTGGAGGTGCTGTCCTGGGAGACAGTAATGGTGAAGCTGGAGGTGCTGTCCTGGGAGACAGTAATGGTGAAGCTGGAGATTTTGTCCAGGTAGTCGGGAATTATACGCAGGAAGGAATACATATAAATGACCTCATAGGGGACAGGAGCCGTAGTGGGGAAACAAGTGTAGTCAAAGATAAGATAAAACCAATATTGCAAACTAGAAATACCACAGGAAATAGCAAACAAGAGGACTCCACTAGCTATAGTGAGGATATATTACCAAAAACAACTGGTGGGAGCTCCATTGTTGGTGCTAGGGAGGATAGGAATAAGACAGGGAAACATGCACCAACAGAGAATACAGTCACAGAAACCCAAGGCAAACGGAAACCAAGCCTGTGCACATACTATGCACTTGGTATCTGCAGACATGGGAAATCTGGAAAAGCAGACGGGACGTGCAACTATGACCACCCTAGAAAATGCCATGCCCATATGACAACAGGAAAATGCAAACTCCCTTCTTGTAAGCTTTTTCACCCTGAAATGTGTACCTCATCAGTACAGGAAAGACTGTGCTATAACTTAAATTGCCAGGCACACCATCTAAAGGGTACAAAAAGATACAAAACATCCAGGCCATGGGAAAACCTGGGTAGCCACAGCCACTTAAGAGGGAGAGGTTTTTTAGTGCCAGGAAGGAAAAAAAACTGGCAGGAAATGGCAGAAATCGTACACCAAATCCAGTCATTCCTGGAGTGGAACCACAGTCAATGGCCTCCACTCCAAACCAACAGATACAGATACTAATGCCAGAAAAAAAATCCCCCCCCCCAGTACCAACAATACCACCAGTCAGATGACATTCTTCTTTGCAAATATACAGGGTCTAAAGCCAGCAACAAACAACAAAATACCTTTCATCCGTGGACTGCTTGCAGAGGCAAAGGCAATGTTCGCGGCTTTCACTGAGACCCACATAAAGGATCACTTGGACAACGAAATATGGATCCCAGGTTACAACCTATACAGATGTGACAGAGTGAACAGGCAAAAGGGGGGGGTTGGCCTGTACATTGCAGAGTCACTTGTTTGCACAGAACTGCTAAATGCCTCAAATGATGTAGTGGAAGTTTTAGCAGTAAAGGTCGAGAACCAAAACCTAGTCATTGTGGTAGTCTACAAGCCTCCGGATGCAACATCCCAGCAATTCCAGGAACAGCTGTTATAAATTGACCACTGTCTGGAAAATCTTCCAGCTCCTGCACCCAACATCTTGGTCCTGGGGGATTTCAACTTAAGGCACCTAAAATGGAGGAATATAGCAAATAATATTGTTGCAGTAATAACACCAGGAGGCAGCTCTGATGAAAACTCACACTCACACGAGCTTTTAAATCTCTGCACAAAATTCAATTTAAACCAGCAAATAATAGAGCCTACTAGACTGGAGAATACACTAGACCTCATCTTCACTAACAATGATGATCTTATAAGAAATGTCACCATATCAAAAACAATATACTCAGATCACAACATAATTGAGGTTCAGACAAGTATGCGTGGAGCCCCAGACCGACATAATGAGACTAGTCACGAGGGAGCATTCACCAAATTCAACTTCAATAACAAAAACATAAAGTGGGACCAAGTAAACTAAGTCCTAACCGATATAAGCTGGGAAGATATACTAAGCAACACAGACCCCAACGTATGCCTAGAACAGATTAACTTGATGGCACTCGATGTATGCACAAGGCTTATTCCTCTAAGAAAAAGGAGGAGTAGATGTAAAATAGAAAGAGACAGGCGCTCCCTTTACAGGCGACGGAAAAGAATAACAGAGCGGCTAAAAGAGGTCAATATATCTGAAATGCGTAGGGAGACACTGGTCAGAGAAATAGCAAGCATCGAACTCAAGCTAAAGGAATCTTATAGGAGTCAGGAATCGCGGGAAGAACTAAAAGCCATAAATGAAATCGAAAGAAACCCAAAGTATTTCTTTTCCTATGCCAAATCAAAGTCGAGAACAACATCCAGTATTGGGCCCCTACTTAAACAAGATGGGTCCTACACAGATGACAGCAAGGAAATGAGTGAGCTACTCAAGTCCCAATATGACTCAGTTTTTAGCAAGCCGCTAACCAGACTGAGAGTCGAAGATCAAAACGAATTTTTTATGAGAGAGCCACAAAATTTGGTTAACACAAGCCTATCCGATGTTATCCTGACGCCAAATGACTTCGAACAGGCGATAAATGACATGCCCATGCACTCTGCCCCAGGGCCAGACTCATGGAACTCCGTGTTCATCAAGAACTGCAAGAAGCCCCTATCACGAGCCTTTTCCATCCTATGGAGAGGGAGCATGGACACGGGGGTCGTCCCACAGTTACTAAAAACAACAGACATAGCCCCACTCCACAAAGGGGGCAGTAAAGCAACAGCAAAGAACTACAGACCGATAGCACTAACATCCCATATCATAAAAATCTTTGAAAGGGTCCTAAGAAGCAAGATCACCACCCATCTAGAAACCCATCAGTTACACAACCCAGGGCAACATGGGTTTAGAACAGGTCGCTCCTGTCTGTCTCAACTATTGGATCCTAAATGCACTAGAAGATAAAAAGAATGCAGATGTAATATATACAGACTTTGCAAAAGCCTTCGACAAGTGTGACCATGGCGTAATAGTGCACAAAATGCGTGCTAAAGGGATAACAGGAAAAGTCGGTCGATGGATCTATAATTTCCTCACTAACAGAACACAGAGAGTAGTCATCAACAGAGTAAAGTCCGAGGCAGCTACGGTGAAAAGCTCTGTTCCACAAGGCACAGTACTCGCTCCCATCTTGTTCCTCATCCTCATATCCGACATAGACAAGGATGTCAGCCACAGCACCGTGTCTTCCTTTGCAGATGACACCCGAATCTGCATGACAGTGTCTTCCATTGCAGACACTGCAAGGCTCCAGGCGGACATCAACCGAATCTTTCAGTGGGCTGCAGAAAACAATATGAAGTTCAACGATGAGAAATTTCAATTACTCAGATATGGTAAACACGAGGAAATTAAATCTTCATCAGAGTACAAAACAAATTCTGGCCACAAAATAGAGCGAAACACCAACGTCAAAGACCTGGGAGTGATCATGTCGGAGGATCTCACCTTCAAGGACCATAACATTGTATCAATCGCATCTGCTAGAAAAATGATAGGATGGATAATGAGAACCTTCAAAACTAGGGAGGCCAAGCCCATGATGACACTCTTCAGGTCACTTGTTCTATCTAGGCTGGGATATTGCTGCACACTAGCAGCACCTTTCAAGGCAGGTGAAATTGCTGACCTAGAAAATGTACAGAGAACCTTCACGGCACGCATAACGGAGATAAAACACCTCAATTACTGGGAGCGCTTGAGGTTCCTGAACCTGTATTCCCTGGAATGCAGGCGGGAGAGATACATGATTATATACACCTGGAAAATCCTAGAGGGACTAGTACCGAACTTGCACACGAAAATCACTCACTACGAAAGCAAAAGACTTGGCAGACGATGCAACATCTACCCAATGAAAAGCAGGGGTGTCACTAGCACGTTAAGAGACCATACAATAAGTGTCAGGGGCCCGAGACTGTTCAACTGCCTCCCAGCATACATAAGGGGGATTACCAACAGACCCCTGGCAGTCTTCAAGCTGGCACTGGACAAGCACCTAAAGTCGGTTCCTGACCAGCCGGGCTGTGGCTCGTACATTGGTTTGCGTGCAGCCAGCAGCAACAGCCTGGTTGATCAGGCTCTGATCCACCAGGAGGCCTGGTCACAGACCGGGCCGCGGGGGCGTTGACCCCCGGAACTCTCTCCAGGTAAACTCCAGTTATCTTTCTCTCTCCCCCTCCCTCGCATTTCTCTCTCTCATAGCCTTTTTCCCTCCCCTTTCCCCTACTCTCTCTTTCTCTCTCTCTCTCTCTCTCTCTCTCTCTCTCTCTCTCTCTCTCTCTCTCTCTCTCTCTCTCTCTCTCTCTCTCTCTCTCTCTCTCTCTCTCTCTCACTCCCATAACCCTATCCCTCACCCTCCTCTCTCTCTATAGGCTTCTCTCTCCATCTCACTTTTTCTATATTTCTACCCCTCCCTCGCATTTCTCTCTCTCATAGCCTTTTCCCTCACCCTCCTTTCTCCCTCTCTCTCTCTCTCCCTCTCTTTCTCCCTCTCTCTACCCTTTCTCTCCCCCCCTCACATTTCTCTCTCTCCCCCTTGGTCTTATCCCTCACCCCATACTCTCTCCTCTCTCTCCCTCTTTCTACCCTTTCTCTCTCCCCCTCTCACCCTCTCCCTCCTCTAGCCTTCTGTCTGCGGTAAAAAAAAAAAAAAAAAAATGGGTGGCCTTAGAGGACGGAAAACCAGAGATCTGTTGGACGAACCAGGGAGGAAAGACTGGGAGTTAGAGCTCCAAAAAAGGGAGGAAGAGTGGGGAAGGAAGATAGTAGAGCTTGGTAAGAAAATGGAGGAGTGGATAGCTGAAGAGTGCAGGAAGTGGGAAGTACAGGTCTTAGCAGCAGAAGCTAGGATACAGTGCTTAGAAGAGAAACTGCAAAGCCTGAAACAGATTAGAGAGACAAATGACAATTCAGATGTGACATCAGGAAATTCAATGTCAGGCGCAGACAAGGGGACGGTAAGCAACAAAGGAGACATGCCATACATGAAGGCCCTATCAGACCCACGTGGGGCCAGGGAAAAGACGAGGAGCACACTAAGATCAAATGACAGGTCCGAAGACAATGAAGGTATGCTATATGCAGAGATTCTAACAACCAACTGCAGTAGCAAGGGAGAGCTGGTCATGAAAGACAGTTCACTGAGAATAGAAGTTTCAGATATGACAGGGACTGAAGGGAAGAACATGTCAATGGAAGGAAATAAAATGCCTCAGAGGAAGCAGATGGAGACTCAGTGGGAGGAGGAAAGGGCGAGGTCAGTTTTTGTGTACGGGCTCCAAGAAGCCAAGGGGGACAACTTCGAAGAAATAAAACAGGAGGAGAAAAAAATGATTGAAGGCATCATGAAAACAATAGGTGAGGGAGATATGACCCAGGTGACAAATTTTCAGAGAAATGGGTGGTTTGCGAGTGGAAGGATATGGCCTGTCAAAGTAATTTTCAAGGAAGAATCAGTTCGAACCAGGATTCTGCAAGAGAAAGCAAGACTGAGGGACAAACAGGGGTACCAGAGAGTATACCTCTATCGTAGGGGTTCTTAAATGGAGATATCGAGGGTTGAAGGTAGACACACTTGTTGGATGGTAACATATATTGTCAGACTGTGATGATGGGAAATTGAGCCCAGCCTCTGCCTGTCCTAACCTGTGTCTAACGCCAACTGAGGCCGAGGCAGAGGTACGAACATACACATGCACATCCCGTGACATCACACAAAGTCACAGGCCTAAAAGGGATCTCCTATCTAAAGCACATGGATGATACTGATATGCTATACAACACAGGGATCAGCAACTATGCTGACAGCTTGGTCATGTTAGGTATGTCGTCTCGACATACACTACTATCTATAGGCTGAACAGGCAGGTGGTTCTGGGCTGATTCTATACAATAACAAATTCATATATAACTTAGAACTAATGGATGGTATCATACTGGATGTTAACAAAATGAATTTTATGTAATGGGTGTTAACATAATCACTTTTAACGTAATGCATTACAAACTATAAGAACAAATCATTGTACAATATAAATGGAATTGATCGATCGATCTGTATTCATGCACTCTACGGATTCTGAGGAAGAATAAATATATATATACAAGGTGAAATTAACAGCAAAGGCATCTGGTGCACTCAGACTATTACTGTCAAATTCTCAGAATATGGAGGGAACGTGAATATGAAAAAAAAAAAATCTGAAAAAACTAATCAGATAATAACAAACAGTTGACAATTTACTTCATCTCGGACATCTAGTTATACAGACTATGTACATTTAAACCCAATTCTGCGAGGGTGAGGTTTACATATGCAGAATGGTTATCATCTCTGGGAGGATCGAATTCCTCTGCAATGGCTAACACATGCCTTGACTGAGGGAGATCTGAACGAGTATCTGCAAAAGATACTTGTGGGTTTCTCATTACTTGTCAGTACGCAAGGAGTAACGACATTCAGGTTGATTATCTGACTGAGTATCTGAGGTAGAGGGTACAGAGTCAAGAGGATTTTCAGCATCTGTCACATTAGTCTGGGTAGCAATATCATCAACATCGCATACTAATTTCATATGATCTAAATGCGATTCTTTGTACTTACCAGTACTAATTTCTCTAACCTTATACTTATTACCAGAGATATGTTCTACAACTCGATAAGGTCGACAAACTTTTGATCGAGCTTAGGCATTGCAGATGTTTTGTTGAAATTTGTCAGCATTACTCTTGAACCTACTTTTACTTTTGATGGCTTAGCACAGCTATTAGTTACTCTAGTAAATTCTCCTGTTGATTTATAAAGTGTTTCACGGATTCTTCTAAAAACACTTTGAGCCATGCTGGTACGAGTTGCTACGAAATCATCAGGGTTGTAATTAGGTTTCGGAGTGGAATATAACAACTCATAGGGTAAATGCTTGTCTACACCATACAATGCATAATGTGGAGTATCACCTATGGAAGCATTGTAAGCAGAATTTATGGCACATTGGACATCTGGTATGACTTCATCCCAAGTTTCACTATTGGGGTTGATAGTGGCTCTCAGGACATCAAGTACTTTCTTATTGGTTCTTTCGGCTAACCCATTGCTGGCAGGATGATGAGGAACAATGGTGGATTTAGAGATCTTGTATAAAGTACACAAATTTTCAAGAATCTCATTACAGAATTCACCTCCATTATCTGTTACTAAGGACTTAGGGGTGGTATGCCTGCAGATAATGCGTTCTTTAAACGCTTTAGCTACTGTCTCTGCAGTCTTATCTGCAATAGGAACTAACTCACAATATCTGGTGAAATGATCTACCATAACACACAGATGTTTGTTGCCTTGGAGGGAACATTTAAAATTGGTTAACAAGTCAAGGGCAACTCTTTCCCATGGTTCGCTAGTGGTTGGGTACACTTGGATTGGATTAGGACCATTGACATTTCCTTTATGTTGCATACAAACACTACATTTCTTAACATACTCGGAAATGTCAGTTGCCATACGTGGCCAAAAGTATTTCATTCTGGCTTGTTTCACAGAACGATCCATACCAGGGTGTGCAACACCTGGTGCATCATGAACTAGCTGTAGAGCTACGTTCACTAGTGACTGTGGAATTACTAACTGGTACACTCTTCTGCTTGGAGTACCCAACTTGGCTGTTCGATACAGTAATTCTTGGCTCATTACAAAGTCACTAATGGGTGCTGGTGGCTTTACAGTAAGAATAAGATCTTCCTGGAGCAGGAATCGAATCACCAGAACACAAGGGATTGGTTCTTTCTTACTGGAGGAATGAACAAACTCGGTGGAGTGGATGACTCTCCCCGGTTGAAAAAATTAACGCTATAACACGCAATATGAGCAAGGGAGAACGAATCTACTATCTCAAACTGCAAGCACAGGGGAAAATAAATGAACACGGTCAACGATGCTGATATTCAATCTGAGTCGCACACAATGACATGAGGTATCAGCTATAAAGAAACTACACTTACAAACGTTAACAACATGTGAAAGTTACTCGAGAAATAACTTCTTACAATACTGTCAACTAGGGTGGGATCACCATCTGGAACATTAGGAACAACAACAGACACTTTAGTGAGAGCACTAGCTGTAACAGAGACGTCTTTCTGCATACGGCATGTGACATCAACAAGAGATGGCATTACTAGTTGCAAGTAATCGTTTTCTGACAAGGCATCCCCTGTGGAGAAACTACTACTTGAACTAGCAGTCATTGCAGGGATAGGCTGTGCACTCAAGGCAGTCTGAGTGTCCCCGGACACTTGAGACAACGGAACACTATCTTGCAAGTCTGAGGGTGTAGGTGGAACACAGATGGGAGTGACAGAGTTACTAGTGCCTGACCGCTCGGCTATGTTAATAAGTAATTCATGGATCTATAGGAACTTAATCTGAACTTCACATTTCGCAGCACTTTAACAAATCTCAGATACAAGCTGTGAGAACAAACACATTGCTCAAGGGCTAGGTATTGTCTTTCAGTCAGTAAGGGAATATTGGTACTGTGGACTGATTCATATTGACTTTGACTGGCATGATACACTAAGTGAACATTCAAAAGTGACTGCGACATCTTCTCAGTGAACTTACTGAAGGGCATATGGCAAAAAAATAGAAAGAATGACACAGTAAGCTTAAACGGGAAGGAAATCCTTAACGATTCTGCATAAGTAATTAAAAATTGTCAGGTCACACAGTAAGCAAAGAACTCACAGAAGAAAAATGTTCAACTTAACAAACAACACTTTGAAAATCAAGAGAACTTGTACTTTACTCAAATCTGATTTGCTCAACTTTTACTTTAAATTGAATGAATGGCACAGTGAGTTGTCTTTACTTTCAATGCAATAGGGAATTACAACAATAAATGATAAATCAATCAAAAATGTTAAAATGGGCTCAATAAAACTTGTGCAAAAATGAAACAAACTGGGACACAATTCGATGAAATAAAGTAAAATGGCACAGAAAGAATAAAATATTATGCACAGAACAGAGCATATGAAACTGCACTGAAATAAACTGTAGCAATATTGCAAATGACAATTGCTAATCAAAAAGTATTGCACAACACTGCATAAAATCTCTGCAAGAAAAACTTTAATGGCAACACAATCTTTACACAAGAATTATTGCAAAATGAGTCAATGTGCAATCATAAAAAATTATTACACACACAAGAAAAGAAATATATCAAGGAATGAACTGAAGGAACACTTTAACTCTTAACTACAACTTAAACAACACTTAACAAGCAAAAGAACAATTTACTCTAAAAGAAGAGCTTAAAAATTGCACTAAGAGTGAATTTGTTCAATGAAACATGGAAAACAATAGGTGCTAAAACACAGAACAAAAAGGTTTGAACACTTACAGTGGTGCAGAACACAACGCATCAACATAAACACAATACTAGAATTTTCTTGCAATGAAACTTGATGTGGGAAATTTTTTGTAAAAATGATTTCTTGCTTGCACAAAATAATGGCACTATTGTCTGTGGAAATAAGACAAATTAGACACTGGCTAAATGAAAAGAATATGAACACAAGAATGTTCAACACACAGAGAACAAAAAAAAAGAATACACAAATGCTGGGATGAAAGAAATATATATAACTGAGACAACACTGAGTTGTGATGCAGAATATAACTAAATAAATTACTGAATTACTCCACTGAATCACTGAGAACACTAGGTGATTCTGAAGTGTAAACACAAGTTCTATACTGCTCATATGTTGCACACACAACAAGGAAAAACACTAGGTACTTACTTCAAGTGTATAAAAGACACACAACATAACAGACATAAGATAATGCACGGAAATTAACACTGAATTAAGGAGATAAAAAAATTATTGCAAACAAACACTGAGTCTGATCGAGAGTCACTGAATGTCACTAAGAAAATCACTGGAACACAAAAGAAATGTCTCAACACTCGCAAATGTCTCTACGAAAAAAAATATATTATCGCTGTAACGACTTGGTGAAGAATGAGGTTGATGGTGGAAACATGACTCACGAAATCGTAATGACACGATTGCAAACGCGACGGGCTGGAGTTTTGAGACTCTCTGACCACGGGTTCAATCCCGGCCGGGGTATGGTTTGGGTTGATGGTGGAAGGTTGGAGGATTGTTTATGTCGTCTTGCTGCTGTCCTCTGCACATGTGATTGTAGAATTGCACTTACATCGACGACAGACACACACAGGAGGCTTTCAACAGTGGCGCAAAACACACTCTAGCTCTTGACCCTCTATGTGGTCCTTAAAATATGGTGCTACAACCCTTAGTAGTGCGCCAAAACACTGGCAGAGGTTGGATTGGTGGGTTAACAGGGCTAAGACCAGGCAATGGTGAGACACACGTGGTGAGTGGGTGGTTGGGCCTATGGGTTGAATGGCGTAAGCCTCACTGAGGACAGCCACACTGCCACGAAGATATTCTAAGCTGGCTAGCTTAAAATACACCCACGAAATACCACAACACCACAAGGATGAAAAAGAGCACTCAGGATGGCTTGGAGCTTGAATCACAAGCGATGAAGACTACTCACGTGGCTTGTTTGAGTACTGGGGTAAGACACCTGGGTTAGTTGCTAGCTGGCTTATCTTAACCCTTCACACAGAATAGCTTGATAACTTCACACGATGAGCACAGCAGGGGTGGAAGCTGGCTTGGCAGGCAAAAGAATTGGATGGAGTAAACTAGGCTCGACTGGACTCCATTGTTCTGACTCCCCCACCACAGACTGGAAGCTGGCTTATTTTGCAAACTCGGGTCAACCCCTCGGGAGTGATGCAAATAAGCAAATAAACACTAATACAAAGAGACTGACCAGTGAATGGTGTAGAAGCTGGTAGGAGCTTGAAAGAGTAGCTGGCTTGAGGTAGCTGGCTGGCGTTAACCTTCTCGGTAGGCCTACTCACAAGATGGCAGGCTCGGTCGAAATTTATCTCCAGAAATCGCTGTAATCGTCAGAATTACAGGCCCTCCGTTGCCACCATTTATCGTAGGGGTTCTTAAATGGAGATATCGAGGGTTGAAGGTAGACACACTTGTTGGATGGTAACATATATTGTAAGACTGTGATGATGGGAAATGGAGCCCAGCCTCTGCCTGTCCTAACCTGTGTCTAACGCCGACTGAGGCCGAGGCAGAGGTACAAACATACACATGTGCATCCCGTGACATCACACAAAGTCACAGGCCTAAAAGGGATCTCCTATCTAAAGCACATGGATGATACTGATATGCTATACAACACAGGGATCAGCAACTATGCTGACACCTCGACCGCGACAGAACACAAGAAGAAAGGACTACACTGAAAGAGAGGGTACAGAGACGCAAGGAGGAACGAGAGGCAATGATGAAGATGAGCAGGACCCAGGCACAGGAGAAAGGGCAAACACACCCCACAGAATCTCCCACCAAAAGACTCCAACCGCGACATTCCCAACACAACTGAGCAACCTATACTACAACCCACTCACTGTTCCCTCTGCCACCAACCCCCATATCACAAACCTCACCCCAACAGCTGTCCCTTATGGGCATTCTGACCCCGCCCCCATCATCACAAACCCCACCTACACCACAGCCCCATATAGGCCCCCACCAAGGCTCTCGCTCCCCCAACCCCAATATTCTTGCATGACCACAATGATAGAAAAGAAACTGAAAGTTTGGTACACAAACGCGGATGGAATAATGAATAAACCTGAGGAGTGGAACGAAAGAATCAGTGAAAAATCCCCAGACATCATAGCAATCACAGAAACAAAACTCGCTGAGACAATAACAGACAAAATCTTCCCAATGGGATATCAGATCCTGAGGAAAGATAGAAGGAGTAGAAGGGGAGGAGGGGTTGCACTGCTCATAAAACACCAATGGGGATTTGAGGAAATGGAAGACATGGACGTGATTGGAGAAAGAGACTACATTGTAGGTACAATTCAGTCCGGAGAACATAAAGTAGTCATTGGAGTGATGTATAACCCACCACAGAACCGCAGGAGGCCATGAGAGGAGTACGAAGAAAACAACAGGGTGATGGTGGACACACTGGCTGAGGTGGCAAGAAGAGCTCACTCGAGCAGATCAAAGTTACTGGTAATGGGCGATTTCAACCACAGGGAGATCGACTGGGAAAACCTGGAGCCACATGGGGGTCCCGAAACATGGAGAGCCAAGATGATGGATGTGGTACTTGAAAACCTCATGCATCAACATGTCAGGGACACAACCAGAGAGAGAGGGGAGGATGAGCCAGCAAGACTGGATCTTGTGTTCACCCTGAGCAGTTCAGACACTGAGGACATCACTTACGAGAGGCCCCTTGGAGCTAGTGATCACGTGGTTCTGAGTTTTGATTATATAGTAGAGTTACAAGTGGAGAAGGTAACAGGAACTGAAGGGGACAGGCCAAACTATAAAAGGGGGGACTACACAGGTATGAGAACCTTCCTGCAGGAGGTTCAGTGGGACAGAAAAATGGTAGGAAAATCAGTAAACGAGATGATGGAATATGTGGCAACAAAGTGCAAGGAGGCAGAGGAAAGATTTGTTCCCAAGGGAAACAGAAATAATAGGAAGACCAAAACGAGTCCTTGGTTTACCCGAAGGTGTAGGGAGGCAAAAACTAAGTGCAACAGAGAATGGAAAAGGTACAGGAGGCATAGGACCCAGGAAAGCAAGGAGATTAGTAGAAGAGCCAGAAACGAGTATGCACAGATAAGGAGGGAGGCCCAGCGACAGTATGAAAACGACATAGCATCGAAAGTCAAATCTGACCCGAAACTGCTGTATAGCCACATTAGGAGGAAGACAACAGTCAAGGACCGGATGATAAGGCTGAGGAAAGAAGGTGGAGAACTCACAAGAAACGATCAAGAGGTATGTGAGGAGCTCAACACGAGATTTAAGGAAGTATTTACAGAAGAGACAGGAAGGACTCTGGGGGGAAAGACCAGATGGGGACACCAGCAAGGAATACACCAACAAGTGTTGGACGACATACATACAGATGAGGAGGAGGTGAAGAAACTGTTAAGGGACATCGATACCTCAAAGGCAATGGGACCGGACAACATCTCCCTGTGGGTCCTTAGAGAGGGAGCAGATATGTTGTGCGTGCCACTTACCATAATCTTCAACACGTCCCTGGAAACTGGGCAACTACCTGAGGTATGGAAGATGGCAAATGTAGTTCCCATTTTTAAAAAAGGAGACAGAAAAGAGGCACTAAACTATAGACCTGTGTCATTGACGTGTATAGTATGCAAAGTTATGGAGAAGATTATCAGGAGGAGAGTGGTGGAGCACCTGGAACGGAACAAGAGTATAAATGCCAACCAGCACAGATTCATGGAAGGCAAATCCTGTGTCACAAACCTTCTGGAGTTTTATGATAAAATAACAGAAGTAAGACATGAGAGAGAGGGGTGGGTTTATTGCATCTTCTTGGACTGCAAGAAGGCCTTTGACACAGTTCTTCACAAGAGATTAGTGCAGAAGCTAGAGCATCAGGTGCATATAACAGGAAGGGCACTGCAATGGATCAGAGAATACCTGACAGGGAAGCAACAACGAGTCATGGTACGTAATGATGTATCACAGTGGGCACCTGTGACGAGCGGGGTCCCACAGGGGTCGGTCCTAGGACCAGTGCTATTTTTGGTATATGTGAACGACATGATGGAAGGGTTAGACTCAGAAGTGTCCCTGTTTGCAGATGATGTGAAGTTAATGAGGAGAATTAAATCAGATGAGGACCAGGCAGGACTTCAAAGAGACCTGGACAGACTGGACACCTGGTCCAGCAAATGGCTTCTCGAATTTAATCCTGCCAAATGCAAAGTCATGAAAATAGGGGAAGGGCACAGAAGACCACAGACAGAGTATAGGCTAGGTGGCCAAAGACTGCAAACCTCACTCAAGGAGAAAGATCTTGGGGTGAGTATAACACCGAGCATGTCTCCGGAAGCACACATCAATCAGATAACTGCTGCAGCATATGGGCGCCTGGCAAACCTGAGAACAGCATTCCGATACCTTAGTAAGGAATCGTTCAAGACACTGTACACCGTGTATGTCAGGCCCATACTGGAGTATGCAGCACCTGTTTGGAACCCGCACTTGATAAAGCACGTCAAGAAACTAGAGAAAGTACAAAGGTTTGCGACAAGGTTAGTTCCAGAGCTAAGGGGAATGTCCTATGAAGAAAGATTAAGGGAAATCGGCCTGACGTCACTGGAGGACAGGAGGGTCAGGGGAGACATGATAACGACATATAAAATACTGCGTGGAATAGACAAGGTGGACAAAGACAGGATGTTCCAGGGAGGGGACACAGAAACAAGAGGCCACAATTGGAAGTTGAAGACACAAATGAGTCAGAGAGATATTAGGAAGTATTTCTTCAGTCACAGAGTTGTCAGGCAGTGGAATAGCCTAGAAAATGACGTAGTGGAGGCAGGAACCATACACAGTTTTAAGACGAGGTTTGATAAAGCTCATGGAGCGGGGAGAGAGAGGGCCCAGTAGCAACCGGTGAAGAGGCGGGGCCAGGAGCTAAGACTCGACCCCTGCAACCACAAATAGGTGAGTACAGTGACCATATACCTGATCACATAATTTGCATTTAGTTGGATCATCATCTGTGTGTCTCCCAAACTGCCAGAAGTACTTGTAACCAAGCCTAAGCCTGGCCACTACAACATCAGTCAGTCTGTTCATATTGCAAGTTGCTCCATAAACGTACTTATTTACGTTCATTGTGGGTTATAGATCTACTCAGGCTTCTAACTGCATTCCTATAACAATCATTTTCATTATTTACTTCTCTCCTAATATTATTTTTAATGCTAGACACAGACTCACCAAAGTTATATCCTAAGGGAGGAGACTAGAAGACACAAAAGGAAACAAGCCAATGTGATGACACGACTTATTGGATTTTCTTGTCTTATAAACCCCTAGATTTAATAATCAGAACAAAATTTTCTCTTAATGATCCTTTGTGCAGTCGATAGGCTTTAAACCCAAATAACACTAGTCAACAATTTTTGAAAAGTTGTATGCTTCTTAAATGAGATTAGTTAATTCTTATATATTGTCATGTCCTGAATACAAATATCACCTCGAAAAATGGTTATAGGTTTAAAGATACGAGATATGTAATATTTGATTGTTTTATTATAGCATACAATATGTGTCGGTATGTTTTAAACTCTAATCCGTACCTACTCTCTGCCTTTTTGCTTGACGCTTACAGTGGGCTGAAGGATCATCTCTTGTCAATGACCAGCAATAGTCTGCAAGCATTCTTGTGCAACATTTGCCCTGATACCATTTTTCCATGGTTGAAATATCTGGGTGAAATTCACCATGTTCATCACTAACTGCCCTTCAGTTCACTGGAAAAAAAGTCTAAATGTGAGTCCAAAAAGTGGATTTTAAGTGATACGTTACATCCCATGTTCATATAAGCTTTGATGAGGTTCTCCACCAATTCTTCATAGCTGCCTTCCCTTCTCTTTCCGAGAAATCTCTTCACCACTAACTTGAATGCTTTCCAAGCAGCTTTCTCCTCCCCATGAAGGTCTGATTCAAAGTCACCAACTTTAAGAAGCTCTCGAATCTGAGAACCATTGAAGACTCCCTCTCTTAGCATCGCTCAGTGAGGGGAATTTTGATGTTAAATACTTGAATCCCTGACCGGATTTGGGCATAGCTTTTACAAGTTTTTCATGAGCCCCAGTTTTATGTGTAGTGGTGGTAGCAAATTTTTTTTTTTTTTTCAATGAGTGGTGGATGTTGAACATTTTTCATCCCAGGTTCCAATGATTGACGAGGTGGCCAGTCTCGCCTGATGTAGTGGGGAACTCTTGCACGGCTGTCCCATTCACATAGAAAGGAGCAGCACTTGGTATATCCGCCCTGTAAGCCCATCACAAGAGCAGCAACCTTTAAGTCACCACAGTACAACCACCTTCTATGACTGCTGGAACAATAATGATGGGCAGTGAGACTGAAAGTGTGGTAAGAAACTTACTGCCGCAAGCCTGTTGGAACCTGTTGTGACACGTATACGTATATACGTATATACGTAGGTATATATTGAAAAGTAAAGCTAAAAAACAATTTTATCCGTGATATTCATTATCAGTGACCTAAACTTAGTTGGAAATTGCTACTCTGTCTCGGAAGCATTTTGGTTGTTGACCAGTGTAATCAACGAAGGTTAAATATAATTATATACTGTACACCGGGAAATACGTGTCCCTCAGAGTATGTACACTATTTGCTTTAATCCCTATTTTAGGGATAAAAATATTCCTGACTGGAGGTGTACAGGTTACCTCAGCCTCGTGAGGTATTCCAGGTGAGAGAGAATTGTGAGAAGCCTCACATTCACTTCATTTATTCTTACTTTATAGTTCCTCAATATCAAAAATAAATTCTGAATAAAACGATTATATTTTGGTATTTGTCCTCAGCGGGTACAACATACCTAGATATAACGGATGAAGACTATCTCTAGACGTATACCTCTCAAGGGTTAATGACACTCGGGTAGTCGACAGGTTTTAAACATAACTAACCACAGTCTTGTGCTGTGAATTTCAGTTACATTCATTCAGTGTTTTTTGACATTCCTTTTGAACGTATATAGCATTGTATCTGAGAGCTATTCCATGTTTTGAGATAATTTATAGGATGATTTTATTTTACACAGATAAGTCGTCCGGGCACAATATCAAATATATTTGCTTCTCCTGAAGATCAGATAAATCTCTTAGTATCAACCAAACTGCAAGATATAATGCCTCTGATGAGCCATATAACAAAATAAACATATTCGAATAGACGTAAACACAATGCGAAGCCATTCTTTGCTCGCCCCTCCCTCTTATCTTAGCTGGAAGGAGTCGTAAATACCTTTGTCTACCATAAATTCTCTTAAACCAAAGAAAATGATTACAAAATGCATCAAAGAAAACTTTTCACAGTAGACTATAATTTACTGTCATTTCTTCTCGCCCTCTAAATTCTAAACTTATTTCGAGTGAAGAACATTTTATTAACACTATTAATCCGAGAGATTAATAACCTATGGTAACCCTTATCAGACAGGCTTATTTCCATTGGTTCTCTAATCCTCTCCCCCAGGATGCGACTAGCACCACACCACGAGGCTAGTCCCAGAGCTAAGGTAGCTAGGCCTAATAACATTAGAAGAGCAATTGACAGGGTGGGCAGGAACAGAGTGTTCTAGAGACAGAAAACAGGAATACGGGGGCACAGCTGGCAGTTGAAAACACAGATTAGTCACAGAAATGTTCGGCAGTATACCTTCAGTCTTAGAGTAATGATCTGGACAGTGGAGTGGTAGAGGCAGGATCCATACATAGCTTTTAGAAGAGGTACGATAAGTCTCTCGAAGCCAGGAGGGATTGAACCAGTAGCAGCCAGTGAAGGGGTGTGGCCAGGAACCGAGGCTCGATCCCTACAGCCCCATATATGTAAGTACATATAGGTATCAGTCAGCGAACACCCAGATACTTACTCCCTGTTGAGTGAACATGAACAACAGCTGCAAGGAAAAATGCCCAATATTTCCACTAATCTGGGAATCGAATCCCTGACTCTCAGTTTGTAAACTGAAGCGGCTTCCAACTGATCCACGAGTGAGTAATTACGTATTGGTATAATTAACTTAGATGAGTTACCGGGCTTTGAACTTAAGTTATTAAACCAGCCTCACAACCTCCAACTCTTAGACGTACTTGCCTAGGTGCACTCACCTATGTGTATTCACCTAGATGCATGTACTCGCCTAGGTGTATTATATATATATATATATATATATATATATATATATATATATATATATATATATATATATATATATATATATATATATATATATATATATATATATATATATATATATATATATATATATATATATATACTCACCAAAGTGTGCTTGAATGAGTCAGTTCGTAGTTCCTGGTCTCACATTTCCTCCCCATGGAACTTATTTTACTTATTTACGTCTCCAGGGCCCAGTAATATCTACAAGTGAAACTGTCTATGTCGTAGCGCAGTAACTAGCGCTCACTTCACTACCGAGAGAACATGAAGCCAAACCCTACTTGAGGCGGAACTTTTGGGCAAGCCCCTTAACACCAACCATCCTTGTAATCTTGAAGGAAATAGATACCTGAAAGGTAGTCGACTACTGAGAGTCGCACCCTGGAGGAAGATCTTGAAGAGCAGGATCCCAGTGGTAATTTACCATACTGACTTTCTTGGATTATGTTGGATCATTAATCCTTAGGGGTTAATAATCGGTATCGGCCGGTTTCTCTAACATAGAATTGATCCCATCCACTATGCGGTATTCTGTATACTACTACTGCAGGACAAGTAGCTCTGAATGGAGGGCCTCTGGTGATCAGGTGATCAAAGCATACAGAAAACCCACCAGTGAAGATGACTTATTACACTACTTCTCCCACCATGACTCCCAAACCAAACGGGGAATTATCATAGGTGTCTTCCTCTGAGCACTCCGAATTTGCAGTGATGAATATCTTATAGAAAAACAAAAATACATCGAGGAGTATTCGCCAACTTAAAGTTCCCAACACACACACACACTGCTCCTGCAAATAGAAACCCTTACTCATACACAGCACACCCAAAGAAGGTACCAAGATTGATAGACGTCTGGTCCTCCCCACTGAGCAGACTAGCGTCACTAATGCCCATGCTACCCTGAGTTGTGCAGCTGATGGGTATCTAAGTGGGCAGTAATCTTCTTAGAACCCTTTCAAAGGCTTTTCTGATGTGGGGTTTTCGGTCTGTAATTCTTTGCAAAATTGGGTCAGGGGTTGGGGGGGGGGGGAAGTGACTTTCTGAAGTGTTCAGGGGCCAGGATGGTTTTTGAATGTTAGTAGTAGTACGGCTCTACATTATGGGCCTTATGTACGGTATCAGAATTTTTTTATTGTTTTATTCTCTGTTTCCCTGTGAGGTTGATACTCCAGGGGGTAATTATACTTTGCAATTCTTGGGATACAATAGTTTATTATTACCTGAAACATTGTGTATCTTTTATATACATGAATTTTGGAAAGGTGCCTTTGTATGTTCAAAAATTTTTCCTGAGTGATGTGGACCTGTTTTCATGTAAACGATGGTACATACTGATGTGCAAATGCTGTAAGACATGTGCAACTAGTATACTGTAGCTTTGGGTTATGTTTTAGGACCTTTGGCGTAATTTGAGTTTTATGTGTTAAGTCCTTTGTGTTGTAAGTTAATGATATATTTGGACTGAATTGTATATATTTGCTTTTAGGTTAAAGCATAAGTTCTGTGTACATTTTTCGTAGCCTTCCTTTCTTTCAACTCAGATAAAGGGGGTTGGGTTGCCAGGGGACAGGGGGGGGCTTAGTTTAAGGGATATTATGGATAATACCATGTTATGTTACTTTGTATTAGGGTTGAATTGGGTATTGGTATTGGAAATACGAGTTACCTTATCGTAAAAAAAATTTGAAGGTGTTTGAGTACGGAACTCTCCTTAAGTAAATTACTGTTTATCTTTGTACCTTATTGATGCACCATGTTAATAATTGTATGTACTCTGTATATGTACTGTCATTCTAAATAAAATATAAAAAAAAAGATTCTACGAAAGGCTAACATGGATGTAGCAGCCCTTACTACCAAATCTACAGTATCACGGAGATCACCAGAAATACAGGAGTATACAATATACCCTGTGAGGGTTGCGATAAATTTTATGTCGGGAAGACCGGCAGTGACTCTCGAATGAACCTTCAGAAAGATAAATATGCCAGCAGGATAGAAAAAAAAAGCATGGGTAGTCCATCGTTCGTTTAATAGCTAGTTGATTACGCACCCTAGCCCCATTCTGTGAGCGGTAGTCGAAAGATTACAGAGGCACATAATAGGTCCCTGGAATGAGCCCCAATGTGGTGGTAACTAAGTAAACTGCAGTAGTAGTAATGAACTATTTACAATTTTATGATCTGGTTACAATCGTAAAGCGCTGTTAACATCCTAAACTTCATTCTCTCGTCAAGAAAATAACATTCATACCATGAAAACGGCAGTTCCGGACCTATTGCCCATATTGTCCGAAATTTATTTAAAAAAATAATTAGCCTGACACCTTAACCCCACCCCCCCTACTCTCACTAGTACCTGACCTCACCTATATTTAATCTAACATTTTCATGACCTTATACGTAATCTGTCTTTCTCCAAGCCTGACCTCAAGGTGCTCGCTTGTCTTATACGGCTGTGTATTTATTTTGACTGTATATTTGATAAACCCCAACCTTGAGCGTAACGATGTATGAAAGAGAATCTCTTCTACCACTGTCTTTATTTCCAGTGGGATGATACATCAATAAAGCATGTAACTCACTTGGAACTTTCTTATTCTAATGGGCTGCATGGACGAAGCTCCCGGTGTGTCAAACATTTCCTTAATAAAAATATCCTAGTGCTGCACAAGTCTTTAGTTCTGGTCCACAGGCTAATACTAAGAGTTGCTTGCCTCACGTGCACTGCTGATATCACGCTGTGTATGTGTACCTCTGGTGATATATTCGGTGTAATGATTACTTCTAGGTCATTTTTTTATACCTGTGTTTTGTAAATTCTTAACCCTCCTTCTCCCTCTCCCCCCCGCCCTTCTTCAGTTTATATTCTTTTTCAAAAATAGTCTTTTTTCACAAACTGTGTATTGCTTGATCATGCACTTACCTGTGTTAAACTCGAGTACTCACATGTCTGACCACTTCTGAAGTTTTTTTCAAATCTTGATGTTGCTCGTCTCCGCTCTCTGATGCTGTTATTCATCTCAGTACTTTCACGTAATCAGCAAACTGTAATATATAGGATTCGTTTTTCTTACGCAAGTCATTAAGAAAAGTAGAAATTTCGATTCCCTGTCTGCATAGTGCAAGATAGATAAGTATATAAGTAAGTGAATAAGTAAATAAGTTAATAAGTAAGTGGATAATTAAGCAAGTTTTTATTCAGGTTCAATAAACTACTGATTTTTTTTTACAATTATCTTATATTGTAACTTAGGTAGTAACTGATCTACGATAAGTCAGCAGCTTCCTCAATAATGATGTGTATAAGTCGATCACCTCCCTTCCTGCCCATCCTTCACCCTGGTAGGTCCTACCCATCCCTCACCCTGGCAGGTCCTACCCATCCCTCACCCTGGCAGGTCCTGCCCATCCTTCACCCTGGTAGGTCCTACCCATCCCTCACCCTGGCAGGTCCTACCCATCCCTCACCCTGGCAGGTCCTACCCATCCCTCACCCTGGCAGGTCCTGCCCATCCTTCACCCTGGCAGGTCCTGCCCATCCTTCACCCTGGTAGGTCCTACCCATCCCTCACCCTGGCAGGTCCTACCCATCCCTCACCCTGGCAGGTCCTACCCATCCCTCACCCTGGCAGGTCCTACCCATCCCTCACCCTGGCAGGTCCTGCCCATCCTTCACCCTGGCAGGTCCTGCCCATCCTTCACGCTGGCAGGTCCTGCCCGTCCTTCACCCTGGCAGGTCCTGCCCATCTCTCACCCTGACAGATCCTTCACGTTAATGAGAAACAGTGCGAGTCTTAGTACTCATCCCTGAGGAACCTCACATGTAATCCTTACTTATGAGAGATCCTTAACAATGATTCTGAACCTGTCTCTCCTGCTCTCCTATTTTATCCGTCTCGCGCCTAGTGACCGGAGGATCAAACCCTCACTACGTTTTGCGCTCAGTGATCTATGCGGATTTACCACTTTTTATCACTTCTCAAAGTTATATATATATATATATATATATATATATATATATATATATATATATATATATATATATATATATATATATATATATATATATATACATATATATATATATATATATATATATAATGAAGAAGAAGAGGATAAATAAATATACAAGGTATGATATAGCACGTAATGAAAGTAGTTTGTTAGATTATGTATTGGTGGATAAAAGGTTGATGGGTAGGCTCCAGGATGTACATGTTTATAGAGGGGCAACTGATATATCGGATCATTATTTAGTTGTAGCTACAGTTAGAGCAAGAGGTAGATGGGAAAAGAGGAAAATGGCAATAACAAGCAAGAGGGAGGTGAAAGTGTATATACTAAGGGAGGAGGAAGTTCGGGTGAGATATAAGCAACTATTGGCAGAAAGGTGGGCTGGTGCAAGTATGAGTAGTGGGGGGGTTGAAGAGGGTTGGAATAGTTTTAAAAATGCAGTATTAGAATGTGGGGCAGAAGTTTGTGGTTATAGGAGGGTGGGTGCAGGAGGAAAGAGGAGTGATTGGTGGAATGATGAAGTAAAGGGTGTGATAAGAGAAAAAGTTAGCTTATGAGAGGTTTTTACAAAGCAGAAGTGTTATAAGAAGAGTAGAGTATATGGAGAGTAAAAGAAAGTTGAAGAAAGTGGTGAGAGAGTGCAAAAGGAGAGCAGATGATAGAGTGGGAGAGGTACTGTCAAGAAATTTTAATGAAAATAAGAAAAAAATTTGGAGCGAGTTAAATAAGTTAAGAAAACCTAGAGAACAAATGGATTTGTCAGGAAAAGTGTACAGTAGGGTTATAATTGAAAGAATTAGAGGTAAGACAGAATAGAGGATTGCGGATGAGCAAGGAAGTTTCAGAGTGGGTAGGGGATGTGTAGATCAAGTGTTTACATTGAAGCATATATGTGAACAGTATATAGATAAAGGTAGGGAAGTTTTTATTGCATTTATGGATTTAGAAAAGGCATATGATAGAGTGGATAGGGGAGCAATGTGGCAGATGTTGCAAGTATATGGAATAGGTGGTAAGTTACTAAATGCTGTAAAGAGTTTTTATGAGGATAGTGAGGCTCAGGTTTGGGTGTGTAGAAGAGAGGGAGACTAATTCCCAGTAAAAGTATGTCTTAGAGAGGGATGTGTAATGTCACCACGGTTGTTTAATATATTTATAGATGGGGTTGTAAAAGAAGTAAATGCTAGGGTGTTCGGGAGAGGGGTGGGATTAAATTATGGGGAATCAAATATAAAATGGGAATTGACACAGGTGCTTTTTGCTGATGATACTGTGCTCATGGGAGATTCTAAAGAAAAATTGCAAAGGTTAGTGGATGAGTTTGGGAGTGTGTGTAAAGGTAGAAAGTTGAACGTGAACATAGAAAAGAGTAAGGTGATGAGGGTATCAAATGATTTAGATAAAGAAAAATTGGATATCAAATTGGGGAGGAGGAGTATGGAAGAAGTGAGTGAATGCTTTCAGATACTTGGGAGTTGACGTGTCGGCGGATGGATTTATGAAGGATGAGGTTAATCATAGAATTGATGAGGGAAAAAAGGTGAGTGGTGCGTTGAGGTATATGTGGAGTCAAAAAACGTCATCTATGGAGGCAAAGAAGGGAATGTATGAAAGTATAGTAGTACCAACACTCTTATATGGGTGTAAAGCTTGGGTTGTAAATGCTGCAGCGAGGAGGCGGTTGGAGGCAGTGGAGATGTCCTGTCTAAGGGCAATGTGTGGTGTAAATATTATGCAGAAAATTAGGAGTGTAGAAATTTGGAGGTTTGGAGTTAATAAAAGTATTAGTCAGAGGGCTGAAGAGGGGTTGCTGAGGTGGTTTGGTCATTTAGAGAGAATGGATTAAAGTAAAATGACATGGAGAGCGTATAAATCTGTAGGGGAAGGAAGGCGGGGTAGGGGTCGTCCTCGAAAAGGTTGGAGGGAGGGGGTAAAGGAGGTTTTGTGGGCGAGGGGCTTAGACTTCCAGCAAGCGTGCTTGAGCGTGTTAGATAGGAGTGATTGGAGACGAATGGTATTTGGGACCTGACGATCTGTTGGAGTGTGAGCAGGGTAATATTTAGTGAAGGGATTCAGGGAAACTGGTTATTTTTATATAGCCGGACTTGAGTCCTGGAAATGGGAAGTACAATGCCTGCACTCTAAAGGAGGGGTTCGGGATATTAGCAGTTTGGAGGGATATGTTGTGTATCTTTATACGTATATGCTTCTAAGCTGTTGTGTTCTGAGCACCTCTGCAAAAACAGTAATTATGTGTGAGTGAGGTGAAAGTGTTGAATGGTGATGAAAGTATTTTGTTTTGGGAGATTTTCTTTCTTTTTTGGGTCACCCTGCCTCGGTGGGAGACGGCCGACTTGTTAAAAAAAACATATATATATATATATATATATATATATATATATATATATATATATATATATATATATATATATATATATATATATATATATATATATATATATACATATATTGTATTTTATTTTCTAATATTAATCTGGTCTCGAGAAATTGTGCATATTAGTGACGTCTTCTGTGGTCTTTCAAGACTCTTAGTGATGTCTTCTGTAGTTCTTCAAGACAGTGATGTCTTCTGTTGTCCTGCAAGACTCTTAGTGATGTCTTCTGTGGTCACTGAAGACTCTTAGTATGTCTTGTGTGGTCCTTTAAGATTCTTATCATTACATTAATAATAAACACTACCGACCAGCAGAAGAGTAAGACACATGTGCAGCATTGGCAAGACGTTTCGCCTGCTCAGCAGGCTTCTTCAGTCAAAATACAGAGGAGACAACAGAGGTCATCGAGGTGCAGATATGAGATAATCAGTCCCACAGCCTGTCAGGCTTCCTGTCTATCTTTTCTGTTTGTATGCTTACTTTCCTGTCCGTCTATATGCATTCACCTATTTGTACCCACCTTTTTGTGGTTGCTGTGGTTGAGTCTCAGCTCCTGGTCCCGCCTCTATGTTGGCCGCTATTGAACGCGCTCTCTCTCCCCTGGTTGCGTGAGCCCTCTCATGCCCATTCTTAAAATTCTGTATGGATCTTGCCTCAAATCAATTCACTGTCTAGGTCGTTCCACTTCCTGACTACACTAAAGCTAAAGAAATATTTCCTAACATACCTGTGACTCATCTGTGCTTTTAACTTCCAGCTCTGAGACCCGCTTGTCAGACACTCTGTCCATCTTGTCGACTCCTGCGAATATTTTGTACGTCGTAATTATATCAACTCTGGGCCTTCTGTCCTCTAGTACCAGGTTTAACTCTTTTAGCTTCCCCTCATAGGACACACCCCTCAGCTCTGGGACTGGTTTCGTTGCAAACCTTTGTACTTTTTCCAGCTTCTTTATATACTTAACCTGATGTGGGTTCCATACTGGTGCTGCATACTCCAAGATGAGCTTTACATATACCGTGTACAAGGTTGTCAATGCATCCTTGTTGATGTTCCTGAAAGTTACCATTAAAGTTAAGAGCCTCGCGTTTACTGCAGCAGTTATTCTGTTGTGTGCTTCAGGTGATATGCTCGGAACTATGTTTACCCCGAGATCCTTCTCTTCCAGGGAGGCTAAATTTCAGTCGTCACTTGTCAGACAACCTCTTAGGCTTTTCTTCCTGGCTGTTAAGATGTCTATCTTCATGTCTGTCAGTATTTCTGTCTTCCTGGATGATTTCAAGTTTGTCAGTATCTCAGTCTGTATGTCAGTATACCTGTCTGCTTGTCTGCCTGTCTGCCTGTCTGCCTGTCTGCCTGTCTGTCAAGTATGTCTGCCTGTCTGTCAAGTATATTTGCCTGTCTGTCAAGTATGTCTGCCTGTCTGTAAAGTATGTATGCCTGTCCGTCAAGTTTATCTGAATATCTGTCAAGTATGTCTGCCTGTCTATCATGTCTGCCTGACTGTCATGTCTGCCTGTCTGTCATGTCTGCCTGTCTGTCACGTATGTCTGCCTGTCTGTCACGTATGTCTGCCTGTCTGTCAGTATATCTTAACAATATATCCCCCAGGAGATACAGTACATATTGCTCAATGTAATGTGTGAATTTTGTGAATATATATATATATATATATATATATATATATATATATATATATATATATATATATATATATATATATATATATATATATATATATATATATATATATATATATATATATATATATATATATATATATATATATATATATATATATATATATATATATATATATATATATATATATATGCAAAACAACCACTGTGGTTGTTTTGCATTTTCTGAAATCACCTGTTTACTGCGATCTTATTGCATATATATGTATATATATATATATATATATATATATATATATATATATATATATATATATATATATATATATATATATATATATATATACCGCGAGTTGTACAGTTCTCAGTATACATCTAAAGAGAGGCATGTATATCTTAGTATATATACAGAGATGTACCGCGAGATGTACTGAGAATTGACTTCATTCATATTTAAGATATGATAGTATCCTTGACCGGCGGAGAACAGTCTACGTGCAGCCTTTACCTTCGCATAGGACACGGACAGATAGATAGATAGATAGATAAATAAATTGATAAATAGATAGGCCTCATACCTAACCAATTAGCTAGCCAAAATATCTTTCTCTTATTTTCTGTCTGTGTATTTCTTTCTCATTACAATTGTTCTGCATTTTGGTGTTAATCTTTAAGTTTCTCTCTGTTTCTCACTGTCTTTTATTCTTTTCCTTATTTATCTTCTTTCTGTTTATTTCCGTCCAGAGTCACGGCGGCTCAAAGCGAGAAATCCGGATGGCAGACGAAAACCTCAGTAAAAAAAAAGAAAAGAAAAAAGCGATGCGTGCTGTTGGTTGTCGCCTTGAGGCGTCGGTGTTGGTGCGAGGCATCGGCCGCAGGTGCGCCCGGGAGCGCAGGGGCCTCCTCGTAACACCTGCACCTCCAGCAAATGCGAAATAGTGAAGGGATATTGATATTCTTTTAAGTATCAATAATGGATTGCTTTGGATTGACATTTGCTGCAACACAAACCCGGTTGTCATGGTTACGCCTGGTGATTGGGGGGGGAGCCCCGCAAGGAGCGTAAATGTTAGTGAGGAGCTTTTCACGGATGGGGGGGCTGGGCGCCCCACACTGAGCGTAATGTATTGTGGGTCATTCCTGCTTGATGTATTGTGTTTGGGAATAAGGTTGTACACACACGTACAACCTTATTCCCAAATATGTATACCTGTATATATGTTTTATACATGCATACACAGTAAGTATACATAGACGAATTTATGAATTCTTGTAATATATATATATATATATATATATATATATATATATATATATATATATATATATATATATATATATATATATATATATATATATATAGATATATATATATATATATATATATAGTGGACCCCCGCTTAACGATCACCTCCAAATGCGACCAATTATGTAAGTGTATTTATGTAAGTGCGTTTGTACGTGTATGTTTGGGGGTCTGAAATGGACTAATCTACTTCACAATATTCCTTATGGGAAAAAAATCGGTCAGTACTGGCACCTGAACATACTACTGGAATGAAAAAAGTTCGTTAACCGGGGGTCCACTGTATATATATGTATATATATATATGTATATATATATATATATATATATATATATATATATATATATGCAAAACAACCACTCTGAAAGAATAGAGAAATTCCAAGCGCTTTCGTGACTACTCACATTATCAAGTTCCTTGATAATGTGAGTAGTCACGAAAGCGCTTGGAATTTCTCTATTCTTTCAGAGTGGTTGTTTTGCATATTCTGAAATCACCTGTTTACTGTGATCTTATTGCAAAATATATGTAGGATGAACTGTTTAATATTTCTTAAAAAAAATTATATATTTATTTTCGTTATGTTTAGATTGGCTTTTGTATATTTGTGGCAAAAATTAAATTTTCACTCTGCTTATTCGGCAGAAAACGCCCTTGCCGAATAGGTCAAACTTGCCGGCTGAAGCACTACTAATATCCTATTGACTAATATCCGTCTTCAACGTCAATTTTGCTCCCTTGTTCACGACTTCTGACTTTTAAATAGTCTGTCTGCCCTCTCAAGTTCTCTGAGCATTTTGTAGGTTCTTATCATGTCTCCACTGGTTCTTCTTGTCGCTAGTGCTCACGCACCTCTGTAGACATTTTTTTCTTGTTTGTTTCATTAAGTTTGGTGTCCAGGCAGACGCTACACGCTCTCTGTATGTTACGTCTGATAAATATGCATAAAATCCTAAATTATTTTTTAGTAAGATTTTTCAGAGCAGAGTTTACGCTTACTTGAAGCGCATATTTCGCTGATACTGTTTATATTCGCTACCAGTAATATGCTCTGTAGTATGTCTCCCCCTCCCTCAAGGTCTGCCTCCTTGCTCGATGTTTGAAGCTTCTCTGTCTTCAGTCTGCCTGCTGTCACAGGGCTAATTACACCTTCCCCGTTAGTCATTATTTTCCACTTCCTGGGACTGATATCAAGTATCTACTTTCTATGGTGAACTGCTGAAGTCTTATTCGATGTCTTCTACATCCTTTGTTATCCTCATTAATTTAAAATCATCTACAGCCAAATAATAAAGAACTTTTAGCCATAGTCCTGGGATCAGTACTGGTCCCAGGACTAATCCCTACGGGACTCTCTTGCGGGACACCCCTGAGGGATACCCCTGCGGGGCACCCATGTCATCATATTATCTCCTGTTTGACCATTACTCTCAGAGCTTCACTCTCACCTTCCTTCTGAGTATATTACGATTTAATATAATGATTTTTTCCTGCCTACTCTTCTAGTTGGCATATTTGTCTCTGGTGTACCACACTTAAAATGTTTTCTATTAATCCTACAATATGAATGAACACTTCCCTCTCTAGTAACTTCTGAACTATATTTTCTATCCCCATCGCTGTTACCTTGAAAAGCACAGATGTCTAGGATAAAGGTCTATGGGGAGGTTCCCAATATAATCCATTTATATCAGCCTCAGGTGGTTGTGAACCTGGGTATGTGACCCTTGTTTAGGTTATGTTGTTTCGTGGTACATCTTGATTTTGACGTGTTATGGGTCGAGATAGGTGGGATTTCTATGCTGTTCTGAGTGTCTGAGTGATGGGTAGTGTGTGTTATCCACATAGATGGGGCTGAAAGGGTCGACTCATAGCTCCTCTGCACTCTCGCCTATTTGTGGTTGCATGGGTCGAGTCACATCTCTTCTGTGTGTGTGTGTGTGTGTGTGTGTGTGTGTGTGTGTGTGTGTGTGTGTGTGTGTGTGTGTGTGTGTGTGTGTGTGTGTGTGTGTGTGTGTGTGTGTAGGTGTGTGTTTGTGTGTGTGTGTGTGTGGGGTGTGTGTGTGCGTGTTTGTGTAAGTGCATGCCAGCATGAGGTCGTGTGAACGAGAATTAACTGCAGCAAACATTATTATGATGGATAATAAATGAACCTAAAAGAAAATGAACACATAAGGTTACTTAAGCCTTTTGGTAAACACACACACACACATACACACACACACACACACACACACACACACACACACACACACACACACACACACACACACACACACACACACACACACACACACACACACACACACACACACACACACACACACACACACACACACACACACACACACACACACACACACACACACACACACACACACACTTCAGAAGCAGTGCCACCAAGCCAAGATTCGACCCCCTGCAACAGCAACTAGGTGAGAACACAGGCAGACAAGATGACCCAGACATTGACATCAGGAACGAGAGCCCAGATATTAGCAACAAGACCCAGAAGACGGGCAACAGGTCTCAGGAGCAGATACAAAGGTCTATGGACAGAACGTGAACTATAAGATGACGACGACGCCTCAGTAGAAAGGAAAAGAATGGTTTAATTCACATGCTTGTGTAAAGTGTAAGATTGGAAATGTTTGCCAGGGTCGTGGAAGATTACAGAACGAGGTAGAGCCGGACATTAACGAATTTGAGGGATCATCGATATTGTTAAGAGCAGCGTCAGGAGACACATGTCCTGTCTCCTGACGAATGAAACATCAAGAAAAACGTTTATGAATCCGGAGTCGGTTTACCCCACGCCAGGCTATACAACTCTGCAGAACCAGGTCAAGTTGGATTTACGAATCCGGAGCCGGTTCACTCCACATCAAGCTAGAAGAGGCCACAAAACGAGGTGGAGCCGGACAGGTATGAACCCGAAGCCAGTTCGCGCTGTTTTTATACAACTCAAAACAGCTTACTGGCAGCCATATTTTGGCCAGATTTACAGTTTTATCAAGTGCTCATAAAACAGACCAGAGCTGGCAATTTTGCTCGGGCTCACCTGATCCGAAAACGATTGGATATGCATAGCGTCCCTCTCGTTGAGTCATGACAGTGCCAAATGTGAGAGAAATCCATTGGGCTGCCTTTGCCTTGTGGCCGTTCACACGCGAGAGCCACTTGTGGTCCACTTGGACAAGAGACATGTATTGGGAAGCAATATTTGGTTCCAGATTTTATCATACTCTATAAGGATGGTTTCACAATACTTCGTGTTTAACTGCTACACATCATTCCTCTTTTTTTTTAGATAATGAACAGTGACTAATATATTCTTGCGTGATAATGGAGTTGTGATATTGGTTAACACAGTCTTCTAGATAGTCGTGGTATTAATAATGAACACTAGGACCTGGATGGTTGTGTTATTGGTCAGTAATGACCTCTAGGGCCTAGGTTAGCACTAGTCAATACTAACCTCTAGGTAGGGTGTGGTATAGGAGATACACAGCAGACATCAGAACAATCACACTATCCCTACATAAGTTGCAAACAAGCTCCCAGATAGGCTCTAAGAAAAACAGATTTCTCCAGATAGTCTTCATAACCTGTTAAACTTTTTCAACTGAGCCAGATGACTTTTCCCAGATATGCTCAATGCCAGCGGATCACCAGTCTTCTCGATCACCAATCTTCTTGGTTACCAGTCTTCTCGGTCACCAGTCTTCTCGGTTACCAGTCAAGTGGGCCACATCAGAAGCTCAGAACATAGTAAAAAGACAACTACAGGAATTTAAGTGAGAAATCAATTGCAAATTGAGCACATTAATAATGTAAATCAGTCAGTGGACACACTTAGACGTAAGAGATTTATTTCTTGACCATTGTCTGTTGAAATTAAATTTGCTGCAGTGCTATTGGCGCATCTCTGGAGGCTCGATACACCGACCTTTCAGTTGGAAGAGTGTCTCGAACCGGCTCTAACGGCGGGTTGCTGAAATCTGATGTATCGGTGAAGTCTGGTGTGTCTTCAGGGATACATACACAATGATTCGTGCTGCAGAGGAATGAAGTCTGACGGTGTATCTCCAGGGACGCAGTAAATAGTTTCAAGGGCCGGATGCGGCCCTAACACTACGGATTAGTAACCCCTGATTTAAAGCCAGGTGTTTTTGTTAGGGTCATGAGACTGTTTAAGATGAACCTTAGATCCATCAGACTTAGGATGACTTTAGAGCAATCGCACTTCTCAATTAGAGCCATCAGATTTCTGAATGTTTATAGAGCCATCAGACTTAAGACGGTGTTCAGAACCATCAGACGTCACAAAATAGATTTCGACCCACCAGACTTCTCCTCGAGGTCTCTACAGCCCACAAGCTTCCCTGTATAAACTGAAGAATTATCCTAAATGCTTATCAATAATATTTTAATTTGAAATGTTAAACCCGTGTGGGCCATTGAACAAGCAAGTAGCGGAGGCTTGAGCCTCCTTCCCACTAACAGCCGGGTGAGTAAACTTCCTCAACGGCTTCCAGAACTGTGTTCTCACACCACCGTCTTCCAAGAAGTTCTAGTGGATTTTATGCTGTGGAATTTCAGCCAAATAAAAGTGGTTTGCTGGTGTTTTATATTGTTAAATGTTGTGTGTGTGTGTGTGTGTGTGTGTGTGTGTGTGTGTGTGTGTGTGTGTGTGTGTGTGTGTGTGTGTGTGTGTGTGTGTGTGTGTGTGTGTGTGTACTCACCTAATTGTGGTTGCAAGGGTCGATACTCAGCTCCTGGCCCCTCCTCTTCACTGATCGCTACTGGGTCCTCTCCCTCTCTGCTTCCTGAGCTTTGTCATACCTCTTCTTAAAACTATGTATGGTTCCTGCCTCCACTACTTCACTTGCTAGGCTATTCCACTTGCTGACAACTTTATGACTGAAGAAATACTTCCTAACGTCCCTGTGACTCGTCTGAGTCTTCAGCTTCCAGTTGTGACCCCTTGCTCCTGTGTCCCCTCTCTGGAACATCATATCTCTGTCCACCTTGTCTATTCCCCGCAGTATCTTGTATGTCGTTATCATGTCTCCCCTGACCCTTCTGTCCTCCAGTGTCGTCAGTCCAATTTCCCTTTCCTCGTACGACATTCCCTTGAGCTCTGGGACTAGACTTGTTGCAAACCTTTGTACTTTCTCTAACTTCTTGACGTGCTTGACCAGGTGTGGGTTCCAGACTGGTGCTGCATACTCCAGTATGGGCCTAACATATACAGTGTACAGTGTCTTGAACGATTCCTTATTAAGGTATCGGAACGCTATTCTCAGGTTTGCCAGGCGCCCATATGCTGCAGCAGTTATTTGGTTGATGTGTGCCTCCGGTGATGTGCTCGGTGTTATGGTCACCCCAAGGTCTTTCTCCCTGAGTGAGGTCTGTAGTCTTTGTCCACCTAGCCTATACTCTGTCTGCGGTCTTCTTTGCCCCTCCCCAATCTTCATGACTTTGCATTTGGCTGGATTGAATTCGAGAAGCCAGTTACTGGACCACATGTCCAGCCTGTCCAGGTCTCTTTGCAGTCCTGCCTCATCCTCGTCCGATTTAATTCTTCTCTTCAACTTCACATCATCTGCGAACAGGGACACTTCAGAGTGTATTCCTTCCATCATGTCGTTCACATATATCAAAAATAGCACTGATCCTAGAACTGACCCCTGTGGGACCCCGCTCGTAACAGGCACCCACTGTGATACCTCTTCACGTACCATGACTCGTTGCTGCCTCCCTGTCAGGTATTCCCTTATCCATTGCAGTGCCCTCCCTTTTACATGCGCCTGATCCTCCAGCTTCTGCACTAATCTCTTGTGGGGAACTGTGTCAAAGGCCTTCCTGCAGTCTAGGAAAACGCAATCAACCCACCCCTCTCTCTCGTGTCTTACTTTTGTTACCTTGTCATAAAACTCCAGGAGGTTTGTGATACAGGATTTGCCTTCCATGAACCCATGCTGGTTTTCATTTATAATCTTGTTCCTTTCCAGGTGTTCGACCACTCTCCTCTTGATAATCTTCTCCATGACTTTGCACACAATACATGTCAGAGACACAGGTCTGTAGTTTAGTGCCTCGTTTCTGTTTCCTTTCTTAAATATGGGGACTACATTAGTTGTCTTCCATTTCTCAGGTAGTTGCCCAGTTTCAAGGGATGTGTTGAAGATTGTGGTTAGAGGCACGCACAGCATCTCTGCTCCTTCTCTAAGGACCCATGGGGAGATGTTGTCCGGTCCCATCGCCTTTGAGGTGTCAAGGTCACTTAAGAGCTTCTTCACCTCCTCCTCAGTTGTTCGTATGTCATCCAACACTTGTTGGTATATTCCCTCTTGATGTTCCCTTCTGTGCTGTCTTCCCACAGCCCTTCCTGTCTCTACTGTAAAAACTTCCTTAAATCTCCTGTTCAGCTCCTCACATACCTCCTGATCATTTCTTGTGAGTTCTCCACCTTCTGTCCTTAATCTGATCACCTGGTCTTTGACTGTTGTCTTCCTCCTGATGTGGCTATACAACAGTTTCGGGTCAGTCTTGATTCTCGATGCTATGTCATTTTCATACTGTCGCTGGGCCTCCCTCCTTACCTGTGCATACTCATTCCTGGCTCTGCGACTGATCTCCCTATTTTCGTGTGTTATCTGCCTTCTGTACTTTTTCCATTCTCTATTGCACTTTGTTTTTGCCTCCTTACACCGTCGGGTAAACCAGGGGCTCATTCTGGTCTTCCCGTTGTTACTGTTGCCCTTGGGAATAAACTTTTCCACTCCCTCCTTGCATTTTGTTGTTACATATTCCATCATTTCATTTACTGGCTTTCCTGCCAGTTCTCTGTCCCACTGGACCTCCCGCAGGAAGTTCTTCAACCCTGTGTAGTCCCCTCTTTTATAGTCAGGCTTTTCCCATTCAACTCCTGTTATTCTCTCCACTTTCAGCTATACTATGTATTCAAAGCACAGAACCACGTGGTCGCTAGCTCCTAGGGGACTCTCGTACTTGATGTCCTCAATGTCTGAGCTGCCCAGGGTAAACACAAAGTCCAATCTTGCTGGTTCATCCTCCCTTCTCACTCTGGTAGTGTCCTTAACATGTTGGTGCATGAGGTTTTCCAGCACCACGTCCAACATCCTGGCTCTCCATGTTTCGGGACCCCCATGTGGCTCCAGGTTTTTCCAGTTGGTTGAAATCCCCCATAACCAGCAACTTTGCTCTGCTTGAATGAGCTCTTCTTGCCACCTCAGCAAGTGTGTCCACCATTGCTCTGTTGCTCTCTTCATATTCCTCTCTTGGCCTCCTGCAGTTTCGTGGTGGATTATACATCACTGCAATGACTACTTTGTGTTCCCCAGACTGAAGTGTACCTGTTATGTAGTCTCTTTCTCCCGTCTCATCTATGCCTTTCATTTTCTCGAATTTCCATCTGTTTTTTACGAGCAGAGCAACCCCACCTCCCCCCCTGCCCCTTCTATCTTTCCTCATGATCTGGTATCCTGGTGGGAAGATTGCATCTGTTATTGTCTCCGTGAGTTTTGTTTCTGTAACTGCTATGATGTCTGGAGACTTCTCATTGATTCTTTCTTGCCATTCCTCATGTTTATTCGTTAATCCATCTGCATTTGTGTACCAAACCTTCAACTTCTGTTCTAATACTGTAACTGTGGTGCGGGGGGTGGAAACAGAGGGATCGGTGTGTGTGTGTGTGTGTGTGTGTGTGTGTGTGTGTGTGTGTGTGTGTGTGTGTGTGTGTGTGTGTGTGTGTGTGTGTGTGTGTGTGTGTGTGTTTGTGTGTGTGTGTGTGTGTGTGTGTGTGTATGTGTGTGTGTGTGTGAGTGTGTGTGTGTGTGAGTGAGTGAGTGAGAGAGAGAGAGAGAGAGAGAGAGAGAGAGAGAGAGAGAGAGAGAGAGAGAGAGAGAGAGAGAGAGAATACTGAATGTCATTAATCAGAAGAATTAAATATGTTTCCCTGTGCGTACAGTCACAGGTGTGTTAGTCACCTGTGACACACCTGTAAGTACTGCAGTACCTGTGGGTAATACCACACCCGTAGGTACTGCAGTACCTGTGGGTAATACCACACCCGTAGGTACTGCAGTACCTGTGGGTAATATCACACCCGTAGGTACTGCAGTACCTGTGGGTAATACCACACCCGTAGGTACTGCAGTACCTGTGGGTAATATCACACCCGTAGGTACTGCAGTACCTGTGGGTAATACCACACCCGTAGGTACTGCAGTACCTGTGGGTAATATCACACCCGTAGGTACTGCAGTACCTGTGGGTAATACCACACCCGTAGGTACTGCAGTACCTGTGGGTAATATCACACCCGTAGGTACTGCAGTACCTGTGGGTAATACCACACCCGTAGGTACTGCAGTACCTGTGGGTAATATCACACCCGTAGGTACTGCAGTATCTATGGGTAATACCACACCCGTGTGTGTACAACCGCACCTTTGTATACTACCACACCTTGTGTTCTGTCTCACCAGTGTGCTCTACCACACCTGTTTGACCAGGTCCCTCCCCAGGTCCCTCACCAGGTCCCTCACCAGGTCCCTCACCAGGTCCCTCACCAGGTCCCTCACCAGGTCCCTCACCAGGTCCCTCACCAGGTCCCTCACCAGGTCCCTCACCAGGTCCCTCACCAGGTCTTTCACCAGGTCCCTCACCAGACCCCTCACCAGGTCCCTCCCCAGGTCCCTCACCAGATCCTTCACCAGGTCCCTCACTAGGTCCTTCACCAGGTCCCTCCCCAGGTCCCACCCAGGTCCCTCTGCTTTATGCTTATCTCCAAAAAATAACTCAAGGAGCAGAATTGGAACACTTCACGAAAAAAATCATCTGTGTGCATAATGTGTATAATGTATGTAAGAAGACACAAAACATTCTCACCGGAATAAGTGGAGTATTCTGCAGCGACAGGAGGCATTGCATATGTTCAACACCCACACAGTGTATTTGGATGCCTTACGAAACCTGTTTGTAGCAGAGATGAATCTGTCAGTTTTGCGAACGAAAATATTTATCTCATGTACGTTATCCTCTTCGAGAATTTGACTGGAAGCTCTCCCTGCAAATTGTACGTATGATGAAGCAAAAGAAAATATTTTTCGAACGTGTGGACGCAACTGTAGTGAAGCAAAGACACTGCAAGTCTTGCTGCAGGTCTGTTCAACTCCGATACAAACTTTGGCTTTGATAATAATACACCGAAATTAGACATATTAAAACAGCTGATACAAGATCAGTTTGCACTAAAGTAGAATTTTATTGAATGGTATCAATAGAGGAGGAGCACTCTTGTCTGCAACACTTAAACAGGAAAACATTATGAGGAAGCAGGTACATACTCCTGGGGAATCAATGAAGTAACTGAATGCTGCTGTTTGGTGTCTAAGGAAAATGTCAGCATCTCTGAAAAATATGAGGTGACAGCCATCAGTCAGTTAAGTGGAAGCTTCAAGACAGCCCACCTCGGTGCTATCGAAGTGTCTGCCATAACTAACATAGCCAGCACTAGCTAGTTTGTACGTAGTGAAGCTTGAAGTGATTCTCATATATTATTACCGTTCATCACTGGCAAGTGCACCACTGAGATACATCTGGAGAGTGCACCACTGATATACACCTGGAGAGTGCACCACTCAGATACATCTGGAGAGTGCACCACTCAGATACATCTGGAGAGTGCACCACTCAGATACATCTGGAGAGTGCACCACTCAGATACATCTGGAGAGTGCACCACTCAGATACATCTGAAGAGTGCACCACTCAGATACATCTGGAGAGTGCACCACTCAGATACATCTGGAGAGTGCACCACTCAGATACATTTGAGGAGTAACCACATCATCCACTGAGAAACATCTGGAGAGTGACAAGACTTTAGTACTGATTTGTGCTCGCCATCCTAAAGCTTCTACGATTATGTTTGTTAATGACCTCTATGACGTTTCAACAAATATCAAAGTCTGTGAATGTGAATGATGATCATGCACCGAAATGGCACCTAATATCTATAAAAAGAGAGATTGAAGAGTCCTCACCGTAGGAGCTCAGAAACATGTTCAGAAAACCACAGAATGAGATTCAACTTCAATAATATTGAATTTAAACATTGAACATCACTAAAAATAAAGTGTACTCTGTATATTCACTGGGAAATAATTATCTTGATTTGTCTTGTGGTGGAAGCAGACACTATACTCTTGTACACATATCCAAAACTTAGAAAGAGTGGTATAAAGGATTTTATTGTCCTTGATGCAGAAGACAATGACGTTTTTGTCCTTGTTGCGTATGTTGCGCACGAGGTAGATGATGTTCTGGGAATATATAGGAAGCCGGCCATTTAACATCTTTAACACACCCAGAGAAGACGATGCCGATAGGAGATACATAGTCCTCCACACCAACTCCATTGCTAAACACGTTTCCAACATCTTTTCCAATACCTCTTTCCAAGTATCTATCTCCGCATCCACCACTATCAAGGACATTACCAGTAATGGACAGGACAAGCTTCAATCCTCTGCAGGAGTATACATAATCCCTCGTAATGACTGCAGCAAATTATACGTGGGCGAAACATCCAGAGATCTCCAAACACGTATTTCAGAACACCGGTATGGAGGCAGATCGGGCGATTTAAGGAATGCCTGTGTTCAACACCGAAATTCACACAACCATTTAATCAACTACAGAAACGCAAGACTTATCGCCAGAGAAGACAACACTCAATACCGCAGAATCCTGGAATCATCACTTATCTGTATATCCAACAGCTTCAACTAAAACAACGGTTTCTATAACATAGCTAAACTCCTTGTCGTTATCCCACATAACTACATACGCACCCGAAAGTCCCGTGCAGGTCCTTATCAGATCCAAGCTACCCACCTGACTCCATCCTATACATACGTACCTTTCACCCAGGTAGATCTGTTTGTGATAAATGGTTTAAAACCGACAAGTTGAAGATTGAGACACTTATGCAATATATGGAAATCTTTATTGAAGAAACGTTTCGCCACACAGTGGATTCATCAGTCCAATACAAATCAGAAGGGCGTAAGGAGAAGAGGAGTTTCAGGTAATCAGTCCCTCAGCCTGGAGGTGATGTGTTTAGTCCATCAATTTTGTAGAAAGTATAGCATAGGGACGTAGAAGTGGCTTGTATAATGTAGCCAGGTGAGGCGAAGCAGGAGGAGGCGGGGTCATAGTGGTACCATCCACTAGTCGAAGTAGGTCTTCGTCCAAAGGTCGGACAAGGTTGAAGAATTCATTGTATCAAGATCCCATGATGTTCCAAAACTTGTCGGTTTTTAAACCATTTATCACATCTGTCAGACACTGCAACATCAAGCAGTAACATTGACAACTGGGACCTCTTCTATGGCAGAAATGACATGTATGCCAGGGATGGGGTTCACTTATCTAGGTCTTGGGTGGGGGCACTGGCCAATGCAGTGGAGGGAGCTGTTAGAGCTTTAAACTAGAAATAGTGGTATGGGTTTTGGGGATAAAACGATGAAGTCCCATTGTAGTAATATTGTGAAATTAGGGAAACCAGTAATAGGCAGACTGTGGTGGATATTGGAAAGCCAGTGGCACTAGGTAACAAAGACAGTAATAGTTATAGTGGAAAAAAACAGAAATAAGCAGAAAGGGAAAAATGAAAGAAGTGTCTCTAAATTTATATTATACTTATAGCCGTAGTGCTACGATAAGATGGATGAGTTGAGATTAGCTTTAAGTGTTGGTAACACTGATGTATCTGCCATAACTGAGACGTGGTTTAATACGAAAAATCGGGACATGCTTGCTGAATGCCACATTCAGGGTTTTAAATTGTTCCAAGTAGACAGAAGTATTGGAAAACCGGGGTGAGGTGGCACTATATGTCCGAGATTGCTTGAACTGTTGCATAAAAACCGGTATAAAGTCTGAAATAATACACACAGAGTCTGCCTGGATATAATTTTCAGAGGGGCATGAAAAATTTATTTTAGGCGTGATATACAGTCCCCCAAACTTGGATAGGGACCAAGGCAGACTACTTTGGGAGGAAATTGTTAAGGCCACAAGGCACGATAATGTAGTAATTCTAGGGGACTTTAAGTCCTTGACCTGGAATTTAGAGTTCAAAGGCTTCTTAGAGGTAGTTCAGGATTGTTTTTATAAAACAGTTTGTTATAGAACCTACAAGGGGAAATAACCTGCTTGACTTGGTTCTGGCAAACAAAGAAGCACTTGTTAATAATTTAGAAATTACAGAGGAATTTGGCACAAGTGACCACAAATCAATTACCTTTGAAATAACCTGGTTGACTTGGTTCTGGCAAACAAAGAAACACTTGTTAATAATTTAGAAATTACAGAGGAACTTGGCACAAGTGACCACAAATCAATTACCTTTGAAATAACCTGATTGACTTGGTTCTGGCAAACAAAGAAACACTTGTTAATAATTTAGAAATTACAGAGGAACTTGGCACAAGTGACCACAAATCAATTACCTTTAGCAATGAATGGAAATATAATAGTAGGGATAACTCAGTAATGGTCCTAGATTTTTGCTTAGCAGAATACAATGGGCATAGAGAACACCTATCATCTGTTGACTGGGGTAATGAAGAGAGCTATCAATATGACAGCTTTCTAAACACAATAAATGCTGTCCAAAGAACGTTTATTCCGTATAAAGAAATAAGGTCGAACAGAAATGACCCGAAATGGATGAATAATAGGCTCAAACATCTTTTAGGTCAGAAGAAAGGAATAGGCGCATGAAAAGAGGTGAGAGTTATCTTATGAATCAACATATTCACGTTAAGAGGGACGTTAAAAAGGGGATAAGAAAAACAAAACTGGATTATGAAATTAAAGTTTAGGGATTCGAAAACTAACCCGAAAGTTTTTTTCCAGGTTTATAGAATAAAAGTTAGAGAAAAGATAGGTCCCCTTACAAATAAATGGGCATCTTACTGACAAGGAGAACGAAAAGTGCTCCATTTTTAATAATTATTTTCTCTCGGTTTTCACTCAGGAGAACACTAACATCTCAATAATTATTTTTTATAGTGGGACTGAAGAAGATAAATTGTGTACTATCACAGTCACTAGCGATATGGTTATGAAACAAGTAGACCGATTGAAACAATATGAATCCCCTGGCCCTGATGAGATTTTTCAAGGGTTCTTAAGGAGTGCAAAATGGAACCTTTGAACTACTGACTAATATTTTTAATATATATCTTCAAACAGGTGTAGTGTCTGATATGTGGAAGATGGCCAATATAATTCCTATTTTTATAGCAGGGGACAGGTCGTTACCTTCAAATTACCGGTCAATAAGCCTGACCTCAATTATAGGCAAATTACTAGTCAGTTATAGCTGATATTATAAGAAGTCATCTTGATAAGCATAATTTGATTAATAATACTCAGCATGGATTCACGAGGGGCCGTTTCTGACTAATTTACTAACTTTCTTCAGTAAAGCTTTTGAGGCCGTTGATCACCATAAAGAATTCGATATTGTTTATTTGGATTTTAGTAAGACTTCTGATAGAATACCGCACCAGAGATTGTTAAAGAAAGTGGCAGCTCATGGCACTGGAGGAAGAGTGCTGTCATGGCTCGAGTCATGGCTCACCAACAGAAAGCAGAGTGTGCATAAATGGGGTTAAATCTGAGTGGGGATCTGTAACAAGTGGTGTTCCACAGGGATCAGATTTGGTTCGAGTCACCCTTCCACTCTTCGGTCTGTTGGGTGAGATGTTCCCTGAGGTGGCTTGTCCCTGGCCTCGGACTTATAGTCCCAGTGATTTCCATTCTTCAAGTTATGTATGAAGGTTGCTGTCACAGATTTTCCTGGAGACAGAAACAGTCACTGTTCTGTGACTCTCCTGAATACTCAGCTTACATCCACGTCAAATATTTTTTTTCCAGTTTTGCCCTAACGTACACACTATCAATATGGTTATGATTATCTTTTATGTCTTGATCATGTCTCTCCTGTTTCAAGGCTGTAAGGTTGGGTTTCTTTTAGCTTCTACTCTGTGCGTTTGGTGGTGCGTGCTCTTGCGTGAGTGCACGAGTGCGACAGCATGACCAAGCTAGTGGTATTGACAGGTAAATGCGTGGTCTGTGGGTGATTCGACACGCACTGAGTGTCCCCTTGCGTGATGTAGCCGTGACACGCGGCTCACACCGGCTCTTTGAATGATACACAAATGCATCACCACACATGCATGGGCTCCCGCACACGCACGTGGGTACGCGCGCACACCTGGGTACACACACATGCATGGGTACGCACACACATACGCTTTCACGCACACACACACACGGGACCAGGAGTTATAAGCAGGGACAGGAGCTATGAATCGACCCCTGCAACCACAATTAGGTGAGTATACACACACCTGCAAACACACACAAGTACGGACACGCACATCCCCACAAGAAATACGCACACACATGGTCACCCACACACCGGTGAAGAGCCGGTGCCAGGAGCTGTCACCCGACCCCTGGAACCCCACATGGGTGAGTACACACGCCAGGCAGTGAGTGGGTTGACAACACACGGGAAGGAAGCAGCGGTGGCAAACATCATGCATGATTTCAAGAGTAAATACCACCTGATGTTCAATGATTGCAGCTACCATGAGGTAAGTCCACCTTCCCCTCCCCTCCCCTCCCCTCCCCTCCCCTCCCCTCCCTTCCCCGCCCCCTCAGACCCCACACCCCCAATAACACCCCCTCCCCCACACAGGTGAGCCACAGGACATTTTCCTCTGCAACAATAGTAAGGAAGCGGAGGACGAGTGGCGGTGGAG
>NC_091308.1:17462869-17477869 GCF_038502225.1 Cherax quadricarinatus
TGACCTCAAAACTGTGTTAATGTTACACTGACACCGATAAAATTCACACTTATTCACTATATTACAGAGTCCAGCCTCAGGAATGCTGCCTCAAGTTTCACTGTAATCGATCCAATAGTTATATGTTTGTCTTGTTGTGGTGTAATGAATGCCAAGCGAGTTCGTACTTTGTCAGTCCTGTGAGGAGGAGCTTGACGAGAGTGCCAGGTGAGCTGGCACTCTCGTCAGCTCACCTGGTGCCAGGTAAAACAAACCATACCACGGGAGGGGCTTGAACCCGGGGTCAGAGAGACGTAAAACTCCAGACCGACGCGTTATCTACTGGGCCAGCTGGCTACAATAAGATTTCTCCAACTAAGTATATTTATACACCATAGGAAGGTTAGCACAGGCACCACTGTGACCACAAATACAAGTTTGGTTTGTTTTGCAGTCGTGTCACTACGACTACGTGCATCGCGTCAGGTAATTTAGCACATTGTCAATCCTAGGAGGAGGAGCCTGACGAGTGTCAGGTTAGCTGGCACTTAGTTAATCCTATTAGGAGGCTTAACGAGATTACTATATCAGTTGGTACTCTGACCATCCTATTCTTTCCGTACACACATAGCAGAGCCAGAAGTTTATAAGACGCCATTTCTCTCTAAGCAGAGCTTTATCCTGTCCCTGATAGTCTTATTCAGGTTGGAACATCGTGAGGTATTGAGTCTGGCTCTGCTACGTGTGTTTTACATTCCTAGTCTCTGGAGTTTCTGTGCGCCTCATAAACCACTACACACTCCCTCTCTCATCTCTGTCACTGTCGTATTAGCTTAACACATCGTAAACAACTACACTTATCACTGAGACAGCCCAGTAATTTAAATTAATTTCCCCCATTAACTTCTTAAAGTATTGAACTATCTTTACCATTTTCCATTTGTCCGCAAGTTTAGTTTAGCTTTTTCTTTCAGTGCATTCTTGTTTAAGATCCAGTGCGACATCTGCTCCTTATACTGTGGTTTTATCATCGTCCTAAATAAATATGCTTTAAGATATTTCCCTCTGGAAACTCTGCACATCTTGCACAGTTCTTCCTTTTATTCAGTTGTTATGATGTCATCCTTAATTCCTTTGGGATTTTGTTCTGATTTGCTATTACTGTGTAATTAATTTATTTGAGAAAGAAAAGCGGTTCTCTCTTCCTTCCAGGAGCTTTCTGTCTGGTTTGTTTGTATCTCTAGTTTTTCTTGGGTTCTGATTCTTTCTTCATTTGTTCCTTGTTTAAACTTTCATTTTCATAGTTTTTTCAGCACCAGTTGAAGCTTTCATTTTTACTTTCATTATTTTGTTAATCTCTGCTCTCTTGTTTTTTCTTAAACTCACTATCATACTTGTTTATATCCATATAATTTCCTTCCCCTGGCTTCTTCCCTAGGTTGTTTCCCCATGCCCCTTCCCCAGGTTACTTCCCCTGGCTTCCTCCCCAGGTTGTTTCCCCATGCCCCTTCCCCAGGTTACTTCCCCTGGCTTCCTCCCCAGGTTGTTTCCCCATGCCCCTTCCCCAGGTTACTTCCCCTGGCTTCCTCCCCAGGTTGTTTCCCCATGCCCCTTCCCCAGGTTACTTCCCCTGGCTTCCTCCCTAGGTTGTTTCCCCATGCCCCTTCCCCAGGTTACTTCCCCTGGCTTCCTCCCCAGGTTGTTTCCCCATGCCCCTTCCCCAGGTTACTTCCCCTGGCTTCTTCCCCAGGTTGTTTTCCCATGCCCCTTCCCCAGGTTACTTCCCCTGGCTTCCTCCCCAGGTTGTTTTCCCATGCCCCTTCCCCAGGTTACTTCCCCTGGCTTCTTCCCCAGGTTGTTTCCCCATGCCCCTTCCCCAGGTTACTTCCCCTGGCTTCTTCCCCAGGTTGTTTTCCCATGCCCCTTCCCCAGGTTACTTCCCCTGGCTTCTTCCCCAGGTTGTTTTCCCCCCCTTCCCCAGGTTACTTCCCCTGGCTTCCTCCCCAGGTTGTTTTCCCATGCCCCTTCCCCAGGTTACTTCCCCTGGCTTCCTCCCCAGGTTGTTTCCCCATGCCCCTTCCCCAGGTTACTTCCCCTGGCTTCCTCCCCAGGTTGTTTCCCCATGCCCCTTCCCCAGGTTACTTCCCCTGGCTTCCTCCCCAGGTTGTTTTCCCATGCCCCTTCCCCAGGTTACTTCCCCTGGCTTCCTCCCCAGGTTGTTTCCCCTTGCCCCTTCCCCAGGTTACTTCCCCTGGCTTCTTTCCTATGTTGCTTCCCCATGCCCCTTCCCCAGGTTACTTCCCCTGGCTTCCTCCCCAGGTTGTTTTCCCATGCCCCTTCCCCAGGTTACTTCCCCTGGCTTCCTCCCCAGGTTGTTTCCCCATGCCCCTTCCCCAGGTTACTTCCCCTGGCTTCCTCCCCAGGTTGTTTTCCAATGCCCCTTCCCCAGGTTACTTCCCCTGGCTTCCTCCCCAGGTTGTTTTCCCATGCCCCTTCCCCAGGTTACTTCCCCTGGCTTCCTCCCCAGGTTGTTTCCCCATGCCCCTTCCCCAGGTTACTTCCCCTGGCTTCTTCCCTAGATTGTTTCCCCATGCCCCTTCCCCAGGTTACTTCCCCTGGCTTCGTCCCCAGGTTGTTTTCCCATGCCCCTTCCCCAGGTTACTTCCCCTGGCTTCTTCCCTAGGTTGTTTCCCCATGCCCCTTCCCCAGGTTACTTCCCCTGGCTTCCTCCCCAGGTTGTTTTCCATGCCCCTTCCCCAGGTTACTTCCCCTGGCTTCCTCCCCAGGTTGTTTCCGCATGCCCCTTCCCCAGGTTACTTCCCCTGGCTTCCTCCCCAGGTTGGTTCCCCATGCCCCTTCCCCAGATTACTTCCCCTAGCTTCCTCCCCAGGTTGTTTCCCCATGCCCCTTCCCCAGGTTACTTCCCCTGGCATCCTCCCTACGTTGTTTCCTCATGCCCCTTCCCCAGGTTACTTCCCCTGGCTTCCTCCCTAGGTTGTTTCCCCATGCCCCTTCTCCAGGTTACTTCCCCTGGCTTCCTCCCCAGGCTACTTCCCCTGGCTTCCTCCCCAGGCTACTTCCACTGGCTTCCTCCCCAGGCTACTTCCACTGGCTTCCTCCCCAGGCTACTTCCCCTGGCTTCCTCCCTAGGCTACTTCCCCTGGCTTCCTCCCCAGGCTACTTCCCCTGACTTCCTCCCCAGGCTACTTCCCCTGACTTCCTCCCCAGGCTACTTCCCCTGACTTCCTCCCCAGGCTACTTCCCCTGACTTCCTCCCCAGGCTAATTCCCCTGACTTCCTCATCAGGCTACCCTTCTTGGCTTCCTCCCCAGGCTACTTCCCCTGGCTTATTCCCCAGGCTACTTTTCTTAGCTTTCTCCCAAGTTTACTTCCCCTGGCTTCCTCTCCAGGCTACTTCCCCTGACTTCCTCCCCAGGCTACTTCCCCTGACTTCCTCCCCAGGCTACTTCCCCTGACTTCCTCCATAGGCTGCTTCCCCTGACTTCCTCCCCAGGCTACTTCCCCTGACTTCCTTCCCAGGCTGCTTCCCCTGACTTCCTCCCCAGGCTACTTTTCTTGGCTTCCTCCCCAGGCTACTTCCCCTGGCTTCTTCCCCAGGCTACTTTTCTTGGCTTCCTCCCCAGTTTATTCCCCGGGGCTTCCTCCCCAGGCTACTTCTCCTGATTTCATCCCAGGCTACTTCCCCTGGCTTCTTCCTCAGGCTACTTTTCTTGGATTCCTCCTCAGTTTACTTCCCAGGGCTTCCTCCCCAGGCTACTTCCCCTGCCTTCCTCCCCAGGCTGCTTCACCTGTCTTCCTCCTCAGGCTACTTCCCTGGGCTTCCTCCCCACTTTACTTCCCGGGGCTTTCTCCCCAGGCTGCTTCCCCTGTCTTCCTCCCCATGTTACTTCCCCTGCCTTCCTCCCCAGGCTACTTCCCCTGCCTTCCTCCCCAGGCTCCTTCCCCTGCCTTCAATCCCAGGCTACTTCCTCTGCCTTCCTCCCCAGGCTACTTCCCCTGACTTCCTCCCCAGGCTGCTTCCCCTGACTTCCTCCCCAGGCTACTTCCCCTGACTTCCTCCCCAGGCTACTTTTCTTGGCTTCCTCCCCAGGCTACTTCCCTTGGCTTCTTCCCCAGGCTACTTTTCTTGGATTCCTCCCCAGTTTACTCCCCGGGGCTTCCTCCCCAGGCTACTTCCCTTGGCTTCTTCCCCAGGCTACTTTTCTTGGATTCCTCCCCAGTTTACTCCCCGGGGCTTCCTCCCCAGGCTACTTCTCCTGATTTCATCCCAGGCTACTTCCCCTGGCTTCTTCCCCAGGCTACTTTTCTTGGCTTCCTCCCCAGTTTACTTCCCAGGGCTTCCTCCCCAGGCTACTTCCCCTGCCTTCCTCCCCAGGCTACTTCACCTGCCTTCCTCCTCAGGCTACTTCCCTGGCCTTCCTCCCCACTTTACTTCCCTTGGCTTCCTCCCCAGGCTACTTCCCGTGTCTTCCTCCCCAGGCTACTTCCCCTGGCTTCCTCCCCAGGCTCCTTCCCCTGCCTTCCTCCCAATGCTACTTCCTCTGCCTTCCTCCCCAGGCTGCTTCCCCTGACTCCCTCCCCAGGCTACTTCCCCTGACTTCCTCCCCAGGCTACTTTTCTTGGCTTCCGCCCCAGGCTACTTCCCCTGGCTTCTTCCACAGGCTACTTTTCTTGGCTTCCTCCCCAGTTTACTCCCCGGGGCTTCCTCCCCAGGCTACTTCTCCTGATTTCCTCCCAGGCTACTTCCCCTGGCTTCCTCCCCAGGCTACTTCTCCTGATTTCCTCCCAGGCTACTTCCCCTGGCTTCCTTCCCAGGCTACTTCTCCTGATTTCCTCCCAGGCTACTTCCCCTGGCTTCCTCCCCAGGCTACTTCCCCTGGCTTCCTCCCCAGGCTACTTCCCCTGGCTTCCTCCCCAGGCTACTTCCCCTGGCTTCCTCCCCAGGCTACTTCCCCTGGCTTCCTCCCCAGGCTACTTCCCCTGGCTTCCTCCCCAGGCTACTTCCCCTGGCTTCTTCCCCATCTGACACTTTATCTCAAAAAGAAGACCATTAATATTACCTGGAGTACTGATGGTCAATATCTGTCTATTGTTTCCTGTCTTTCTAGTTAATAATACAGTCATTATAAACGTTGTGCGGCTTTTGTTTCTGTTATATTGTTTCCCTGTAGATAATACTGACGATGTTTCCATCCATTGTTGAGCGTCCCATGTGATGTACTGATGTAGTCTCTTGTAGATGTCAGTCTCTTGTAGATGTCAGTCACTTGTAGATGTCAGTCTCTTGTAGATGTCAGTCTCTTCTAGATGTCAGTCTCTTGTAGATGTCAGTCACTTGTAGATGTCAGTCACTTGTAGATGTCAGACTCTTGTAGATGTCAGTCTCTTGTAGATGTCAGTCTCTTATAGATGTCAGTCTCTTGTAGATGTCAGTCACTTGTAGATGTCAGTCTCTTGTAGATGTCAGTCTCTTGTAGATGTCAGTCTCTTGTAGATGTCAGTCTCTTGTAGATGTCAGTCTCTTGTAGATGTCAGTCTCTTGTAGATGTCAGTCACTTGTAGATGTCAGTCTCTTGTAGATGTCAGTCTCTTGTAGATGTCAGTCTCTTGTAGATGTCAGTCACTTGTAGATGTCAGTCTCTTGTAGATGTCAGTCTCTTGTAGATGTCAGTCTCTTGTAGATGTCAGTCTCTTGTAGATGTCAGTCTCTTGTAGATGTCAGTCTCTTGTAGATGTCAGTCTCTTGTAGATGTCAGTCTCTTGTAGATGTCAGTCACTTGTAGATGTCAGTCTCTTGTAGATGTCAGTCTCTTGTAGATGTCAGTCTCTTGTAGATGTCAGTCTCTTGTAGATGTCAGTCACTTGTAGATGTCAGTCTCTTGTAGATGTCAGTCTCTTGTAGATGTCAGTCACTTGTAGATGTCAGTCTCTTGTAGATGTCAGTCTCTTGTAGATGTCAGTCTCTTGTAGATGTCAGTCTCTTGTAGATGTCAGTCTCTTGTAGATGTCAGTCACTTGTAGATGTCAGTCTCTTGTAGATGTCAGTCTCTTGTAGATGTCAGTCTCTTGTAGATGTCAGTCTCTTGTAGATGTCAGTCACTTGTAGATGTCAGTCTCTTGTAGATATCAGTCTCTTGTAGATGTCAGTCTCTTGTAGATGTCAGTCACTTGTAGATGTCAGTCACTTGTAGATGTCAGTCACTTGTAGATGTCAGTCACTTGTAGATGTCAGTCTCTTGTAGATGTCAGTCTCTTGTAGATGTCAGTCACTTGTAGATGTCAGTCTCTTGTAGATATCAGTCTCTTGTAGATGTCAGTCTCTTGTAGATGTCAGTCTCTTGTAGATGTCAGTCACTTGTAGATGTCAGTCACTTGTAGATGTCAGTCACTTGTAGATGTCAGTCTCTTGTAGATGTCAGTCTCTTGTAGATGTCAGTCTCTTGTAGATGTCAGTCACTTGTAGATGTCAGTCACTTGTAGATATCAGTCTCTTGTAGATGTCAGTCTCTTGTAGATGTCAGTCACTTGTAGATGTCAGTCACTTGTAGATGTCAGTCTCTTGTAGATGTCAGTCTCTTGTAGATGTCAGTCACTTGTAGATGTCAGTCACTTGTAGATGTCAGTCTCTTGTAGATGTCAGTCTCTTGTAGATGTCAGTCACTTGTAGATGTAAGTCACTTGTAGATGTCAGTCACTTGTAGATGTCAGTCTCTTGTAGATGTCAGTCTCTTGTAGATGTCAGTCTCTTGTAGATGTCAGTCTCTTGTAGATGTCAGTCACTTGTAGATGTCAGTCACTTGTAGATGTCAGTCTCTTGTAGATGTCAGTCTCTTGTAGATGTCAGTCTCTTGTAGATGTCAGTCACTTGTAGATGTCAGTCACTTGTAGATGTCAGTCTCTTGTAGATGTCAGTCACTTGTAGATGTCAGTCACTTGCAGATGTCAGTCACTTGTAGATGTCAGTCTCTTGTAGATGTCAGTCACTTGTAGATGTCAGTCTCTTGTAGATGTCAGTCACTTGTAGATGTCAGTCACTTGTAGATGTCAGTCTCTTGTAGATGTCAGTCTCTTGTAGATGTCAGTCTCTTGTAGACGTCAGTCACTTGTAGATGTCAGTCTCTTGTAGATGTCAGTCTCTTGTAAATGTCAGTCACTTGTAGATGTCAGTCACTTGTAGATGTCAGTCTCTTGTAGATGTCAGTCTCTTGTAGATGTCAGTCTCTTGTAGATGTCAGTCTCTTGTAGATGTCAGTCTCTTGTAGATGTCAGTTACTTGTAGATGTCAGTCTCTTGTAGATGTCAGTTTCTTGTAGATGTCAGTCTCTTGTAGATGTCAGTCTCTTGTAGATGTCAGTCACTTATAGATGTCAGTCTCGTGTAGATGTCAGTCACTTGTAGATGTCAGTCACTTGTAGATATCAGTCACTTGTAGATGTCAGTCACTTGTAGATGTCAGTCACTTGTAGATGTCAGTCTCTTGTAGATGTCAGTCTCTTGTAGATGTCAGTCACTTGTAGATGTCAGTCTCTTGTAGATGTCAGTCTCTTGTAGATGTCAGTCTCTTGTAGATGTCAGTCTCTTGTAGATGTCAGTCACTTGTAGATGTCAGTCACTTGTAGATGTCAGTCTCTTGTAGATGTCAGTCTCTTGTAGATGTCAGTCACTTGTAGATGTCAGTCTCTTGTAGATGTCAGTCTCTTGTAGATGTCAATCTCTTGTAGATGTCAGTCTCTTGTAGATGTCAGTCACTTGTAGATGTCAGTCACTTGTAGATGTCAGTCACTTGTAGATGTCAGTCACTTGTAAATGTCAGTCTCTTGTAGATGTCAGTCTCTTGTAGATGTCAGTCTCTTGTAGATGTCAATCTCTTGTAGATGTCAGTCACTTGTAGATGTCAGTCTCTTGTAGATATCAGTCTCTTGTAGATGTCAGTCTCTTGTAGATGTCAGTCACTTGTAGATGTCAGTTACTTGTAGATGTCAGTCTCTTGTAGATGTCAGTCTCTTGTAGATGTCAGTCACTTGTAGATGTCAGTCACTTGTAGATGTCAGTCTCTTGTAGATGTCAGTCTCTTGTAGATGTCAGTCACTTGTAGATGTAAGTCACTTGTAGATGTCAGTCACTTGTAGATGTCAGTCTCTTGTAGATGTCAGTCTCTTGTAGATGTCAGTCTCTTGTAGATGTCAGTCTCTTGTAGATGTCAGTCACTTGTAGATGTCAGTCACTTGTAGATGTCAGTCCCTTGTAGATGTCAGTCTCTTGTAGATGTCAGTCTCTTGTAGATGTCAGTCACTTGTAGATGTCAGTCACTTGTAGATGTCAGTCTCATGTAGATGTCAGTCACTTGTAGATGTCAGTCACTTGCAGATGTCAGTCACTTGTAGATGTCAGTCTCTTGTAGATGTCAGTCACTTGTAGATGTCAGTCTCTTGTAGATGTCAGTCACTTGTAGATGTCAGTCACTTGTAGATGTCAGTCTCTTGTAGATGTCAGTCTCTTGTAGATGTCAGTCTCTTGTAGATGTCAGTCTCTTGTAGATGTCAGTCTCTTGTAGATGTCAGTTTCTTGTAGATGTCAGTCTCTTGTAGATGTCAGTCTCTTGTAGATGTCAGTCTCTTGTAGATGTCAGTCTTTTCTAGATGTCAGTCTCTTGTAGATGTCAGTCTCTTGTAGATGTCAAACTCTTGCAGATGTCAGTCTTTTCTAGATGTCAGTCTCTTGTAGAACTCAGTCTCTTGTAGATATCAGTCTCTTGTAGATGTCAGTCTCTTGTAGATGTCAGTCTCTTGTAGATGTCAGTCTCTTGTAGATGTTAATCTCTTGTAGATGTCAGTCTCTTGTAGATGTCAGTCTCTTGTAGATGTCAGTCTCTTGTAGATGTCAGTCTCTTGTAGATGTCAGTTTCTTGTATATGTCAGTCTCTTGTAGATGTCAGTCACTTGTAGATGTCAGTCACTTGTAGATGTCAGTCTCTTGTAGATGTCAGTCTCTCGTAGATGTCAGTCTCCTGTAGATATCAGTCTCTTGTAGATGTCAGTCTCTTGTAGATGTCAGTATCTTGTAGATGTCAGTCTCTTGTAGATGTCAGTCACTTGTAGATGTCAGTCTCTCGTGGATGTCAGTCTCTTGTAGATGTCAGTCTCATGTAGATGACAGTCACTTGTAGATGTCAGTCACTTGTAGATGTCCTTCTCTTATAGATGTCAGTCACTTGTAGATGTCAGTCTCTTGTAGATGTCAGTCACTTGTAGATGTCAGTAACTTGTAGATGTCAGTCTCTTGTAGATGTCAGTCTCTTGTAGATGTCAGTCACTTGTAGATGTCAGTCTCTTGTAGATGTCAGTCTCTTGTAAATGTCAGTCACTTGTAGATGTCAGTCACTTGTAGATGTCAGTCTCTTGTAGATGTCAGTCTCTTGTAGATGTCAGTCTCTTGTAGATGTCAGTCACTTGTAGATGTCAGTCTCTTGTAGATGTGAGTCTCTTGTAGATGTCAGTCACTTGTAGATGTCAGTTTCTTGTAGATATCAGTCTCTTGTAGATGTCAGTCTCTTGTAGATGTCAGTCTCTTGTAGATGTCAGTCTCTTGAAGATGTCAGTCTCTTGTAGATGTCAGTCTCTTGTAGATGTCAATCTCTTGTAGATGTCAATCTCTTGTAGATGTAGTCTCTTGTAGATGTCAGTCTCTTGTAGATGTCAGTCTCTTGTAGATGTCAGTCTCTTGTAGATGTCAATCTCTTGTAGATGTCAGTCTCTTGTAGATGTCAGTCTCTTGTAGATGTCAATCTCTTGGAGATGTCAGTCTCTTGTTTAACTCAGTCTCTTGTAGATATCAGTCTCTTGTAGATGTCAGTCTCTTGTAGATGTCAGTCTCTTGTAGATGTCAGTCTCTTGTAGATGTCAGTTTCTTGTAGATGTCAGTCTCTTGTAGATGTCAGTCACTTGTAGATGTCAGTCACATGTAGATGTCAGTCTCTTGTAGATGTCAGTCCCTTGTAAATGTCAGTCTCCTGTAGATATCAGTCTCTTGTAGATGTCAGTCTTTTGTAGATGTCAGTCTCTTGTAGATGTCAGTCTCTTGTAGATGTCAGTCACTTGTAGATGTCAGTCTCTCGTGGATGTCAGTCTCTTGTAGATGTCAGTCTCTTGTAGATGCCAGTCACTTGTAGATGTCAGTCACTTGTAGATGTCTTTCTCTTGTAGATGTCCGTCACTTGTAGATATCAGTGTCTTGTAGATGCCAGTCACTTGTAGATGTCAGTCTCTTGTAGATGTCAGTCACTTGTAGATGCCAATCACTTGTAAATGTCAGTTACTTGTAGATGTCAGTTACTTGTTGATGTCAGTCACTTGTAGATGTCAGTCACTTGTGGATGTCAGTCACTTGTAGATGTCAGTCACTTGTAGATGTCAGTCTCTTGTAGATGTCAGTCACTTGTGGATGTCAGTCACTTGTAGATGTCAGTCACTTGTAGATGTCAGTCACTTGTAGATGTCAGTCACTTGTAGATGTCAGTCACTTGTAGATGTCAGTCACTTGTGGATGTCAGTCACTTGTAGATGTCAGTGACTTGTAGATGTCAGTCACTTGTAGATGTCAGTCACTTGTAGATGTCAGTCACTTGTAGATGTCAGTCACTTGTGGATGTCAATCACTTGTAGATGTCAGTCACTTGCAGATGCCAGTCACTTGTAGATGTCAGTCACTTGTAGATGTCAGTCACTTGTGGATGTCAGTCACTTGTGGATGTCAGTCACTTGTAGATGTCAGTCACTTGTAGATGTCAGTCACTTGTAGATGTCAGTCACTTGTAGATGTCAGTCACTTGTAGATGTCAGTCTCTTGTAGATGTCAGTCACTTGTAGATGTCAGTCACTTGTAGATGTCAGTCACTTGTAGATGTCAGTCACTTGCAGATGTCAGTCACTTGTAGATTTCAGTCACTTGTAGATGTCAATCTCTTGTAGATGTCAGTCACTTGTAGATGTCAGTCACTTGTAGATGTCAGTCACTTGTAGATGTCAGTCACTTGTAGATGTCAGTCACTTGTGGATGTCAGTCACTTGTAGATGTCAGTCACTTGTAGATGTCAGTCACTTGTAGATGTCAGTCACTTGTAGATGTCAGTCACTTGTGGATGTCAGTCACTTGTAGATGTCAGTGACTTGTAGATGTCAGTCACTTGTAGATGTCAGTCACTTGTAGATGTCAGTCACTTGTAGATGTCAGTCACTTGTGGATGTCAATCACTTGTAGATGTCAGTCACTTGTAGATGTCAGTCACTTGTAGATGTCAGTCTCTTGTAGATGTCAGTCACTTGTAGATGTCAGTCACTTGTAGATGTCAGTCACTTGTAGATGTCAGTCACTTGTAGATGTCAATCTCTTGAAGATGTCAGTCACTTGTAGATGTCAATCTCTTGTAGATGTCAGTCACTTGTAGATGTCAATCTCTTGTAGATGTCAGTCACTTGTAGATGTCAATCTCTTGTAGATGTCAGTCACTTGTAGATGTCAATCTCTTGTATATGTCAGTCACTTGTAGATGTCAATCTCTTGAAGATGTCAGTCACTTGTAGATGTCAATCTCTTGAAGATGTCAGTCACTTGTAGATGTCAATCTCTTGAAGATGTCAGTCACTTGTAGATGTCAATCTCTTGTAGATCTCCATTTCTTGAGTCCATCTTGCCCATTCACTTGTATCCCGCTGTGCACAATTAACATAGTCGATGTATTCTGTGATGTATCTGTGTCAGACGTCGCATGACGGCGCTTTTGTCTACGTCGGCGTTATCGTTTATTTTTGTTTATTTGTCATAATATTTCTTCTGCATTTGTTAGGCTTCCTCGTCCTTGACATTGTTTCATTGACCTGTTTCACCAGTCCAGCCCAGCAGTGTGTGTGTGTGTGTGTGTGTGTGTGTGTGTGTGTGTGTGTGTGTGTGCGTGTGTGTGTGTGTGTGTGTGTGTGTGTGTGTGTGTGTGTGTGTGTGTGTGCGTGTGTGTGTGTGTGTGTGTGTGTGTGTGTGTGTGTGTGTGTGTGTGTGTGTGTGTGTGTGTGTGTGTGTGTGTGTGTGTGTGTACTCACCTATTTGTACTCACCTATTTGTGGTTGCAGGGGTCGAGTCACAGCTCCTGGCCCCGCCTCTTCGCTGATTGCTACTAGGTCCTCTCTCTCCCTGCCCCATGAGCTCTATCATACCTCGCCTTAAAACTATGTATGGTTCCTGCCTCCACCACATCACTTTCTAGGCTATTCCATGGCCTGACTACTCTATGACTGAAGAAATACTTCCTAACATCCCTTTGATTCATCTGAGTCTTCAACTTCCAATTGTGACCTCTTGTGTCTGTGTCCCATCTCTGGAACATCCCGTCTTTGTCCACCTCGTCTATTCCGCGCAGTATTTTATATGTCGTTATCATGTCTCCCCTGACCCTCCTGGCCTCCAGTGTCGTCAGGCCGATTTCCCTCAACCTTTCTTCATAGGACAATCCCCGTAGCTCTGGGACTAGTCTTGTTGCAAACCTTTGCACTTTCTCTAATTTCTTGACGTGCTTGACTAGGTGTGGATTCCAAACTGGTGCTGCATACTCCAGTATGGGCCTGACGTAGATGGTGTACAGAGTCTTAAACGAATCCTTACTGAGGTATCGGAACGCTATCCGTAGGTTTGCCAGGCGCCCGTATGCTGCAGCAGTTATCTGATTGATGTGCGCCTCAGGAGATATGCTCGGTGTTATACTCACCCCCAGATCTTTTTCCTTTAGTGAGGTTTGCAGTCTTTGGCCATCTAAACTATATTGTGTCTGCGGTCTTCTTTGCCCTTCCCCAATCTTCATGACTTTGCATTTGGCAGGGTTAAATTCTAGGAGCCAGTTGCTGGACCAGGCTTGTAGCCTGTCCAGATCTCTTTGTAGTCCTGCCTGATCCTCGTCCGATTCGATTCTTCTCATTAACTTCACATCGTCTGCAAACAAGGACACTTCTGAGTCTATCCCTTCCGTTATGTCGTTCACGTATACCAAGAACAGCACAGGTCCTAGGACTGACCCCTGTGGAACCCCGCTTGTCACAGGCGCCCACTCTGACACCTCGTCGCGTACCATGACTCGTTGTTTCCTCCCTGTCAGATATTCTCTGATCCATTGCAGTGCCTTTCCTGTTATGTGTGCCTGGTCCTCTAGCTTTTGCAGTAACCTCTTGTGAGGAACTGTGTCGAAAGCCTTCTTGCAGTCCAAAAATACGCAGTCGATCCACCCCTCTCTCTCTTGTCTTACTTCTGTCACCTTGTCATAAAACTCTAGTAGGTTTGTGACACAGGATTTTCCTTCCCTGAAACCGTGCTGGTTGTCAATTATACACTTGTTTCTTTCCAGGTGCCCCACCACTCTCCTCCTGATGATCTTCTCCATGACCTTGCATACTATACACGTTAGAGATACAGGTCTGTAGTTTAGTGCCTCATGTCTGTCTCCCTTTTTAAAAATTGGGACTACATTTGCCATTTTCCATACCTCAGGGAGTTGCCCAGTTTCAAATGATGTGTTGAAGATCTTTGTTAATGGCTCACACAATATCTCTGCTCCCTCTTTAAGGACCCATGGAGAGATGTTGTCTGGTCCCACCGCCTTTGAGGTGTCAAGTTCGCATAGCAGCTTCTTCACCTCCTCCTTGGTTATATGTACCTCATCCAGCACTTGCTGGTGTGCCCCCCTGTTCTGATTTCTTGGAGTCCTACTGGTTTCCACTGTAAATACCTCTTTAAATCTTGTGTTGAGCTCCTGACATACCTCTCGGTCGTTTCTTGTGAATTCCCCATCACCCTTCCTCAGTCTGATTACCTGGTCCTTGACTGTTGTTTTCCTCCTGATGTGGCTGTACAACAGCTTCGGGTCAGTCTTTACTTTTGATGCTATGTCATTTTCATATTGTCTCTGAGCCTCCCTTCTTATCTGTGCATATTCGTTTCTGGCTCTTCGGCTGATTTCTTTATTTTCCTGAGTTCTCTGTCTTCTGTACCTTTTCCATTCTCTATTACACCTAGTTTTTGCCTCCCTACACCTTTGGGTGAACCAAGGACTCGTTCTGTTCTTCCCATTATTTCTGTTTCCCTTGGGAACAAACCTCTCCTCTGCCTCCTTGCATTTTGTTGCTACATAGTCCATCATTTCTTGTACTGGTTTTCCTGTCAGTTCCCTCTCCCACTGAATGTCTTGAAGGAAGTTCCTCATGCCTGAGTAGTTCCCCCTTTTGTAGTTTGGTTTTTCCCAGCCTATTCCTGCTACTCTCTCCACTTGGAGCTCAACTATGTAGTCGAAGCACAGAACCACATGATCACTAGCTCCCAGGGGCCTTTCATACATGATACCCTCGATGTCCGAACTACTCATGGTGAATACAAGGTCCAACCTTGCTGGTTCATCCTCTCCTCTCTCTCTGGTAGTGTCTCTAACATGTTGATGCATGAGGTTCTCCAGTACCACATCCATCATCTTGGCTCTCCATGTTTCGGGACCCCCATGGGGCTCCAGGTTTTCCCAGTCAATCTCCTTGTGATTGAAATCACCCATAACTAGTAACTTTGCTCCCCCCATGTGTGCTCTCCTGGCCACCTCGGCTAGTGTGTTGATCATTGCTCTGTTGCTCTCATCGTATTCTTCTCTTGGCCTCCTGCAGTTCTGTGGTGGGTTGTACATTACTGCAATTATCACCTTATGTCCCTCAGACTGGATTGTTCCTACTAAGTAGTCCCTTTCGCCCATGCCATCCATTCCTTCCATTTTCTCAAAACCCCACTGGTTTTTAATGAGCAGTGCAACTCCTCCTCCCCCTCTCCTCCCTCTGTCTTTCCTGAAGATTTGATATCCGGATGGAAAGATTGAATCTGTTATTATTCTGGTGAGTTTTGTTTCTGTGAGTGCTATTATGTCTGGGGATGTCTCTTTGATTCTTTCGTGCCACTCCTCATACTTGTTTGTTATTCCATCTGCATTTG